>NC_059278.1:8228949-8273949 GCF_017591435.1 Portunus trituberculatus | reverse complement strand
AAGAAATAGAAAGTACTGATATTGCATGAATAAGAAGAATGCTGTCTGTTGCTGCTGCTGTCAAGAGTTCTTTTTGACTAGCAAATGTTTGGTGGAATAACTTATGTCTATTGTGAACTGGAGATCAGTGCTGTCTTGTCTCTGGAGGCTCTGGTTAATATTGCCCCAAATAGTATGTAAATGTTTTATTGTGTCACCTTTTTGGAGAGAATGCACACACAGGATGTACTCGAGTTTCTTAGTAACCAAATTTTACAGTTCTTAAGAAGTTCATGCTTATTTTTTATTCCTATCCCATTTCCTTAGTGGACTTTATAGTTGTTATTTTTTCATAAATCTATGAATCGTGTAAATGTTTTTCTTGATTGATTTGTAATTTAAATGTCTCAGTTAAAAGGTAACATATCCTATTCTCAGGACTGGTGTGATTAATGGGACTTTTTTTTTATTTATTCATTTATTATAAAGTGGTACTTTGTTATACTGTGTGTACTTAATCTGTTCCAAATCCTTGGACTTACACCAAATAGGATTATACCATAGAAATTTTTCACCTAATAAATAAAGGGGAAAAATCTTACTACTATTTGTATATTATATGATATATTGATAGGGGCACATGATATAATTCAAATACTCCTTAATACTAAAATATGTACCATATTTCATTCCACATAAGACACCCTAATTTCAGCAGAGCATATTCAGGAAAAAAATTTCTTTTGTTTTGTACATATTTAAGCATGTAATGTTTAAGGTGAGCTGGTGGTACAGCTGAAGAAGAAAAGAGAGAAAAAAAAAAAAAAGCAATCACAATAGTAAAAATATCCTATATGATTGCAATAATAAATCAGAGGTAATGGTGTAGTCTTGGAGGTAAGGTGAAGAATGCAGTCTGAGATATCATCTTGGCATGTCACTGAACAGTCGCATTTAAATGTTCAATATTTCCTTACATCATATTGTTGAAAAATATGACATAGCACCTTTAACTATAATACAGTGTTGTACAGGTGTACAAGTGAAGGAAATGTAAGAATTGAATCTAAGGAAGGTATCACATACCTATATAAGACACAAGCCTTATATATATATATATATATATATATATATATATATATATATATATATATATATATATATATATATAGATATATATATATATATATATATATATATATATATATATATATATATATATATATATATATATATATATATATATATATATATATATATATATATATATATATATATATATCATGCTGTCAAATATGGTAAATACAATAGCAATTAGATGAAGTAAGTTTTTGAATACTTGGCAACACTGTTCATGGGCAATTGTGACTTTATCTCATCTCAAGAGAGGTAAAGAAGTATAGCATGTGGTGTTATGGCTCATTTTGATACATATGAGTTCCAGCATATGAATCATATTCCAAAGAAAGGTCACATAGCAAGCTGTTTTATTATTTAATTATTTATTTATTTTTTTTTTTATTTGATTTTTTTTCCATCCAAAGAAGACATATACCAAGTTGGACTCGTATCAGAACTAAGGTACCACTCTATAATTCATTCCATCTTTTTGGTAATTTATGTTTAAACTGATATTATTTTTAGTTTTGATTGGTCTGACCTTAGTTATTGAGGATTGTAAATGTTGGTCTGATTCTCAAGGCAGTCAAGTTATGATTCTCAAGATTTTCTAGGTATTGTGTGTTTATTTTGGGAAGTATAGTTCTATGCTGATATAATTAACAGTTATGAAAATCATCACAACAAGTTGTTGATTTCACTGGGAAAAAATGCAGACAAACTTTTTATGAATTTGCTACACTAGGGTGTACCTATGTATCCCAAATATGTACAGCAGTAAAGAAATAATGTCCTTCACTTATTCTATTTTCAGGTGTTCTGCATCAACTAAATTTTAAGGATTTTTAAGTTCATGTGCAACAAGCAGTGTTAATTATGATACCTAGAATTTATACCAACTTATTTACAGACAAGTTCCTTTTTGGTGTAATGAATGTTGGGACATTGGCATCAGTTGCTTTGTAGCCAAAAGCATCAATAGTATGGTATATATTGTAATTGCTTGGCCTTTATGAATGTATTTTGGTTATTTGTGTTTTGTATCATGTGGAAGAGTTTAATTACTTGTGTAGATGTTGGGCACATCATGTGAATATGGTATTTTTCACTTGAACAACTTCATTAATGGTTCTTAAAAGAGATTCTATTTCTAATGGATCAGTTTCTCATTAGTAATTCATCTTGCTGCATGGCTGTGTGCAATGCACCTTTCCTTTTTAGTTCCTCACATGTCCTTGTTGGGCCATCACCACCACTATCACTTAAAATATTTAGCCTGATTCACCTAGTCATTCTCTCATACTTCCTCTTTACCACCAAATCAAACTGTACCTGTTCCATTCTTTAATTTTTTAATGTTTATTGACTTAAAATGCATTTTTTAGCTGAATATGCATGTATGATTGTATTAGTGGTATTGGTATTTGCATTCTACTAAATTGAATGAAATTGTAGGGAATGGTGGAAAAGGGTTGTGATTTATCACTATGGTTGTTTCCACAAAGAATAAAGGTTTGTAAAGCTGTACTTGATGTAGTTTTCACAGAGACAGAGATCACAGTAATTTTTGGCGAAGAAATTTGGGGATAAGACACTTGCCAGAATACAGCCCATCTCCTAAAAGTTAAAGCATTCATTAACTTAATAAGGGTGTTACCTGGATAAAGATTTTGTAATGAGGCATTTGTCAGATTTAGAGATGAAGACAAAGTTTATGAATGCAAGAACATTTATTTATTAGTAATGACAAGGTGATAGTGCAGTGCAATATCTATTCCAATATAAAGGCAAAAAGCTACATGGTTTTGTATTAAGTATTCTATGGAATTGCATTTATTTTCAGTGTATACTACTCTAATGTGTACTTCTCTGGTTTTTCTCACCTCCTACAGCTGCTAACTCTGTACAGGGGCCCTCTTCTGTCCTTGTATGGGGAGGTTCCACTCATACTGTTCTTCTAGATAGGGTGTAATCAAACGCTTTTTGTCTTATCAACTTCTCTCCTTTGACTGACTGTCTTCAGCCTCGTTCTCAGTGCTGTAATGTTGCATCTCTTGCTATCTTCTGATATTTTCATGCCAGTAGCTCTTTCGATCTTGGTAACTGTATGTCTCCCCTCCTTTGACCTTGCTGCACAAGAATTTCTTCTTTCTTTCATTCTTATTCTGTCCACCTTTCTAATGGGAGGAGGAGAAGCATTCAGTTAACAAGATCAGAAGAGAAGTTAGTGTGAAAATAATGCTAAAAGATTGCAAGAGATGCAAAATTAAGTTGATGAGAAAGAGGCTGAAAATAATCAGTTAAAGAAAAAGGAATTGATAAGACAAAAGGTGTTTCATTCTTTTCTGTCAAAAAGAGCGGTAGAAACAGAATCCTCCATACTTAGACAGATAAGACCCCTGAATTAGCAACTGGGGGTGAGAAAAACTAGTGATGACTCAGAATACCTAACTTCATAAAAACTGTATTAGTTAGAGATGGCATGCAGTTTACATTACAAGTAAAGAACAGATCAAATGTGTTCAATACTGAATAGAAGGGGATGGTTGAGCATCATTGAAGAAGAGGGGGTAGTTTTCTGAAAGGTTATGTTAAGTTGATAGATGGAGGAATTGCATTTATGAGGTATTTAACATTACCAAAATTACTCTTCTTCAGTCAGAAATTTCCAAAAGATCAGAAGTCAGGTGTTTTGTGGCTTTTGTGTCTGTTTCTGAGCTGTTTACTGCAGAAGCAATATATAAAATTTGTCATGGTAGATGTATATACTACTTTCAGGAAGATATAACTTCACTTTAAAAAATGGTCAAATTATCTGTTTCCTTAAGTGATAAATTGAATTCTGGTACAGTTTGATATATGCAGATAGACCACTTAAGAAAAAAAGTTAGATATTGCTGAATTAATGCCTTTGCCATATATGGCACTATGTATATGGTATCTTAAACCACTAAAATTGTAGTACGCTTTTTTATGTGTGACAAACAGATTCTAGTATTTAGTGATACTTTTGCAAAATTTTTTTTTTCTATATACTGTATTCCTTAATATGTACATCTTGCCCCCCCCACCCCTCTCTCTCTCTCTCTCTCTCTCTCTCTCTCTCTCTCTCTCTCTCTCTCTCTCTCTCTCTCTCTCTCTCTCTCTCTCTCTCTCTCTCTCTCTCTCTCTCTCTCTCTCAGAGGGGGTTGGTGCACAGTGCAGGGATGAGAGTTCAGGGCTCTTAAGACTCAGGCATTTACTCCCAGTTCAAGGAATTTTTGCTTAGTCTTTCCTTTTTCTCTAGTCTTGTCCTCTTCCTTCTTCTACCCCATCCTTTCTTGTTTTTATGTATCCTTTTCCTACAATGTAAGTGCCAGGTCAGTGGGACACAAGACTGGGCCTAATGTCATTCTGTGGGATGTCACAGTATTACAAACCCTCTTTTTTGCTTTACCCCTACTCCTTATGCGGCTCTAAGGAGTGTACCATTTATTTCCTCCACATTCTTTACAGGGTCACTATGCCCAATGATGAAATTTGCAATCCTCTTGTAGGGGCCTCTAGGACTACCTCTTCAACACAATCCCTAGACTTTCCTGGCTTTGCTGACTTGCCTTCACCCATTACTTCAATTAAGGACATCCCCCTCACCCTACTCTCCCCTACCTCTCATCCCTGCTTACTACCTCTCTACCTAGTGATTCAACTCTCTCTCCTTCCCATATCCTTCTGTCCCCTCTTTCCTCATAATAACCCTTCAATCCTGTATCCTACCAAAACTGCAGCTCACCCTAATCAACGTTCAGCAGCTTACCTGCCTTATACTTCTATTTTTAAAACTACAAACTTCTCTTTATGCCCTTGCTCCTCCATCCTCTCAAGAAAATTCTCCTCTGCACCCTTTCAGCTCTAGTGCTAGGATAGATATTTCCACATCCCCATGACTGTCCTGTACAAAGACAACACACTTCTATTTAAAGAAAAATGCTTGCAAAGACAATTAGTTAGATGAGCTACACCAAGCAGGATTGCTCCTGACTTGTAATTGCAGAGCTTGCTACTTCCATACCTCGGTCTGCATCTCCGCTCCTCCGTACCTGTGGACTACCAAACGAGGTGCGGAGGTCCGAAGTGCGGAAAAAATTTCAAGAGTACAAAAATAACAAGTACAGAAAGGCAAAATTTTAAGTCTGAACTTCTACACCTGAGACATGCAGAAAGGTGAAATTTTGAGTCTACTTCTGCACCTGAGATTTTCAAGGATAAAAAAAGATAAACAAATAAAGACGACAAACAGTCTGCACTCCATAGCATTACTTTTGGCCGTTTTTGGCAGTCTGCTACCAGGCATATTTTCCTGCCACTGATTGACGTCACTCATTCAGGTCTAAGCAAACTCCCCCCCTTTTTTTCTCTCTCTCTCTCTCTCTCTCTCTCTCTCTCTCTCTCTCTCTCTCTCTCTCTCTCTCTCTCTCTCTCTCTCTCTCTCTCTCTCTCTCTCTCTCTCTCTCTCTCTCTCGATTGTCTTTAACTCTAAAACATTAACTAAATTTTCCTTCAGTATGGTTATATATATATATATATATATATATATATATATATATATATATATATATATATATATATATATATATATAGGCAACCCTGCTTAACGAACGGGTTACGTTCCTATAAAACCATTAGTTAAGCGAATTTTCGTTGTGAACCAATTATAAGAAGTTTAACCCCTGACTTGAACTTCCATTTAGAGTAAACAAAGTCAGAGTGCATCGTAGTACAGTAAAAGGTTTAGTAAAAGTAAAAATTATGAAGTTAAACATTTAGGCAGTTTAAGTCATTATAATGTACAGTAATGTATGTATGTAAGTAACTTTATAATCTTGATGATCTTAAATTTATGAAGGGAGGGAGAGTGGAGTGGGAAAGACACTAACTGGCAGCCAACCTGTGGAATGTAAACAAAGGGCACATACAAAACTTAAGTACCACATTTCCACAAGGCTTTACATTTTATCCATTGCAGAGTCATGAGTTCAGGTGGTTCTTTTAGCTTGCAAGAAAGATACGATCTCACCAGACTTCTTAATAGAGTCTGCTGACTTGAAAATAGTAGAGACAGTAGATGGAGTCAGGCCATGGTGTGTCTGTGAATAATATCCAGCTTCACTTCGAGAGTAAGAGACTTCTTGGTCTTTTTAGCAATGCTAGGCGATATTGCATTGTGTTTTGGTGGCATGTTGAGTGAGGGAAGATGAGCTGCTGCCGACGCTGCTATTGTTTTGAACTAGGGGGAGTGAGTGGTGCACGTTTCATTAAAGCGAGTTTGGTGTTCATTAAACGAGCAGATGGTAGTAAAAGGAAACGTTCGTTGTAGCGAAATTTTGTTGTGTGAACTTTTGTTAAGCGGGGTTTGCCTGTATATATATATATATATATATATATATATATATATATATATATATATATATATATATATATATATATATATATACACATCTAACCCTCCGTTATTCCGCAAATTTGGCGCCTAAAAAACCGCGCGATAGCAGAAAACACGATAATAAAAGTAAAGAATAAATAGGAAATAATGAAATTAGTGTCTCAACGCAAAAATTTTCCTAAAAAACCAGCTCTGAACAACAGAATACCACTTGCGAGACTAAGGGGTGGTGGTGGTGGTGGTGGTGGTGGTGGTGAGCAGAGTGACCAGAACCAATCAGCTCCCTTATTCAAGTCACGTGACGTGAATACACAGCGATGATTGGCTGCTTGCTCCTCCTCCTCATGATCATATATCTACCCCTCCACCACATCGTCCTCCTCCCCCATGTAAACATTCTTCGGTGGCGGTGTGTGGTTGGGATATGGGTAGTAGCACTATTTCTACTACTATTATGGGTGCGCGATAATGTTTCTAGATGCGCTAAAACTGAATTTTGCAGATTTTCATAAGTGCGTGATAATGCCTAAACGCGATAATGGAAGGACACTATAACGGAGGGTTTGGTGTGTGTGTGTGTATATATATATATATATATATATATATATATATATATATATATATATATATATATATATATATATATATATATATACAGTGATCCCTCATTTATCACAGTTAATGGATACTAGAACCCCCACGAAAGGTGAAAAACAGCAAAGTAGGATTTGTCCCCCCCCTAGGAATTTTCATGTATGTGTATGTGTATGTGGGTACCAGAATGTTTAAAATATGTAAACAGTATTTATACTTTACATATACAGTATTTTACTTAAATCAATTTAATTAAAAAAAAACGTATACAGTAATTATACATTTACTCTCTCTTTCTCTCTCTCTCTCCCCATCTCTCACACGATACGTAACACTCACCCTCTTCTGCCCTTTGATCATATCCAAAAGTTTCACTTTATCACTGATGGTCATCATCTTCGTCTTCCTCTTGGACTCACTAGAGGAAGCTTTTGCAGGGGCACAGGGCTTAGGCGGCATTGTAAGGGCTTAACGAATCACTACTTAAACAAAAAAAGTTATCACGTACACAACACTAAGATACAATATGTGAAACAGTCAACAGCGTGGACGAGACTGGCAAGATACAACCAAGGCCCATGGAATAGAAGGTCGACCTACGAGGCATTCAAAATGGGTCTAATATGAGCATCTGTGACGTCAGCGGGTTCACAAGTGGACTGAGCGGGGACGTTGGTTCAGTTAGCAAGCTGCTGGGTAGGTGTTCATGTGCTTCTCTCTCTCTCTCCCATTCTCTCTCTGTTCTGCACCAACATCGGTCACAATGCCGAGTTGTGCAGTGCATGACTGTTTTAATTATCAGTAGTATATAATATGTAGTATGTAGTATGTGATAAATGAAAACCATTATTATTTTTTTCCTGGTTATTTTGCACCTTAAGACATTAGTGAATTTCTGATGTCTAGTTATTGAGAGGTCCCCATTCAGTTACTTGTGTAGATATAAATTGCCTCAGTTATATATGTAACGTAAAAATGAAATAGTGATAATAATAATAATAATAATGAAAACAGCAACACTATATTAATATTAATAATGATAAGAGCAAAAGTTTAATAATAGTAATAATAATGATAATAATAATAATAATAATGATGATAATAATAATAATAACAAAATAATAATAATAACAAAAACAGCAACACTATATTAATATTAATAATAATAAGAGCAAAAGTTTAATAATAGTAATAATAATAATAATTGATAACAGCAAGAGTATTGATATCATTAAATATGATAATGATATAATGGTCAAAGAGAAAGAGAGTGCTCTGACAGTTGAGAGAGAGAGAGAGAGAGACTGGGATGCCATCAGGGCATGAGGGGGACGGACTGGAAGGACGTTCTGTGTGGTGTCATGAAGCAGCAGGTCGAGCGGCTCACTGCGCTGCTCTTCACCCTGCAGGAGCGATGGGTACCACACTCCCAGTATACAGGCAAGCCTTCTGACCAGCCTTGGTTTTGGTCCTGAGTGCTGCGCTGCCTCTGATGCCAAGTATCGTGCCTGGCATACCTTCAAGAGGCGCCCATCAGCACAAAATAGGCAGCAGCACAGAGAAGCGGCCCAGCGGATGAGGAGCACACAAGAGTGGGCCTCAGACCACTGGAAGGAGGATCTCAGGAAGAAAATGCGAGGCAGACAGGTGGGAACAAAGCGATGGTGGGGCCTTGTGAATGAGCAACAGGGCAAGACGAGAGGGAACACTATTCCTTCTCTCCAGCGGGAGGATGGTAGTCTGGCCAACACTGCTCAAAGCAAGGCTGACCTGGCCACGTATTTCGTGAGAAAGATGCGTTTACCTGACCTGTATAGAACACCACCATCACTACCGCAGATTAGTAAAGACAAATTGGAGACAGTGACAACAAGTGAAGTGGAAGTAAAAAACTTGATTTTAAAAGTGGACATAAAAAGGCTATGGGTCCAGACAATATCAGCCCACAGCTCTAATGCCAGTGTGCCGATGAGCTGGCTCGTCCACTTGCCACGCTTTTTAACCACTGTCTCCAGACCAGCACATGGTCCAAAGCTTGGAAAACAAGCAATGGGGTGCCAGTGCACAAAAAAAGGTGATAAGTGTGTGGTGAAAAACTACCGTCCTGTGCCCCTGCTGCCGGTCCTTAGTAAAGTGTTGGAGTCTGTAGTGGTGAGCAAAATCACGAACCACTTAGACAGGCACCATTTTCTTAGCACGAGGTAGTTTGGCTTTCGTCAAGGGCGGTCAGCGGCAGACTTACACCTGTTGTTGGCCTCCAGCCCAAGTGCCGCCCTGGACCAGGAATGAGACACTGCGATTGTGGTGCTCGACATCGAGGGGGCCTTTGACCATGTATGGAAAGAGGCCCTCATCACCAAACTCCGGCATAGCTGGATGTCTCTTGCCACTTTTCAGTGACTATCTGAGTGACAGACACCTAAGGGTGACTGTCGGTGGCAGGGAGTCTGAGGTGCAGCCCATCACAGCAGGAGTCCCTCAGGGAAGCTGCCTTGGCCCCCCTGCTGTGGAACGTGTACATCAATGACTTGCTGCACCCCATCCCCAATACAAGAGCTTATGCCAATGAAATAACTCTAACGCAGAGCTACAGGCCACAGGAGGACACTGCCACACAGTCCCAGCTAAGTGACACGCTGATCCACATCATCACCTGGGGCAACATGTGGCAAGTGAAATTTGCCCGCCACAAAACCCAGCTTCTCCATGTCTCCAGAAGAAGGGCAGCCCTACGCCTCAATTTTAACGGGGCAGCGTTGACGTCACAAGACGAGGTGGGGATATTTGGTGTCACATATGACGTGGGTTGACCTTCAAAACCCATATTGAGCAGCTTGCTAGAGAGGCGTCCGGGAAGCTGGCTTCTCTACGGAGAATGTCGTGGCTTCTCAATAGCAAGGGGCTTCAAACCTTGTATAAGGCTCTGATCAGACCTGCTATGGAATACTCAAGCTTGCGTGGGGAGGAGCGGCCAACAAGAACCTTTCCCTACTCAAGGTGCAAGATTGAGCAACGAGGCTCATCAGGAGCAGTGACACTGGTCCTGAACCGCACCTGCACACGCTACAACACCACCATGATGTAGCAGGTCTGACTGTGTTGTTCAAGCTGCAGGAGGACAGAGTGAGTCACCTGCAGCCCCTCAAACAGCCTCGACGCCTGAATCCGGTCGCCACACGTGCCATGGTACAGACTCCTGGTGTGCTGATCCAGCCACGGTGCAGGACCTGGCACAAACAACGCCAGTTCACAAACACTTACGTGAAAATGTGGAACGCCATGATTGCGTCAGGGATAAACCTCGAAAACACTAATGTGGTGTGGTTCAAGAAAACTGTTAATGCCTGGCTACTGAGCCAGGGGTGAACACTTGTTTATTATCTTAAGTTATAATTTTTCTACAATATAATATGTTAGATTAGTTTTATATGACAGAGGAAGGCTTTTAGATAGAAACCAATAATATTGATTTCTTTAGCCAACTGTATTAACATATATCTATGTAATGTACATGTTAATCACTCTGTATGTTTACTTTGTTTAAACAGAGAGAGAGAGAGAGAGAGAGAGAGAGAGAGAGAGACCTGGCAGGTAGAGGGTGTGGGGCAGTAATAGGATGCAGAAAAGCCTTCACAAAACTTGTCTTCTGTGCCAGGTAAGTATGATTTGCTCAGCGGGCAGATGGAGAGTGTGAGGTTTCCGTGCAAGAAAGACAGGTCCTGGGAGGAAGCTCCCCTGTTGGTGCTTCAAACCCGGTTGTTGAACCTGCTTGTCAAACGGTATGAAGAGGTGTCACACAGTCAAACCAATTGTACATCAAACCCAGACTTCTTTGAGTTTTCAATTTTCCTGTACTTTCTTCTGAAAGGGCTCCATAGGCAGTTGATTTTCTTGATCACAATGTTTCATGTGCAGTTCAGCTCAAGTTCTTTCAATATGTCCTGAAGAGCTGATATCCCCTTGCTTCTGGCTTTTTTATTAGAATATTCCTTTGATTTCACTTTCCATAAGGCTGGATGATCTCTGTAGGTATGTATGAACTGCAGGAACACCTCCCTCTCATTCCTCTTTCCATTGATATCCTCCATATTTCAATCCTAGGGTATGATGCATCCACTCCTTGGTTTGAAGTGCAACAGAGGTTTGATGTTCGACATCTACTGAAACATTAACTTACTCCCAGTGAGATCTAATAGCACTAGTCGAGGGGGTGCTGTGAACCTTCCATTAAAGCTAGTTGTGATCTTGCTGAACGTTTCCCTTTGTGTCTCACAATTCAAGGGGGCAGTCACAGCCTACCCTCTATAGACAACTCTCCTTCTTCACACTTACATACACCCTTCACTTGAAAATCATAATTTAACCCCTTCCCTAACAATTTTTTTGTTAAAAACGTTTCTTTTTCAGACTATTTTTTATATTTTGGTTCTATATAGTATTTTTCATGCTGATTATGAAAACATCTTGTAATTACTGTTTTTCCACATTTTTGTGGTTAACTTTTTATTTTGAAAATACCTTTGTAGACATATACGAGTTAACTCGTCTTCCTATAAACTCCAAGCTCTCCCCTCACCTCCCTCCTCTTCCTCACTTGTCAAGAAATATTCATTGTCTGATGAACTGGCAGTGTCATCAGAAGTATTCAAGCTAATGAGGGAAGGTTCATATTCGCTATCTTCCTCAGAACTAGACATTTGGGGTGTAAATTATTTGAAAAGGGTACAAAAAATGAGTGATAGTGTGGATGAAAACAACACCCATGCGACGACAGTGGTTGCTGGAGCAAGTCTCGTAAGAGCATCCTTGAAATCCCACTGCTCCTCCCTGTCACCTCTGCCAGGCGTATGATTTGACGAGAATACTCGTTTCACACGTAGAATGGCTTAGAAAGACCCAGAATCAACGAGTATATATGTCTGTGGCTGGTTTTTGAAGGTCAAGTTTTAGACGAGTATACTCCTCGACGACTGAAAACGGAACATTTAGTGAAAACGAATATATACGTCTGTAGCTGGTTTTTAAAGGTAAAATTTTAGACGAGTATACTCATCGATGACTGAAAACGGAACATTTAGTGAAAACGAGTATACTCATTTCTGCTAAGGAAGGGGTTAAAAGAAAAATGGGAACTCGAAATAGAAATGCCTCGGAGTCCACAGGTCAGACACCTTTTTTGATAACGACCCCAAATGCCTTGACACCTCCTTCAACTTTTTCTACATTAACTTCTGCAACATTCGCAGTCTTAGATCTAATGATCAATCTGTAGAACACCACCTCTCCTCTACTAAACCTCATCTTCTTTTCCTCACTGAAACACAGCTGTCTGAGGCAACTGACAGTAGCCCCTTCTCTGTTCCCTCCTACTTTCTCTATTCTCATTTTCATTCCAAAGCTGGATGTTGCGTCTATGTACGCAACGACTTAACTTGCTCTCGTGCCCACGCTCTTGAGTCTTCCGAATTTTCCACCATCTGGCTACGACTTAACAGTCACTCTCAAACTAAATTCATCTGTGCTGTTTATCTCTCCCTAACTCTTCTGACTATAGTAAATTCTTCGACTACTTAACTTCCAAAGTGGAGCACATTCTGTCCCTCTACCCTTTCGCTGAGATTTCCATTCTTGGAGATTTCAATGTTCACCACCAGCTTTGGCTTTCCTCTCCCTTCACTGACCACCCTGGTGAACTAGCCTTCAACTTTGCTATCCTCCATGACCTAGAGCAACTGGTGCAACACCCTACTCGTATTCCTGACTGTCTTGGAGACACGCCCAACATTCTTGATTTCTTCCTCACCTCTAATCCTTCTACTTATGCTGTCACCCTTTCATCTCCGTTGGGCTCTTCCGATCACAATCTCATTTCTGTATCTTGTCCTATTTCTCCAATCCTCCACAGGATCCCCAAAGCGAAGCTGCTTCTGGCGTTTTGCCTCTGCCATTTGGGGAGACCTGAGGAGGTATTATGCTGATTTTCCCTGGAATGATTATTGCTTCCATGTCAGAAACCCATCTCTTTGTGCTGAACACATAACAGAGGTGATAGTGTCTGGCATGGCGGCATTCATTCCTCATTCTTTATCTCAACCTAAACCTTCGAAACCTTGTTTAACTCAGCCTGTTCTCGTGCTATACATGATAGAGAGGTTGCCCACAAAAGGTACCCGAGTCTTCCATCTCCTGAATATCACGCACCTGGAATCATTCCAAGTCTGTTCTTTAACTTGCCAAACACTCTTTCACAAGTAGGAAATGTCAAAATCTTTCAAACTCAAACTCCCCTCGAGACTTTTGGCATCTAGCCAAAAACATCTCAAATAACTTCACTTCTTCATCTTTCCTTCTTTATTTCATCCTGATGGCACCACTGCCATCTCTTCTGTCTCTAAAGCTGAACTTTTCTCTCAAACCTTTGCTCACAACTCCACCTTGGACGATTCTGGGCTTGTCCCTCCCTCTCCTCCTCCCTCTGACTATTTCATGTCTACAATTAAAATTCTTCGTAATGATGTTTTCCATGCCCTTGCTGGCCTAAACCCTCGGAAGGCTTATGGACCTGATGGGGTCCCTCCTATTGTTCTCAAAAACTGTGCTTCCGTGCTTGCACCTTGCCTGGCCAAACTCTTCCAACTTTGTCTATCGACTTCTACCTTTCCTTCCTGCTGGAAGTTCGCCTACATTCAGCCTGTTCCTAAAAAGGGTGACCGTTCTAACCCCTCAAACTACCGTCCTATAGCTTTAATCTCTTGCTTGTCTAAAGTTTTTAATCTATCCTGAATAAGAAGATTCTCAAACATCTGTCACTTCATAATCTTCTGTCTGATCGCCATTATGGCTTCAGTCAAGGTCGCTCTACTGGTGATCTTCTGGCTTTCCTTACTGAGTCTTGGTCATCCTCTTTTAGAGATTTCGGTGAAACTTTTGCTGTAGCGTTAGACATATCAAAAGCTTTTGATACAGTCTGGCACAAAGCTTTAATTTCAAAACTGCCCTCCTACGGCTTCTATCCTTCTCTCTGCAACTTTATCTCAAGTTTCCTTTCTGACAGCTCTATTGCTGCTGTGGTAGACGGCCACTGTTCTTCTCCTAAATCTATTAATAGTGGTGTTCCTCAGGGTTCTGTCCTGTCACCCACTCTCTTTCTATTATTCATTAATGACCTTCTTAACCAAACTTCTTGCCCTATCCACTCCTACGCTGATGATACCACACTACATCTTTCCACATCCTTTCAGAGAATACCAACCCTTCATGAAGTAAACAGATCACGCAGAGATGCCACAGAATGCCTGACTTCTGATCTTTCTAAGATTTTCGATTGGGGCAGAGAAAATCTAGTAGTTTTCAATGCCTCAAAAACTCAATTCCTCCATCTATCAACTTGACACAACGTTCCAGACAACTATCCCCTCTTCAATGACACACAACTGTCTCCCTCTTCCACAATGAATATCCTCGGTCTGTCCTTTGCTCATAATCTTAACTGGAAACTTCACATCTCATCTCTTGCTAAAACAGCTTCTATGAAGTTAGGTATTCTGAGGCGTCAACGCCAGTTTTTCTTGCCCTCAACTGCTTACTCTGTATAAGGGCCTTATCCGCCCGTGTAGGAAGTACTCTTCGCATGTTTGGGGGTTTCCAGTCACACAGTTTTACTAGATAGGGTGAAATCAAAAGCTTTTTGTCTCATAAACTCCCCCTCCTCTGACTAACTGTCTTCAGCCTCTTTCTCACCGCTGAAATGTTGCATCTCTTTCTATCTTTTATTGCTATATTCATGCTAATTGTTCTACTGATCTTGCTATCTGCATGCCTTCCCTCCTCCTTTGGCCTCGTTGCACAAGGCTTTCTTCTTCCTCTGATCCCTATTCTGTCCAACCCTCTAATGCAAGAGTTAACCAGTACTCTCAGTCATTCATCCCTTTCACTGGTAAACTCTGGAACTCCCTTCCTGCATCTGTATTTCCAAATTCGTATGACTTGTCTTCTTTTAAGAGGGAGGTATTGAGGCATTTGCTCCCCAATTTTGGCTGATGCTTTTACACTTTTAGAGAGTCAGCACTCAAATGGGCCTTTTTTTTTATCTTCTCTTTTTTTGCCCCTGGCCGGTTTCTCTTCCCTACGTAAAAAAAAAAAAAAAAAAAAATGGTTGGTGGACAATGAAGCCACGCCCACAAAAGTCAGGCACGAACAGACTTTCTTCAAGCCGTCTAACCACTGTCACACGCTCAAACATCACTTCAAACACGTGTGTGTTGAACCGTGTTTGATGAACCGTTTGACCGTGTAAAGCCACCTTTAGAGCTGCGGGTAGGTTGACCTATTCTATGGGCCTTGGATACAAGAGATGTTGGGTGAGGCTACATATGTATACAAACAATACATGTACAGTGCTTTACATACATTGTCGTCGTTATTACACACCAACTTACCGAATTACCATACGTACAGTATTTTATAAGTAATGCCACAGACCCTGTGATAAAACAAAAAATCCGCAGAACGTATCTACCGGTATGTATTAAAAACTGCGAGACAGTGAAGCCGCGAAAGTCGAACCGCGAAATAGCAAGGGAACACTATATACAGGCAACCCCCTCTTAACGAATGGGTTACGTTCCTAAAAAAAACCTTCATTAAGCGAATTTTCATTAAGCGAACCAATTATGATAAGTTTAACCCCTGACTTGAGCTTCCATTGAGAGTAAACAAAACGAGAGTGCATCATAGTACAGTAAAAGGTTTAATGAAAGTAAAAATTATAAGTTAAACATTTAAGCAGTTTAATTTAAGACTAAGTCATTATGATGTACACTAATGTATGTATGTAAGTAACTTTATAATGTTAATGATCTTAAATTTATGAAGGGACGGACAGTGGAGCGGGAAATACGCTAGCTGGCAAGCTGTGGAATGTAAACAAAGCGCGCATCATTGTACCGCATACAAAACATCTACCACATTTCCACAAGGCTTTCCATTTTATCCATTGCAGAGTAACAAGTTCAGGTGGTTCTTTTAGCTTGCAAGGAAGATATGATCTCACCAGCCTTCTTAATAGAGTCTGCTGACTTGAAAATGGTAGACAGTAGTTAAGCCATGGTGGGAAACAATGCTATTAGTTTTCTCGCCTCTTTCATGTCTGTAAATAATATCCAGCTTCACTTCGAGAGTAAGAGACTTCCTGGTCTTCTTAGCAATGCTAGGCGACATTGCAGGGCGTTTTGGTGGTATGTAGAGTGAGGGAAGACGAGCTGCTGCCGATACCATTATTGTTTTGAACTAAGGGGAGTGAGTGGTGCGTGTTTTGTCCAAGAGAGGCACTAGTGTATTCGAAAGCCTATCGGCTTGTGTGATATGGCGGGGCTTTCAAACTTAGAAAAAATTACCTGGATAAAATTTTGTTAAAGCAAGTTTGGTGTTTGTTAAACAAGCAGATAGTAGTAAAAGGAAACCTTCGTTGTAGCGAAATTTTGTTGTGTGAACCTTGGGGTTATATATATATATATATATATATATATATATATATATATATATATATATATATATATATATATATATATATATATATATAGTGGTGCCTTGGAATACAAACTTAATCCGTTCACAATCTTATTCTTACTCCAAAACGTTCTTACTCCAAAGCATCAAAATATATGTATTCTTATGGAAGAAATTATAATTCGTTCCAAACCACCTCCCAAGACCAAAAAAATTGTATTTTTCACTTAATTTCTTACTTTATGCATACTCTTACTATATATACTACTACTACTACTATTATGCTATAAGTATAGGAGATAGGAAAATAAAGCAGGAAAGTAAGCAAAATGTAATATAATGAAAATTCAACTTCTCGTGGTCAGAAACAAGTGTCACCACATCCTCCTCATGTGACTCCATCAAGCCAGCACCACACACTCTTATATAAGCCAATAAGTTTTTCTTTGATATACTGCATTTATTATGGAAAATAATTCAGGGAAGTAAGCAAATTGTAATATGAAAATTCAACTTCACGGTCAGAAACAAGCGTCAACACATCCTCCTCAGATGACTTCATCAAGCCAGCAATACGTACTCTTATCTAAACCAATAACAAGATAAAAATAATGCTTCCAATATTGTCATGCATCATAATATGTTTCCGAATTGCTTACTTATCCATGGAAATACATATACAGTCATACATCGCCGAACACGAAACTCGCGTATACACGAATCTGTAAAATATCCCATATTTCGCCGAGCACGACTTTGACTCGCGATTGCACGATTTGGTCTCTATTTGAATCTCCCGCTGGTCCTGGTGGATGCACTTGACCTCCCCTCCCGAGCGTCTTGCCCCGGGCCTTGCGGTAGCACGCTGCCTCCCGCCACTCGCTCTCTCCTTGTTGTACTGTTGTTATGTACAGATGTGGCTCCCTTGCGCTCTTTTCATTTCATTTTGGCCATGGCCCCCAAGCGTCCTACTCCATCTACCCCTTCTGCTGCCAAGATGGAGGTGATTGAGAGTGTCGAAGGAGGCCTGGGGTGGACTGAAGCTGCCAAGAAGTTTGGGCTGCACGAGGCGTCTGTCTGCACGATTTACAAGGCGCTGGGTAAAATCAGGCAAAGTGTGCATGAAGTTCAAGAGGGGTGTTGAAGAGCTTCTTTTGCCCTAGAAGGAGACCTTATGCCAGATGGAAGCATCTGCCAGTCAGAGGCCCATCACTTCATATTTCAAGCCCTCTCCAACCAGCAAATAAACTAAAGGTACTAGTACTATAATTAAATAAAATGTGTGCTTGGTACTTCATTTATTGTTTTTTTTCAGCCTTTTTAGTAAAAAAATTTTTTTTTTGAGAGGATCTGGGAACATAACCCCCATTTTCCCATAGGGCTTATTATTCGCCGAACACGAATCTCGCCGTACAGGACGAGCTCAGGAACGTAACTGTCGTGTTGGGCGAGGTATGACTGTATATCTTATATCTCACCAAGAAATACATAAGAAATTATAAAATACAGCATACTGACATAAGCGGTCTCACTATCCTCACGCTTGGCGCCCTCACACTTCCACAAACATATCCTTGTAAAAGCTGATACATGATTGGCTAGGTGTCCACCATATTGAAAACAATGGGCCAATGACAGGCCTCGATACATGACATAGCCTCAAGCATAAACAAACTGTGCGGCATAAAGGAGCGCGCACGGTCCAGATATATCTGGACCATGGGAGCGTGCCTTCTGAAAAACGCCATGATCATGCCTGACGGGGTCTAATGTAAGAGCCACAATCATGTTTGACGGGCTATAAGGGTTAAGGCTTTTAATTCATGAGCTGGATACTCTCTCTTCCCCTCGGATCTTCTAGAATCTTCCATACGTCTGTCTGTATGTCTCGTGACCATGTGTGCTGCTACGCTAGACAGTGATCTTAATAACTAAAAAAATTTATATTATTATCTGTGGCACTACAAAACAACAACCAAACAACTACACACAACACTCCGGAGGCACTGAGGCAGTGCGGTGCCCCAGCATGCAGTCAGCTGATGATTTTTTTGTTCATAATCCAAATTGTTCGTACTCGAAAGCATTCGTATTCCAAGGTACCACTGTATATATATATATATATATATATATATATATATATATATATATATATATATATATATATATACAGTAAGTCCTCATTATACGGTAGTTCTTTATACGGTAAATTCACAGTTACGGTATTTGGAAATTACTAACCTCGATTCGATATACGGTAAGAAAAATTCACAGATACGGTATCCGCTCATGTCATCTGAGAGGGCCCAGCGTGGGGGACCAGGGGTGATGACGTCATCCACGCCACACCTCCCCACCACTGACAGTGCTAACTTTAACTAGACCACCCTTGGAGCCTATTATCTCTTCCCCTCCCCCCTCTTTTTTTTAACTGCATTACATATTACTTACATGCATTACTAATTAGATGAATAAATGGAATATTAAAGGGTCTATTGTAAGCACAAATATATTCATAATAATCATGGCAAACACTAAAAACCTACTACAAGCAGCAAACCATGCAGTAACTGATAAAGGGCACAGATGGGCCTGGCAAACCCACTATCAGTGAATGGTGGAAGTCGTATAACATCAAGCACGCCTTAGATAACATCAAGTCATCTTGGAACGAAGTGAAGACGTCTACCATGAACTTGGCATGGAATAAAGTATGGCCAGAATGCAAGCATGACTTCCCAGGCTTCACTGAAGACAACTTCGGTGTGATTAGAAATGATACAGTAAATCTGTGCCATAGGGCTGGCTTCGATGAAGTTGATGATGATGATGTTCAAGATCTTTTGGAAAGCCATGCTGAATCTCTCTCAAATGATGAACTTTAGAGCTAGACAAGGCATCACAGGAGGCAGAAGAGGGAGACGAGGAAGAAGAACCTGTGCGTGGCTTGGACATCAAAACACTTAGAAAATGTCTCGGTGGTATCGAAAAAGCTCTGGAAACTCTGTAGGAACGTGACCCAAATCCTGGCAGGAGTAGCAAAGTGGCTCATGACATAGAGAAAAGTGTCAAGATTTATCAAGAAATCTGTGATGAAAAAACATGAAAAGCTAAACAGTCCTCCATCTACTCGTTCTTCAAGCCAGTCAGACATGCCGTCGCTATCACACCTGCCGACCCTGCTACAGCTGGCCCTTCCTCAATATCCTCTTTCTTCAAACCACTGAAACGTGCCGACCCTGCTACAGCTGGCCATTCCTCAATATCCTCTTTCTTCAAACCACTGAAACGTGCCGACCCTGCTACAGCTGGCCATTCCTCAATATCCTCTTTCTTCAAACCATTGAAATGTGCCGATCCTGCTACAGCTGGCCCTTCTACATCTGCTTCCAACAGTGCAGACGACGACGTCTTATCCTTGTCTGCCCACTCGGCGGAAGATGAGTAAGGGCTGAAATCCCTACTGTCCCTTAGCCTCAGGAAGGACATCATCTGATAGAATACATGTCGATTGAAAGGCAAATAAAAACATTTTGTTTATTTCTTTTGTGCAGTACTTTACTTTTTTTTATGATTATTTTCATTTATTTTAATTTCTGTAGGGGTGACTTTTGACGTGCTGGAACGCATTCCCTATTATTACATGTTATAATGGGTTCGGTATACGGTAAATTCGCTATGCGGTAAGGTTTTCAGGAACGCATATGTACTGTACAACAAGAACTTACTGTGTATGTATATATATATATATATATATATATATATATATATATATATATATATATATATATATATATATATATATACAGTAAAGTCCCGAGTTACGTCGGTCTCGAGTTACGTCAAACTCATAGTTACGTCAGTCCACTATAAGGCAATTTAAGATTAAAAAAATTGAAAATTTATAAATCATAAAGTGCGGGATTTATTGTTATTGTTGGTGGTTGCCCGCCACACCGCCCGCCTCACGCTTGAATACAATAACACCCTGCCTCACTTCCACCACACCATTGCCCCTGGCAAGAGTGTTATCCTACTTTTGTATTTACTGACTCAAGTTCTTAGTATCTTGCTCAATGGCACCAAAGAGAAAACTTCTTAGTGACAGCAGTGATGCTAAGAAAAGGTAAACCATTATGCTACAAGAAAAAGAGGACATAATTAAAAGACATGAGAAGGGAGGCAACAGCTGTGTGTGAGGGAGGGAAGAAGAAAATGGGAAGCCCGTTACCATGACATCGGGGAGGTTGACGACCTTGAGAGCTCACGCACCCATCACAACAATAACAACTCCGGAGCCTTCGCCTGGGCCACACGACACTCACAGCTGACTTGCACCGTCTGCGCCTGTCTGCTGATCCCTATTGCCCTTTCCTATTGCATTTCCTGCCCCGCTGCCCACGCTTCTACTCCCACCGCACTGCACTACGCTCCCAGCTGTCCGCCCTGGGCGTCACAACATTCGACCTGCCCACCCTCCTGGCAGCCTCAGGCGTCCACCCCTCTCGGCAACCTGCAGTCCTTCGCGTTCATGGCCCTAATCAACAACAAAAACAAGCTTGTGTTTCATATTCCTACATAGTTATAAATAATATAACAATATAACCTTTAACTTACCTGAATGACCATAAACAATGATTGGTTGAAAACTCGAGAATATGCTTTGAAATGTACGGAAACTTGAGTTACGTACAAAATCGACTTACGTCATGTTTCAGGAACGTAACTCTGATGTAAACCGAGACCTTACTGTATATATATATATATATATATATATATATATATATATATATATATATATATATATATATATATATATATATATATATATATATACAGCAATACTCCGCTTAACGAACAGAATAGCGGGTGTCAAAGCTGTTCGTAGAGCGAAAATTCATTAAGCGGATGTAATTTTCCCATAGGAAATAATGGAAATACGGGGGATACGTTCTGGGCTGGTCCCCAACATACCACATCGGTTAAAAAAAAAAAAAATATATATATATATATATATATATATATATATATATATATATATATATATATATATATATATTACAGTCAGAACCCGAAATCAGCCAGAACTAGTTTCAAATAGTCAGAACTAGAAGTATAATTTATTGTTTGTAAAAACTAGTATTACCTAGGCAAAACTAGTTTCTTAACATAAAGGCTTGGTAAAACACGAAATGTATTTTACACCTAGTTTTACCTACACACTTCAGTCAAAACTAGTTTTAACAATTGTTAAGTTTGGGAAAACTAGGTTAGACTAAAAGTGAAACTGGCAGTTCTGCCTTATAGTGGAGGGGTGGGCATTAATGATTGGTCACAATATTATCATAGTTTTTATGGTGGGGGAAGGGGGGGAGGATTCATTCTCATTTACCTGGTTCACTGATTTACTTCATCTGTCAGTTGTTCGTGAGCCACCATTACAACAAGATGGCAACTTGGAGCTCACCTGGCCATCCTGAACAACCTCCTGACCACCCTCCTAACCAGGCAGCTGACACTGAATGGGAGACTATGTTTTTACAGACCATACTGAAGTGGGACGAGCAACAAGAATCACACTACAACATACATACTGCAGAAAAATACGGTTCACTGCTGCAAGAGGTAAAGGAGGCTAAAACTGCTAAGAAGAAAACGTCTCTACAGTACAGAAGACTGAAGCGGTTTGATGTCATTGAAATTGGTGGTGTTCAAAAACTGATTGCAAGAAGTAAAAATGACGAAGTTCGTTATTATGTTCCTGCTCCCGAGATTTTTGAAGTCATTAAGACATCTCATGTAGCAATCGGTCATGGTGGTCGAGATAGACTGAAATGTGAAATTAGCAGGAAATATGCAAATGTGACAGCCGATATGATAAAGCTCTTCTTGACCATGTGTGAAGTGTGCCAAAGTAAGAAAAATAAAAAGAAAAGAGGACTTGTTTCCAAACCAATCTTACACTCAGAGCTAAATAGTCGGTGTCAAGTGGACTTAATTGATATGCAGACACAAGCAGATGGAAAATATAAATTCATAATGGTTTATCAAGATCATTTAACTAAATTTGTGATACTACGTGCATTGCAATGTAAATGTGCTGAAGAAGTTGCTTATCACCTTGTTGATATTTTTTTTAACATTTGGAGCACCCTGTATTTTACAGAGTGATAACGGAAGAGAATTTGTAAATAGTGTTATAACGTTCTTAGCTTCTTTGTGGCTAGAGTTGAAAATTGTGCATGGAAAACCAAGACATAGTCAAAGTCAAAGGTCTGTGGAACGGGTAAATCAAGATATTGAAAATATGTTAAGTGGATGGATGAAAGACAATGAAACAGCAAGGTGGTACGAAGGATTACGCTTTGTACAATTTATGAAGAACAGAGCCCATCATTCTGGTATAAATCGAAGCCCATACAAAGCAATGTTTGGTGTAGAACCAAGGCTTGGCCTTGCAACAACATGCATTCCACGAGAATTGATTAAAGTTGTAAATAATGAGGAGGATTTGGAGAAGTTAATTGCACATGTAAACAAGGACACTGTTGGGGAATCAAATGTTGCTTTGCAGATGACAAATCAAGATGACATGAATTCACGATCTAATAATAGAAGTGAAGTGTTTTCGTGTGTGTGTGTGAAATGGAAATAAGTGAAGGTCACTACTGTTCGAAGTGTGGCTCACATATTCACGAATCTTGTGGAATAAACGTTGAGAGCAGCAAGGATGGCTTTGGATCTAATGTTATATGTTTAAACTGTAATTCTGAAGCACAAATATCACATGTTAGGCAAGTAGCTAGTACTAGTTTTGAAAAGCAGGCAAAAAGAATGAAGACAGTATCTGATGCGTCTCACCCTCCAGCAAGTGTGGGACAAAATGTTACTGTACCAATTCCAGAAGTTGACAAGGGAAAAGGATATTTGCGGAATATCATTGCAGTTGTTTTAAACAGAAGTGAGGATGAATTGTATAAGTTAGGTACTAGAGACGGCATTCTTAAGAAATTGTATAGTTGGTCTGAATTTGATGTGTGTAAACAGTTATTCCTAGATGTGAAAGATATACCTAACGACAAAGAAATATCTTTAAGAAGTGCACATATGTGAATAGACCATTAAACGTTTCAGCCACCTAAAAAGGTACTAAAATGAGCTACAAATACAAACAAATTATGTTTGAGTTTCCCAAATATGGTACTCAAACGGGCAATGGTACTCAAACAAGTGGTCATATCTCTCACCTACTTTTGACATTCAGTACCGTTGTTGAATCTACTTTTAACTTAAACGATCAGATAAAACTAGATTTAACTAGTTAAACTTTGATATTTCTAGTTATACCAAACACATTAAGGTATAACTAGTTTTGCCTAGGTAATACTAGTTGTTCACCAACACATTGAAAATACCTAGTTAAAACTAGTTTTGACTGATTCCAGGTTTTGACTGTAATATATATATATATATATATATATTTTTTTTTTATTTTTTTTTTTTTTTATTAGCTTTTTACAAACCTTGCCCGCAAGAAAACATTGTTTTGTAATGCATAAAATTAAATCTTACATGGAATACCAAAAAATAAAGCAGAGATGAGATCGCCCACAGATGAGGCGGAGACTCACCGTAACTCGGCCACTTCTTCTTCTTGTGACCCTTTTAGCTTGCGTGTTGTCTTTCACCACGATATTTATGTTTCCACTCCTCTATTGCCTGCTGTAATGGATATCATATCTTAGTATTCATATACGCTCATGCCATGAGGATAACCTCAACCCCGTGGCACTGAGTGATAGTGAATTACTAATGAAATACCGCGGTATTTCATTAGTAATTCACCTCCGCCTCGTCTGTGGGCAATCTCATCTCTGCTTTATTTTTTGGTATTCCATGTAAGATTTCACTTTATGCATTACAAAACAATCCTTTCTTGGGAGCAAGGTTTGTAAAAAGCTAATAGAAATGTTGTTTGTGTGAACATAAATGCATATATAAGATAGTAACACCACCTCCAGAGGTGGTTCCCAGCAACCTGATAGCAACTCTCACCGTCCCTCCAAGAGTTCATGGATGCCATTTCGCGGCAGGAGGTTGCTCTGACGTTGTTAAAGAATCTTGGATCCAGCTCCAGGAGTGCTAGAGACAGAGGCGGGGAGGCAGCCAATCACAGCGAAGCTGCCCCATTCGGTCCCTTGCCCGGCAAATTCAAACTCAGAAAATTCGCTAAATTGTATGTGGTTGTACTTATGCGGACTTTTTGGTCTAACTTTATATTGTACGTTAAACCGGAAATTCGTTAGACGAACATTCGTTAAGCAGAGTATTACTATATATATATATATATATATATATATATATATATATATATATATATATATATATATATATATATATATATATAGTGTTCCCTCGCTATTTCGCGGTTCGACTTTTGCGGCTTCACTCTTTCGCGGCTTTTATACATACTTGTAGATACATTCTGTGGATTTTTCGCTATATCACAGGTTCTGTGGCATCACTTACAAATACTGTACATACAGTAATTCGGTAAGTTGGTGTGTAATAACGATGAGAATGTACGTAAAGCACTGTACATGTATTGTTCGTATACATATGCAGACTCACCTAACATCTTCCCTTGTTGTATCTAAGGCCCATAGAATAGAAGGTCAACCAACACGCAGCTCTAAGGGGAAAAGAGCTGGGGCTAGTGACGTCAGCAGGTTCACCAACAGGGGAGCTTCCTCCCAGGACGTGTCATTCTTGCACAGAAACCTCACGCTTTCCCTCAGCCAGCTGAGCAAATCATACTTACTTGACACAGGAGACAAGCTTTGTGAAGGATTCTCTACCTCCTGTTACTGCCTCACACCCTCTTCTTGCCCTCTACTTGCTCTCTCTCTCTCTCTCTCTCTCTCTCTCTCTCTCTCTCTCTCTCTCTCTCTCTCTCTCTCTCTCTCTCTCTCTCTCTCTCTCTCTGACCATTGTATAATTTTCACTATGATAATGATACAATGGTCAAGAGAGAGAGAGAGAGAGAGAGAGAGAGAGAGAGAGAGAGAGAGAGAGAGAGAGAGAGACCTGCTGGCAAATAGAGGGTGTGGGGTGATAATAGGAGGCAGAGAAGCCTTCACAAAACTTGTCCTGTGCCAAGTAAGTATGATTTGCTCAGCGGGCAGAGGGAGAGCGTGAGGTTTCCTGCAAGAAAGACATGTCCTGGGAGTGAATCTGCTGATGTCACTAGCCCCAGCTTTTAATGATATCAATACTCTTGCTGTTATTAATTATTATTATTATTATTTTTATTATTATTATTATTATTATTATTATTATTATTATTATTAAACTTTTGCTCTTATTAATATTAATATAGTGTTGCTGTTTTAGTTATTATTATTATTATTATTGTTATTAGTTCATTTTTAGGTTACATATATAACTGAGGCAATTTATATCTACACAAGTAACTGAATGGGGACCTCTCAATAACTAGACATCAGAAATTTACTAATGTCTTAAGGTACAAAATTACCAGGAAAAAAAATGGTTTTCATTTATCACATACTACATACTACATATTATATACTACTGATAATTAAAACAGTCACGCACTGCACAACTTGGCATTGTGACCGATGTTGGCACGGAACAGAGAGAGAATGAGAGAGAGAGAGAAGCACGTGAACACTTACCAGGCAGCTTGCTACCCGAACCAATGTCCCCGCCCTGACCAGTTGTGAACCCGCTGACGTCACAGATGCTCATATTAGACCCATTTTGAATGTTTTGTAGGTCGACCTTCTTTTCATGGGTCTTGGTTGTATCTTGTCAGTCTCGTCCACGCTGTTGACTTTCGCATACTGTATCTTGGTGTTGTGTTCCCGATAACTTTTTTTGTTGAAGTAGTGATTCGTTAACCCCTTACAGTGCCGCCTAAGCCCTGTGCCCCTGCAAAAGCTTCCTCTAGTGAGCCCAAGAGGAAGAGGAAGATTATGACCATCAGTGAAAAAAGTTAAACTTTTGCATATGATCAAAGAGGGCAGAAGAGGGTGAGTGTTACGTATCGTGAGAGAGAGAGAGAGAGAGAGAGAGAGAGAGAGAGAGAGAGAGAGAGAGTGTGTGTAAATGTATAATTACTGTATAAGGTTTTATAATTAAACAGATTTAAGTAAAATATTGTAAATGTAAAGTATAAATACTATTTACATATTTTAAACATTCTGGTACCCAGAGGAGGAGTGATGTTGCTGGTTAAAAAAGATATAAAGGTGGATCAAGTGAAAGAAGGTATGGGAAAGGCAGAAGTGCTAAAGATCAGGGCAGAAACTAATGAAGGAAAAAAGAGGCACTACATAGTGGTGTACGTACCACCTAAGACAAATGCATGGTCAGTACAGGAATATGAAGAAATGATAAGTGATACAGGAACATGTCTGGAAGAAATGTTGGGTGGCTGTGAACGAACTATAATGATGGGAGATTTTAATTGTAAAGAGGTGTGTTGGGAGGACTGGTCAATGGAAGGATCAGAGACAACATGGGGAAATACACTATTGACACTGGCAATGGAAAATGTGTTAACTCAGTGGGTCAAAGAAGATACTAGGTTTGGAGGAGAGGGAGCATCGTCAAGACTGGACTTGGTCTTTAGTACAGAGCCAATGGTCATTGAGGAGATGAGGGTGGAGTGCCCTTTAGCAAAGAGTGATCATGCAGTTTTGGAGTTCAAGGTGATAGATGAAGAGAAATCTAGAAGAAATGAAGAATATAAAGTGGGAAGATGGAATTATGCCAAGACAGATTTTGGAAACCTAAAGAAATTCTTTCAAGAGACAAATTGGATGAAATTCAAGAGTGCTAAGGAGCAAATGAAAAGTGGAAGGAATTTATAAAAATATACAAAGAAGGTGAGAAAAATTTGTACCAATAAGACAACATAGAGAAGTTGGAAAGCAGGACTGGTTTAACGATAGATGTGAAAAGGCTAGAACAAGAAAAGAGGATGCATGGAAGAGGTGGAGAAGGAAAAGACGGATTAAGCAGTGGGAAAGTTACAAAAGAGCAAGAAATGAATATGTGTTGATTAGAAGAGAAGAAAGAAAGAAACAAGAAAAGGATATAATTGATAAATGTAAAGACCAACCAAGGCTTTTTACAGACATGTGAACAACAACATCAAAAATAGAGAAAGTATTGAAAGTTTAGAAGTAAATGGAGTATGCAGTGAGGATCCCAGGAAATGGCAGAGGCTATGAATGGATGCTTTCGGAAGGTATTCACAAAGGAGACTGCTTTTGACAAACCACTGGTAATGGAACAGAAAGGGATTATGAAGGAGTTTCAAGTAACTGTGGAGGAGATCAAGAATATGATGGGGAGTTTAGAAGTGAGAAAAGCTGTGGGACCTGATGGGGTATCAGGATGGATTTTAAGAGAATGCAGGAGCAACTGGCAGAAAAAGTTTGTGAAGTAATTGATGCCTCATTAAGGGAAGGTGTAGTGCCCCAAGACTGGAAAAGAGCTAACATTGTCCCAATTTATAAATCAGGTAACAAGAGAGACCCATTGAACTATAGACCAGTGTCACTTACAAGTGTGGTAGCTAAGATGTGTGAGAGGGTGGTGAAGAATAGATGGACAGACTTCTTGGAGAAAATGACATACTTTGTGAGTGTCAATTTGGTTTTAGAAAAGGGCGTTCATGCACGACAAACCTGATATGTTACTATTCGAGGGTGATAGATGTAATACAGGAAAGAGATGGTTGGGCTGATGGAATATATCTGGATTTAAAAAAGGCCTTTGATAAGGTACCACACCGGAGACTGATCTGGAAACTTGAAATGGTAGGAGTGCATGGCAGTTTACTAAAATGGATGGAAGACTTTTGGTAGGAAGAGAAATGAGAACAATAATTAAGGACAGACCATCAGAATGGGGCTTGGTGGAGAGTGGAGTTCCACAGGGATCAGTGTTGGCACCAGTAATGTTCGCGGTCTACATAAATGACATGGTGGATGGGGTGTCCAGTTATGTGAGCCTATTTGCAGACGATGCAAAATTGTTAAGAAAAGTGAGATGTGACAAAGATTGCGAACTACTCCAGGAAGACTTGGACAGAATATGGAAATGGAGCTGTACATGGCAAATGGAGTTCAACACGACAAAATGCAAGAAAATAGAGTTTGGCAAGAGTGAAAGAAGAATCAGGAGTATGTACAAGATAGGAAATGAAGACATAAAACCAGTCATGAAGAAAAAGACCTTGGGGTGACAATTACCAATGACCTATCGCCAGAGAGACATATAAACAAAATAATTGGAGAAGTATTGAACTTATTGAGGAACATAAGAGTGGCGTTCGTATATTTAGATGAAGAAATGATGAAGAAAATAATTACTGCAATGATAAGACCAAGGCTTGAATATGCAACAATACAGTGGGCTCGAACTTAAAGAAACACATAAGGAAACTAGAGAAAGTACAGAGGGCTGCAACAAAAATGGTGCCTGACTTAAGAGATTTGACTTATGAAGACAGACTGAACAGAATGCAACTTCCGACCCTGGAAAACAGAAGAGAAAGGGAGACCTGATAGCAATATACAGAGTGATGATTGGCATGGAAAAAATGGATAGGGAAGATCTGTGTATGTGGAATGAAAGAATGTCGAGAGGGCATGGGAAAAAACTAAAAATGGCCACTTATAGGAGAGATGTGAAAAAATATAGCTTCCCTCATAGAAGGGTGGAAGCATGGAATAGTTTAGACGTGGAAGTGGTCAACGCAAGGAATATTCATGATTTTAAGAAAAAGCTGGACATTAGTAGATATGGAGACGGAACAGTACGAGCATAGCTCTTTTCCCGTATGTTACAATTAGGTAAATACACAAACACCAAAATTCCTAGGGAGGGGGCAAATCCTACTTCGTGGTTTTTTACCTTTCCGGGGGGTGTTCTGGTATCCATTAACCGCGATAAACGAGGGATATATATATATATATATATATATATATATATATATATATATATATATATATATATATATATATATATATATATATATATATATACAGGCAACCCCCGCTTAACGAAGGGGTTACGTTCCTAAAAAAACACTTCGTTAAGCGAAACTTCGTTAAGCGAACCGATTATAACAAGTTTAACCCCTGATTTGAACTTCCATTGAGAGTAAGCAAAGCGAGAGTGCATCATAGTACAGTAAAAGGTTTAATGAAAGTAAAAATTATGAAGTTAAACATTTAGGTAGTTTAATTTAAGTCATTATAATGTACACTAATGTATGTATGTACGTAACTTTATAATGTTGATGATCTTAACTTTATAAAGGGAGAGAGAGTGAAACGGGAAATACACTAACCGGCAACATGTGGAATGTAAACAAAGTGCGCATCATGGTACTGCATACAAAACATATGTACCACATTTCCACAAAGCTTTCCATTTTATCCATTGCAGAGTCATGAGTTCAGGTGGTTCTTTTAGCTTTAAAGGAAGATACAGTCTCACCAGCCTTCTTAATAGAGTCTGCTGACTTGAAAATATTTGACAGTAGATGGAGTCAAGATGGTGGCAAGCAATGTTATTAGTTTTCTGGCCTCTCTCTTGTCTGTGAATAATACCCAGCTTCTCTGCGAGAGTAAGACACTTCCTGGTCTTCTTAGGAATGTTAGGCCACATTGCAGGGCGTTTTGGTGGTAAGTTGAACTAGGGAAGATGAGCTGGGGGTGACGCTGTTATGGTTTGGCTAGGGAGTGAGTGGTGTGCGTGATCTTGATTTTGATCTTGATGCTACAGGTGATGCAGAATTTCTTCTGAGTCAGGCCTTTGTATCGGCAGTGCCTTTGTTGTCCACGAGAGGCTTGATCTTGATCTTTATTCTACAGGTGTCTCAGGATTTCTCCTGAGGCAGGCCTTAGTACCAGCAGCTCCTGGTGTATTCAAAAGCCTGTCAGCTTGCATGATACGGTGGGTCTTTCAAATTTGGAAAAAAAATTACCTAGATAAAACTTCGTTAAAGCGAGTTTGGTGTTCGTTAAACGAGCAGATGGTAGTAAAACGAAACCTTCGTTGTAGCGAAATTTCGTTGTGTGAACCTTCGTTAAACGGGGGTTACCGGTATATATACAGGCAGCCCCCCCTTAACGAAGGTTCACACAACGAAATTTCGCTACAACGAAGGTTTTCTTTTACTACCATCTGCTTGTTTAACAAACACCAAATTCGCTTTAACAAAGTTTTATCCAGGTAATTTTTTCCAAGTTTGAAAGCCCCTCCGTATCACGCAAGCCGACAGGTTTTGGAATACACCAGTGCCTCTCATGGACAACACGTGCACCACTCACTGCCCTGTTTAAAACAATAACAGCATCAGCAGCAGCTTAACCCTCGGCTATCGCGCCCAATTGGGGCCAAAATAGCCGCACCATAGCCGAAAACGTGATAGCCGAATTGATCTTGGCGGGAAGGCGGTTTTGGCCAATGAGCGCTCAGATATTCCATGACGTCATGGCTGGGTGCGTGATAGCAGGCATCTGAGATCGCGATAATGAAATTTTAGCAGCTTTTCATGGGTGCGTGATAGCAATAAAACGCAATAGCTGAAGTCGCGATCGCCGAGGGTTGACTGTATATGGAACTGATGTATTATTGTTTTGTATTTTGTTTTATTTTTTGAGGTGCAGACTAGATTTTTCAGGCACTTTAATAGTTTTGGGTAAAGTACCAGAGGTAAGGAGGTGCGGTTCCTGACCGAGGGAAAACATTTTGGGCATGGAAGTACAGGTACAGACTATTGTTGAAGCTCGATAACTCGGACCCCAATAACCATAACTCAGATTTCACATTAAGTCGGATTCTGACTGACTGAGGGACTAGAGTCCGAGATGAACTGCCCTCGGTTTTTTTTTTTTTTCCTGTATTTCGTTTTCTATTGACATTATAAAAAATCTAATTCCAACTAAAAATTGCATTTTAGTTGTAGTTTAGAATGATACCAAACAAAAGCCAATTAGAGTTTATACCGATTTTCAGAAAATTTTTAAGTTTAAAAAAATACTTTTCAATATATTCGTTCCTAAAGATTTTTCATAATTTTGTACTTGTTTTGCTATTTGTATTCATCTGATTGACATGAAATTTTCACACATGATTGTGTATACAATAGTGACTTCATGGAGTATGATAAGATGATAATGCATTAGACCCGCTTCTCTAGATAATATTATTCACTCATATGTGAGGGTTAGGAAGGCACCATCAGCAGAGTCACAGCAGTCTGCTGCTTTACTACTAAATTGACACTGAGTCATTATTAGTGTGTTTAAGTGAGATAATGATACAGTGAAGTATTTAGTACTCATCTGATCCAGCTTTATTTCATACCTCTGTCTCAACATAATCTTTTGTGATGATAGTGTTATTGTGAGAGTTATGTGATGTATAGTTGTGATGATGAAGGTAGTGAGAATAAAGTTTGAAAAGATAATAGCAGTCTTATGATATACAGAGATGGTTTAGAAGTGTGGCAGTGAGGGGAGGGTCTTGGAGGGAGAAATAACACGCGTGACGGAGGGGAGAGGGAAGGCCAGGATTCAAGGTCCAGCCATCTCCCAATGATGTGTTTGTTTCTTTTGTCTTCTCTTCTTGAAGTTCCTGATTCTAATCCATGTCAATTTATGCCTGTAAGGATGCTACATCTGACACTTGGCCATGTGTTGTTTAGGGCGTGAGTCAGGCTATGGCACAACTGTACAAGACATTAAAAGATGGGAGGGGTATTTAATTAGCAAAAAATAAACTACTCCATATGATAATTTAGGGTTTGAAGGTTTCGGAGAGACAAATGTAATCCTAAAATTTCAAATCCCCCAAGATTAGATAAATCCTGTACCAAGTCTGATTTTTATATAGTGTGTGGAGAGGGAGGGGAATTCATATGTCGGACATTCGCATTTGTTGAACCTACCTTTCCTCCTATAAGTCCAAGTTATTGAGGGTCAACATATTTGCATTTTGAGATCCAGAAGAACAGTACCAAACTACCCAATATCCAGTAATGCACCCAGCTCTGTGTAGTTGTAAACAGAATCTGAATGTCAGAACATGCACAACTTAAAAGACCTCCAAGGTAAGCCTATCTCCACAACACCTGATGTCCTTCTCAACATAACCATAGGCACACTCCAAGGCAGGCAAGCCTATTCACACAACACCTGATGCCTTTCTCAACATATCTGTAGGCACAGTTGCTACCCTGCAACACATCTTGGACTTACTGCTCTTCAGACCTCCAGGACCTTCTCAATGACTGACACTCATATGTTCATTGCTACATCACCCCTCCTCATGGCAGCTGAAGATACCCAGCAGACATAGCCAGAGCAGCATTCATAAACCACACTCTACCTCCTGAGGTATACAGTGGTGGGGTTTGCCTCATAGTCCAACCATATATACCCCCTTTGCCAATGCCAAAACTGTTGTCACTTTGGCCATCCTGCCAAATATTGCAGATCAGCAGTACTCTGTCCCCTCTGTGCCACAAACACTCATAGCTGCTCTGAAAGCACATTCCCAGATTCATACCTGTGCAAACTGTGCAGGACAACATAATGCCTTCTATCATGGATGCCCCACATACAGATTTGAAACTTAAGTGGCAGCACTTGACTCCAAATAGAGCCTAACCCTAAAAGAAACACAAATTGAAGCCTATCGTTTAGGCTTCCCTCCTCAACCTGCTACATGGTTCTTTAACCAAAACTTCTTCCACTACCACATCCTATGCAACCTGCCCCACTTCTTCAGCTAGCCTCTCCTCCTCCTCCTCTTCCACATCAACCTCAATTTCCACTATCAGGTCCCCCAACTTACACACCTTGTCCAACATCTTCCCCTTATCCCCATCCAAAAAGACCACTCCAAAAACACACTACAACAGAGGTTCATCATCACCCTCAAAATCTTCCTCCCACTCCTCAGTCATCTTCTAACACTAAAACAATCCTTCATATCACAGCAGTTCACCATCTACCTCTAAATCTCCCTCCCACTCCCATACCATCTGACACTAAAACCTGCAGTTCTCATACCTCCCTGACTGACCTCCTTGTTGAAACTGTGGAGGCCATTGAAACTTTTATGCTCAATCTTGCACCCACTCCCTCACCTCCTGATCCTAAATCTAACTCTCTCCCTACTACTATTTCTTCTTTCCCTTCCCTCTCTACTTGTTCCCTTTCAGCTGTAAAAACTATACTCCTTCACCTTCTCTTATCACTTGGATATACTCAAGAATCTATTCTTTGCATATCCCTGAACCTTACTCCATTTAGTTCTGATTCCCTTCCTTCCCTCTCTTCTCCCAGACTATAGTTCAATCCCCACACTTGTCAGCAGCTCAACAATTCCAACCATTATCACATCTTGTTAATTTCTTTCCTATAATAGTCTCAATATCTATACTTCAATGGCTTTTGTATCCATAGAAATGATCTTTGCTACCGTATTTCAAAATCTAACCCCCAAATAATTTGCCTTCAAGAAACCTTTTTAACACTCACCTATACCTATCCTTAACTATCAATTCCTATATTCTCCTCACATCATCTGTGCATCTTCCATTTTGATTCATCATAAAACATCCTATATTCAACCAAACATTACAACTACTATTCCTTGCACCTTAGCACAAGTCTTTATTCAATGGTTGATTACAGTAATAGTAGTCTCTTTTCACCTTCAAGTAATATTGATTTTAACATCTTCAGTAACCTCCTCTCTCAGCTCGCTCCTCCTTTACTGATAGTTGGCAACTTTAGCTGCTGTCACACTCTGGGGTGATTCCATCATCACATCCTGGGGATGATCTTTTGAACAGTTTCTATCTTCTGACCTCATATTTTGTAACTACAACCATGCTACACATTTTCTGCCCTAAGTCTCTCTCTGTGCTCCCCCTTTCTGAATTTAAGCTTCCAATAGTCTGTCCTAGACCATTTCCTAACTAGTGACCATTTCCCTATTCTTTTCTCTCACACTTCCTGTACTCTACTTCCTATCCCTCCATGCTGGCATTTTTTGATAGGACCAATTAGCATCTTTTCACCTCTAACACAAATCTTCTCATCCCAAAAATCTTTTTCCTCTGGATCTGATATGCTTATCTATTTCACTACATGCATTTTAAGTGCTGCTCTTACAACTTTGATCTCAAAACTGCCCTTCTAGGGTTTCTATCCTTCTCTCTCTGCAATTTTATCTCATGTTTCCTCTCTGACCGTTCTATTGCAGCCGTGGTAGACGGCCACTGTTCTTCTCTTAAATCTATTAACAGTGGTGTTCCTCAGGGTTCTGTCCTGTCACCCACTGTCTTTCTATTATTCATTAATGATCTTAACCAAACTTCTTGCCCTATCCACTCCTACGCTGATGATACCACCCTACATTTTTCCATGTCCTTTCAGAGACAATACAGGAAGTCAACAGATGACACAGGGATACAACAGAACACCTGACTTCTGATCTTTCTAAGATTTCTGATTGGGGCAGAGAAAACTTAGTAGTGTTTAATGCCTCAAAAACTCAATTCTTCCATCTATCAACTCCACACAACCTTCCAGACAACTATCCCCTCTTCTTCAATGACACTCAACTGTCCTCCTCTTCCACACTGAATATCCTCGGACTGTCCTTTACTCATAATTTTAACTGGAAACTTCACATCTCATCTCTTGCTAAAACAGCTTCTATGAAGTTAGGCATTCTGCAGCATCTCTGCCAGTTTTTCTCACCCCTCCAACTGCTAACTCTATATAAAGGCCTTATCTGTCCTTGTATGGAGTACTCTTCGCATGTTAGGGGGAGTCCACTCACACAGTTTTCTTTGATAAGGTGGAATCAAAAGCTTTTCATCTCATCAGTTCCGCTCCTCTGCCTGACTGTCTTCAGCCTTTTTCTCACCACTGAAATGTTGCATCTCTTTCTATCTTTTATCACTATTTTCATGCTAACTGGTCTACTGATCTTGCAAACTGCGTACCTCCCCTCCTCTTGCAGCCTTGCAGCACAAGACTTTCTTCTTCCTCTGACCCCTATTCTATCCAACTCTCTAATGCAAGTGTTAACCAGTATTCTCAATCATTCATACCTTTCTCTGGTAAACTCTGGAATTCCCTGCCTGCTTCTGTATTTCCGTCTTCCTACAATTTGACTTCTTTTAAGAGGTAGGTTTCAAGACATTAGTCCCTGTTTTCTGGCTAATTCCTTTCTGATCCTTTAGGGAACTTGCAGTTTAAGTGGGCCTTTTTCTTTAATATTTTGTTGCCCTTGGCAAGCTTTCCTCTTGCATAAGAAAAAGAAGAAAAAAAAAAAAAAACTGTTCCTTGAACCACTAGACCATTCATGTCCAGATGTGTTTCCTGGTGGAATCAGGACTGTACCTGAGCTTTACATACTAAGCGTCCAGCCTGGTGCAGTTTCATATGCAAATGTAACACACCTGAACATATCCCTGCCTTCATATCATTCACAAGAGCATCTGCTGTATTCAAACAACTCATATAAAAATATCAAAAGCAAAGCTGGAAAAATTAGATATCCTCCATAACCTTATGCACACCAGCAGCTTCAGCTGTCTGGAAATGAATTCATAAACTCTGGAAAACAATCCTCCCTATAGCTCCAGTGCTAAAGATAGACAACAATTATATTGCAGACCCATTACAGATCGCAAACAAAATGGGTGAACTTTTTTTTAGCCTACTTAGCAATAGCTCACATCTCCCTTCCCAATTTACAAGTACGTATTAACACGTTAACCGTGTATCGGGCCACCCGTGTACCGAGCAAATGTTTCATTTGTTGTGTATTGGTACATCTGAGGCCCGAATATCACTTTCTAAAAACTATTACAAACTTGAGTATGTAAACAATTTGTGTATAAACTTGTATTTATTATGACTGCAGATACGTTGCTGAGGTACTGGAAAATAAGATAAAAATGATAAGACAATAATTTCATTTGTTGAAAGAAAAAAATAAGCTTCTGAATAACAAGTAATGTTTAGTGACATTACTTCAAAAATACAATCAATGTAAGAAAATAATGGAATGTTAGATCATCATAATGTTGATCACTAATTACACAAGTCATGTTTTTCATTGAAACATGAAATGCAAAGGAGTGGTTGACCCTCACATTCATTATAATAGGTGGATACTCTCCTAGCCTTGTTTGTGGCCACCTTGTATCCCTCAGACAGTGAGATTTTCTCATAGCATCCTTTGCATCGCTTCCTTGTATTTTTCATTGGTCCATCTGCTTCCTGTAAGGTATGTTCTTTTCTTGCACCCAATATATCAGAGGTCCTCTTCCCTGGTTTTGTAATTTCCTCAGGAATGTTTTTAGTAAGAGAGAATTACTGATTCTATGAAGGTTTTTAGGCATACTTGTTTTGCTGAGCAGTATTTATTGTATAGAATTTGAGCATTTGTCACTGATATCCCAGCAATCATTTCCAGAGCCAGCTTCTTGTACCACTTCCTTGATTTGTAGAGTGGCGAGTAGTAGGAATTGAGTTGATCAGCAACATCAACACTTTTTTTTGCTTTATTGTACTCAATGACACTTTCAGGTTTTACAATCTCTTCTCCTTTTCTGTTTTTCATTCCACTTGGAACTAAGTTATTACCTTACTCAGGTACTGTTGATAGTGTCAAGAATATATCATCATATGGTACAGCCCATGCCTGGCACACTGGTGTACCAATACGTGATAGAAGGGAAAAAAAATTACTGGTCCGCGATTCGGTATATATTTGTACCATGTATTTTTACGCTCTATACTAGAGGCTGTGGCGTGGTGGGGTAATGAAGGTTACGCGGTGCAGGCGAGTGTGCCAAGTTGCCAAACGCAGTTAACGTGTTAAAACAACTGCCGAAAGTAATCCTATCGCATACATCATGAGGTGCAAAACACTCCCATGCTTACACATTACCCTTGTCCTCTCCATCCTTGATTATGGATGACACGCTTACTCCTTAGTCTCACCCCTTCTTCTCAGCTCACTAGACAGTATACAGTTAACTCTCTATTAACACGAGTTTGAATAACGTAGTTTTTATTTAGTGCGACTTTATATTTAAGGATATACGATTAAATAATGTGATTTATATTTATTCAGTTTAATGTGGGTTAACTCGACTTAATGACATCACGTGCACCCCACGTTGCTTCTAATGGAAGTCGCACTGAGGCGGGATCTAAGAAATTTAACGAGCTGAGCAATTTCCATCCACGAAATGGTATCCACGAACACATAGATTGACATTGTTGCCATGGTAATGAGGTTGCTAGTGGGTTGCTGGTGAAACCATCTCCCAAGGATATGTTACTGTCTCATTATGTCTCATTTATGTTCACAAAACAACATTTCTATTAGCTTTTTACAATTCTTACCACCAAGAAAGGATTTTGTGATGCACAAACACAGAAAACAGCAGGAGATGATGAGGAGGTATTTGTGATTGGCAGCAGCTACTTCTTCTTCTGACTCCTCTATACCTTGTGTGTTGCTTTTACCACAATGTGTTTCCATCCCTTTATTGCCTGCTATAATGAATATCATACCTCTGTATTCATATACGATCATGTCATGAGGATCACCTTGACTCCATGGCACTGAGTGACTGTTCAGAGATGCTCCTCATCTCCTGCTTTGTTTTCTGTGTTCCATGCAAGATTTCTCTTTTTGCATCACAAAACAATCCTTTCTTTGTGGTAAGGCTTGTAAAAAGTTAATAGAAATGTTATTTTGTGAACATAAATGTATAAATGAGACTTAACTCCTCATTCTGGAGCTAACCCACAGTCTTGAGTGAGTGGATCGTTTCTCTGCGTTTTCACCTAGTGCCCTATACCATGGCATCCAAGCATCCTCCAACCTCCTCACAGGAAAGCAATTCCAATAAATCAAGGAAGACTGTGACCATTGAAAAGAAGTTGGAAGTGTTAGATCACTTTGCTAGGGGAGAAAAGACCTTGGTGATTGTCCGTGCAACGGGATTAATGGATAGCATGAGGCATACCATCAAAGCTAACAAAATGAGAACATGTTTTGTTTTCTATGACTTAGTGTTGCATTAATATTTTTTTTTAAAGTTTGAGTAACAAAATCCCCAAAATAGGCAGACTTTTCCAGTGCCTAGGAATGTAATCCCTTTCTCCCTATTACCATTGTTTTCTATGGGAAAATTATGTTTGAATAACATGACGTCTCCAGGAATGTAACCCTCGTGTTGATTGAGAGTTGACTATACATCATTCGGCCTACATTTGGCCTTTGGTGCATTCCGTTGCTCTCCAATTGAGTCTATATGCAGAATCAGGTCTTCCATTCATGTTGTTGTATACAGTGGAGACTCAATACTCGGAACTAATTCATTCCAAATGGCTGTTTGAGTACCAAAATGTTCGACTGTCGATATCTATAAATTAAATAATTCATTCTAATCTTAGTTTATAAGTTTATAAACTCAAGTTTATAAAAATTTCAATGTAATTTTTTTAATAATTTTGATTGGTACATAACATGAGTGAAGGCTGGTGATGGATAATGTACAAGGGGTGGGGGAGGAAGAGGAGGTCTTTGGAGGACGACCTCCCTCTTGTGAATCCACTAGTGGAGGGATGGTGCTCACTAATAATTGCACTTTCACTAGATTCCTTATTTTCACCATTAATAAGCCTCTTTGGTGCCTTTGTAAGTTTCTGAATGAAAAACTACTGATAGAACACAGAAGAATGTAATTTTTCTCGAGTGTAGCAAGACTAGGGATGCGCACTTGAATACTGGTATCAGAACGAGACAATGGTGGCAGTGAGGAGGGAGAGACCAGAGCTTTGTTTACAACCATGTGTGCGACTGTTCAATTACAAGATATTTTCACCACTAATAAGCCTTTGGTGTTAATGTAAGTTTATGAATGAAAAACTACAAACAGAATGCATGAGAATGTTATTCTGAAGATCACAGCAGTACAACTGGCGGAGGGAGGAGGGAGAGGCCAGGGAGCCTTTGTTTACAACTGTGTGTGTGGATTTCAACTATCAGATATTTTTTTCAAGTATTAAATTGAACTTTTGCATTCAAGTATTGAAAAGTTCAACTATTTAAAGACATTTGAGTATTGAGTCTCTACTGTATTTCTTTCTCTTCATTCTTTTCTTCTTTGAACACATTTTGACACATAAATCCTGCACACCCATCTACACAGATAGATCCAAATCCCACCAAGGCTGTGGCTTTGCCATCCTCTTTCCCTCCCAACATCTTTAGTTCCATTTACCATCCATAACCAGTGTTCTTATAGCTAAACTGTACACTATACTCTGCTCAAAACACATTCTTTTCTATCCATCTTCATCTTTTACCATCTTCACTGACTGCTGATTCTCTATCCTTCATACAGTCTATGACTTCTAACAACTCTCTCTTCAAAGAAATTTGATAGGTTATTCTACTACTCTGTCTGTAAAAAACATTTTTGTTTTTAATGGATATCAAGTCATGTAGGCATATACAAAAAAGAATGTGTGGACTCATTAGCACATTCTGCTATTTCATTAAATGGTCACTATCCCAAGGCTATACCTTTTTCTGATTACTTCCCTCCCTTCCGTACCTACCTTTTTAAGCATTGGCAATCCTTTTAGGATGAACTCTCAGAAAACAAGCTCTGCAAAGTTAAACCAAATATTTCCCCATGGATGCACCCTAAACACCAAAATAGGCATTGGGAAACTGTATTCACATAATTACAAATTGGTCACATTTTTATCTTATGACAAGATCTCCATCAACCTTGTGATCTCCTCTTAATCTCACATATCCTCCTCACTTGCCCAAAGTACATCACAGCACATACTACAGTTTTTCCATATTTAACTTCCCTTTCCCACCTTCTTAATCTCAAAGATGTCTTAAAAGAATGATAGCATTTTCACCCAGGTAACATCATCTCTTTCTTAAAATAAATCTCCACTCAATATGAACACCTACTTTAACAACTTTAACCACCCTAGATAACATTACAACCTAAAAGATCTTAATCTTAACCCATAGCACCACATGACCTAAGCTGTGTGGTGCTTATAATTTTATTAACCCCTTTCTGGCAGAGGATCTATATATAGACATTTTGAGACTAGGACTTTTTGTCGGATCATCTATATATAGACATTTGTTCTGGTTTTACCGCACTAAGTTATAGCATGATCTATGTGTAGATAATTCCTTACAAGTAACAAAATTCACAAAATAATGATTTATTTGGCATCTCAGATACCCAGACACTTGTCAACATTGTCTCTCAAGGCTGGTCACTGCTTGTGCTTTGTTGGTAGTGGATGTGTTGTGCACATAAGCTAATATTGGGAATTTTTGCTTTTTTTCTACTTTCTTTTATTATTAGTCTATCATGTCAAGGAGAAAGAACTGTGCCACACAAATGCAGCGTTGCCTAAGAATTAATAGATACAAGACAAGTATGTGAAAAATATGGAGAAGTAAAATATATAAAAATATGGAGAAAAGTAGTAGTAGATTGCATTCACGTCACAAGTCCTGGATGTAATTTACTTCTACTTTTCTTTATATTTTTATATATTTTACTTCTCCATATTTTTCACATACTCATCTTGTATCTATTAATTCTTAGGCAGCGCTGCTAACGTGTGCCACAGTTCTTCCTCCTTGACATGATAGACTAATAATAAAAGAAAGTAGAAAAAATGCAAAAATTTCCAATATTAGGTTATGTGCATAACACAAGTCATGGATATGACATACACATTAACACCAATCAAACATAAATAACATCTATATATAGATTCAATTGTTTGTTCAGTTTTGCAGCATAAGTTTTTGTGGCACAGTCTATACATAATCAATTGCCCATTTGCTGGCAAACTATATAAAGGCTGAAAGTCAGTAGAATCTATAAACAGTTTTTTATTTTCTCCACTCATCTGCTCTGCCACCAGGAAGGGGTTAATTAAATTCTCTCTCTCTCTCTGGGCAAAATTGCATCTCAATGAAATAGCAAACATGCAGTGTTAGAGAGGGAAGATTAGGTCTTCAGTAAAGTGTCAAAACACACAGATTAACTTTTTAATATTTATTAAATATTGCTGTTTTTATTTTTTTTTCAAATCATATCACAGATATTAGGTTTTATTACACTTTTATGAAAGGTTCAATCATAATTAGATATACTATAGTATATGTTGCACTTTTATTAAGGGCTCAATTGTATTTACACGACAAATATATACACTGGTCAAAACTTGAGGTACACTATACCATAGGACGGAAACATCACAAGCATAATTTGGGAATGACCCATAAGCTTGCTAACAGATGTACAAGACAAGGCACCTTGTATTCAAGATAGTAGACTGCTTGTAGCCTTTAATATAACTGCAATCATCCTGCTAATAAGGAAATATAACTGGATTCCCTTAGAGTACATGGTATCCACATAATGAAAGACCACCTAATGTAAGTTCTTTTGATACAAATATTTGGTTTATTAGGTTTATTGGGATGAAGTTTGGTAAATGGTCTAGTCTACTACAGGCACATGCTTTAATTTATATTAGTTCCATAATCTTCTTAGTCACAGCCAATTTCCAGTTAGTGAGGCCAAGTTATGCTGTGTTTTTAGTAGTGTGAGCTATCTTAGGCTTATTGATGATGTAATGATGTTAATTTTCTATTAGGAGTGAGGTGTTGTAAGTGTATTACAGTACTGATTCTCAACTGAAGAGTTTAGGGAAGTTAAGAAAGTGAGCATTGATTGGGTACTACCAAATATGCACAGCTAACTGATTTTCCTTTTAATATCTATGTGTTTACTAAAGCTGAAGAGTGAGATGTGCAAAACCTGAGCATTGATAGGCTTTTGTTGTGAGTACACAGTATTTTTTTTATGGTTTTTAGTGTCTTACATTGATTTCACAATCACTACATTTTATATTCTTTAAATACTAGAAGACAATGATAATCTAATTAACATTAAAGCCTATATAAAGAAAAAAGAACACATTGCAGATATTATTGTCAAGTATGAGATAGTGTGGCATTGCCAACACCTGACAGCCACAATGTATTATGTTGTATCTCATTAGTTTTCTGTGAATATTATTATTATTGTTTTAATGATGTATTCTTAATTGGTGGTAGTGCTGTGTAATTAAAAAAATATACTCGAGGGCCAAAAAAAAAATATATACCAATTATTGTAAGTTGCACAGTTTAATTGATATACTTGAATGGTTGTGATTATTGTTATTTGTGAAATCATTGTGATTCAGTAAAAACACTAGAAAATAACAGTTGAATATATAATAACATTCAATCAACACTCATTATACAAATTTTGATAGGCTGGTTAGCACAGTCTGCTTGATTAAGTTTCCAATAAACAAATTATAGTTATTGCCTTGCAAGGGTGACCACACTGGGAACATTCAAATGAAAAAAAAGCTATGCTATAAATTAACAGGCTCTCATGTGACATAAGAAATTTAAATATTTATTATCTGTTTTAACTTACTCCCTCTACATATCTGTTTTAGCTCGACTCCATATATCAGTACAGCATTTTAGTTAACAGGTTTGATATAATAGTGATTGCATAGCTCTACAATATTCAGTACTCGTAATACAAAAGAAGTTCTCTCTCTCTCTCTCTCTCTCTCTCTCTCTCTCTCTCTCTCTCTCTCTCTCTCTCTCTCTCTCTCTCTCTCTCTCTCTCTCTCTCTCTCTCTCTCTCTCTCTCTCTCTCTCTCTCTCTCTCTCTCTCTCTCTCTCTCTCTCTCTCTCTCTCTCTCTCTCTCTCTCTCTCTCTCTCTCTCTCTCTCTCTCTCTCTCTCTCTCTCTCTCTCTCTCTCTCTCTCTCTCTCTCTCTCTCTCTCTCTCTCTCTCTCTCTCTCTCTCTCTCTCTCTCTCTCTCTCTCTCTCTCTCTTCTCTCTCTCTCTCTCTCTCTCTCTCTCTCTCTCTCTCTCTCTCTCTCTCTCTCTCTCTCTCTCTCTCTCTCTCTCTCTCTCTCTCTCTCTCTCTCTCTCTCTCTCTCTCTCTCTCTCTCTCTCTCTCTCTCTCTCTCTCTCTCTCTCTCTCTCTCTCTCTCTCTCTCTCTCTCTCTCTCTCTCTCTCTCTCTCTCTCTCTCTCTCTCTCTCTCTCTCTCTCTCTCTCTCTCTCTCTCTCTCTCTCTCTCTCTCTCTCTCTCTCTCTCTCTCTCTCTCTCTCTCTCTCTCTCTCTCTCTCTCTCTCTCTCTCTCTCTCTCTCTCTCTCTCTCTCTCTCTCTCTCTCTCTCTCTCTCTCTCTCTCTCTCTCTCTCTCTCTCTCTCTCTCTCTCTCTCTCTCTCTCTCTCTCTCTCTCTCTCTCTCTCTCTCTCTCTCTCTCTCTCTCTCTCTCTCTCTCTCTCTCTCTCTCTCTCTCTCTCTCTCTCTCTCTCTCTCTCTCTCTCTCTCTCTCTCTCTCTCTCTCTCTCTCTCTCTCTCTCTCTCTCTCTCTCTCTCTCTCTCTCTCTCTCTCTCTCTCTCTCTCTCTCTCTCTCTCTCTCTCTCTCTCTCTCTCTCTCTCTCTCTCTCTCTCTCTCTCTCTCTCTCTCTCTCTCTCTCTCTCTCTCTCTCTCTCTCTCTCTCTCTCTCTCTCTCTCTCTCTCTCTCTCTCTCTCTCTCTCTCTCTCTCTCTCTCTCTTTTTTTTTTTTTTTATTTAAACAAAACTTAATACAAAGGAACATGTACCCAAAGGCGCACTGTCGTGTGCTACCTATTCTAAGGGTACTACAATCTATTTCTCTACAATATTTACAAGACTTAAAATAGATAATATACAAGATGGTCAGCATGTAAATGGAGCACTATTCGTTTCACTTCACTAGCACTATTCACGCACTGCACTACACTGAGTGTCACGTCACAAAGAGTGTCAGAGGAGTTGGCAGTGTCTGTCTCCACTTATGTGCCATCAGTTTGACACTGTGTGTGTTCATCTCCTGGACGTGAGGCACCGCGGCCGTGAACAAGTTCCACATCCTGGAGACGCGTCCTGCGAAGGTGCGTTGATGCTGACACCCGTGGGATCGCGGCACCTCTACGGCGTCACCACCATTGAGCACCGTTCTCGTGCTCCGTGCGGTGACTCTTAGAGGATGACGCAGCCCTGCCAGATGTGGCACTCTTTGCACCTGTGCCTTATGGAACACTACGATCGCCGCCACGTCTCTGCGGTGTTCCAGTGAATCAAGGGGACGCTCAGGCTCTGGGTGAGGTGGTA
>NC_059278.1:8221449-8223949 GCF_017591435.1 Portunus trituberculatus | reverse complement strand
TCTCTCTCTCTCTCTCTCTCTCTCTCTCTCTCTCTCTCTCTCTCTCTCTCTCTCTCTCTCTCTCTCTCTCTCTCTCTCTCTCTCTCTCTCTCTCTCTCTCTCTCTCTCTCTCTCTCTCTCTCTCTCTCTCTCTCTCTCTCTCTCTCTCTCTCTCTCTCTCTCTCTCTCTCTCTCTCTCTCTCTCTCTCTCTCTCTCTCTCTCTCTCTCTCTCTCTCTCTCTCTCTCTTTTTTTTTTTTTTTATTTAAACTAGGTTACATGTGTTGTACATACCAGAGGTCTGAGACTATGGTATAGTTCAGGCCTATCTTGGCAACAAAAGAAAATACACAATATTTACAGAAGTGAGACAAGTTGATAATTTGATAATAGTATATAATTACACACTTTCACTGCACTTATTGGTGTCACACTAGCACTTTAGCCACTCGTTCACGCCTCTTTTGTACGCCTGGAGGCATGTAGAGTGGTGTATGTTGTGTCTTGCACCAGCCGGTTCCACATGCGGCTGTAACGAGGGAGGAAGGAACGGAGGTGACTCTCGGTCCTCGCAAAGGGCACAGTCACAGTGAGGTGGTGGTCTATTAGGCCGGCGGTTCGAGTGTCATGTGGGGATGGATGGGGTGGCAGGCGTAGTGGTGCCAGGTGTGGAGTCTGTTGCCTGAGGGCCTTGTACATGACGCACAGGCCCGCCACGTCTCGCCGCTGCTGTAGAGGTTGAAAGTTGGGCTGCTGATCCTGGTTCCTCATTTGCACCATCCTCTGCGCTCTTGCCTGGATCCTGTCAAGCCCGGCAAGATAGGAGGGTGGGCAGGAGGACCAGGTGAGGGGCGTACTCCATGACGGGCCTGACCTGGGCCCTGTAGAGGGACGCTATCCCCGGACCGTCGAGCAACTTCCCAACGCGTCGGACACAGCTCAGCCTCCACGCCGCATCCCTGGCAACCCTCCTCACGTGGGTGGTGAAAGTTAGGCCTGCGTCTACTTCCACCCCCAGGATGGAGATAGACTGCTGGAAAGGCAGCCTTTTGCCTTCAAGAAAGAAGGCTGGGGGATGGGCGTCTTCTCGCCGCCTGGAGATGTGCAGGACTTGAGTTTTCTCAGGGGCGAGGTTGTTGCCAGCGGCAGCTCAGGATGCAATAACTTGCAGGACAGCGTTGATTCTGTCCACCGTGTTCTGCCGGTGGTTCCTGTCGCTGATGAAGGTGAGGGTGCAGTCGTCTGCATAAGCTTTGGCCTCGGGGACTAGTTGCAGTATGTCATTGAAATATACACACCACAACAGAGGCCGAGGACACTGCCCTGAGGGACGCTGGCTTTGATATGGTGTTGGGAGGACGAGTGGCCATCAACAACAGTGTGCAGGGTTCTGCCATGAAGGTAGTCCTCCAGGAGGTGCAGCAGTCCTCCACACACTCCAAGGCTCCTCAGTTTGGCTGCCATTCCCTTGAACCACACTCTGTCAAAAGCACCGGCGATATCCAGGGCAACGACGAACACCTCTTTCCCACTGTCTATCGCGGTGCTCCACTCCGTAGAGTTTAGGAGAAGCAGGTCGGCTGCCGACTTACCCTGCCTGAACCCAAACTGCTTTGAGTTAAGGAGGTGGTGGGCGTCGAGGAAGGCGGTGACTTTTCTCGTGATGAGGACTTCCAGCGTCTTCCCCACCACGGAGAGAGAGAGATGGGCCTGTAGTTCTTAGGATCCGCCCTGCTACCCTTCTTGTGTACAGGCACCACTCTGGCCTGCTTCCAGAGTGCTGGCCATGTTTGGGAAGTGAGGCATTCCCGGTAGAGCTGGGTGAGTGGAGTGGCGAGCTCAGCTGCACATTGCCTGAGTATGTGAGGGCTGATGTTGTCTGGTCCCAGAGCCTTCTTCGTGTCGGTCTTGCTGAGCAGGGCCATCACCTCCTCCATGGTGATGTGCAGGCTGTCCAGCTCAGCAGTTGTTAGCACTGGGATCCTGGGTGGAGTGTTGTTTGGGTGGGTAACACTCATTTTGGTGGAGAAGTGGGCGGAGAATAGCTCGGCTTTGTCCCTCCCTCTCGTCACTACCTCACCGCTCGGTGTGGTGAGTGGGGGGGATGGTGGAGTCCGTGGCCAGGCCCTGCTGCTGCTTCAAGCTACTCCACCACTCCTTCTTACCAACATTCTGACCTGAGAGCTTTGCAGTCAGGTCAGTCTTCCACCTTTGGATGGCGGCTTTTTGCGCGTTGGCCATGTTGCGGCAGGCAGCTTTATATGACTCACGGTTGGCTTGGGTGCTGCTTGCTCTCAGTCGTCGCCAGGCCCTGCTCTTCAAGTCCGCCGCCTCACGACAGCGAAATCCAAACCATGGCTGATCCCCCTGGTCTTGATTTATATGTCTGGCAGGGCACATACTTTGACTGAAGGGACAGCAGGTGACTGGTGAAGGCCTCCACCTGTTCGTTAAGGGTGCCAGTGAGACGATCCTCCCAGTTTGTCTGGCTGAGCTCAGCTCTCAGTGCCTCCCAGTCAGCT
>NC_059278.1:8213949-8216449 GCF_017591435.1 Portunus trituberculatus | reverse complement strand
TTTTCCTCCACTGTCACTGTCATGTGGATTGCAGGCTGGTGGACACTGCCATTTTATCACCTGTCACTGTCACTATCAGGCGGATGTGTCCGTAACCAGGCGTGGGCAGCACACTTCACCTGCTGGGTGGACATGCTGGAGACGTCCACTACTGAGGTGAAGGCGTTCCACAACACCGCGGTGTCGTGGGAGAAGCGCGCTGACACCTCACAGAATGGCACCTCGGCACCTCGAGGAGGGTGTCGGACACTACCGCTCTCGTAGTACGTTCACTCCTCCTCCAGGGTATCCGTAGAGCCGTGAGGTGAGGTATTTGCTGCACCTGGGCTTTGTGCAGCACAGTAAGGGCCCCAACACGCCTTCGGTGCTCCAAGCTGTCCAGCACGTTGATAGGGGCTTCTTGGTGAGGGTCTGGGTGCTGTCGCTGCTGTCTCTGCTGCAACTGCTGCCCCTGATGCCACTGTCGCTGTAGCTCAGCTTGGGGCTGCTGTCCCAGGCCACCGGCATCGCGAAGGAGGCGCTCGGCTCGCCGCTGCACCTTGTCCAGCAGGGAGAGGTGGGACTGGGCACTGCACATCCAGCTGAGGGGGCTGTACTCCATGATGGGCCTCACCTGCGCTTTGTACAGCGTCATGAGCCCCTTGGCATCAGTAGGTGCCTCACTCGACGTAGGAGTGTCACCCTCAGGGATGCCTTACGTGCCACGCTCTCCAGGTGGCGGTCGAAGCTGAGTTTGGAGTCTACCTCCACCCCCAGGATGTTGATGGAGTCCTTAATGGCAAGGGTGTCTTCTCCAAACTTCAGCTGGCCTTCAAACAGCCTGACGTCCTCCCGTGAACGTGAGATGACCACGGCCTGGGTTTTTTCGGCAGCAAACTTGACTTGCCACTGTTTACCCCAGGCCATGATGTCACCAAGGTGGCGGTTGGTGACATCAATCACGTTCACTGCCTCCTCTCTACCGAAGCTGTGCGAGAGAGTGGCATCGTCCGCGTATGCCGACACAGGCGAGAGGCTCTGAAGGAGGTCGTTGAAATATACGTTCCACAGGATGGGGCCAAGGATCGAGCCCTGTGGAACGGAGGCCTCCACTGGGTGTGTGGTTGACGTGCACCCGCCCAACACTACTCTCAGACTCCGGCCTTGTAGGTAGCTGGAGAACAGCTCTAGCAGTTGTCCTGTGATGCCGAACTGTTCGAGCTTGGCCAGGAGTCCTTTGTGCCAAACTCTGTCAAAAGCCCCAGCAATGTCAAGGGCAATGACGAGGGTGGGGCGGCCGGCGTCGAGGGCGTCATGCCAGGCTTGTGTGAGGAGGAGAAGCATGTCGGAGGCGGAACGTCTCTTTCTAAATCCATATTGGCGTGGAGAGATGAGGTGACGCTCCTCTAGGTGACAGGTCAGCTGCTCAGCTATTATTCTCTCCAAGATCTTGCTGACAGCTGACAGGAGAGAGATGGGGCGGTAGTTTGCTGGGTCACCTTTATCCTTTTTTTTGTGTACAGGAGTGACCCGAGCCTCCTTCCATGCAGCTGGTCAGGTGTTGGTTTGTAGGCATTGGCGGAAGATGTGTGTGAGGGGCTTTGTTAGCTCCTCCACACAGTGCTTCAGTAGGAAGGGCGAGACGTCGTCAGGGCCGGGCGCCTTCCTGGTGTCGGTGCTGCGCAGGAGCTTTGTCACGGCGGCTTCGCTGAGCTGTAGGTGGTCCAGGGTTACGTCACACAGGCGGGTTAGTTGTGGAGGCTGACTGTCAGGCTCCTCAGTCGTCATTTTCCCGCTAAAGTGTGCTGCCAGGAGTTCAGCCTTGTCTTGGTTGGCAACTGCCAAGTTGCCAGAGGCTCTCTCTCTCTCTCTTTCTTCTCTCCTCTATCTCTCTCTCTCTCTCTCTCTCTCTCTCTCTCTCTCTCTCTCTCTCTCTCTCTCCTCTCCTCTCTCTCTCTCTCTCTCTCTCTCTCTCTCTCTCTCTCTCTCTCTCTCTCTCTCTCTCTCTCTCTCTCTCTCTCTCTCTCTCTCTCTCTCTCTCTCTCTCTCTCTCTCTCTCTCTCTCTCTCTCTCTCTCTCTCTCTCTTCTTCTTCTCTCTCTCTTCTTATTTTTTTTTTTTTTTATTTACACAAATCAATACATAGTTGAAGAGTATGTTACAAATTATTTTTACATATGATGTAGCACTTTACAGGCTAAAGGGAACATTTTAGTGTTCCTATCTAAAAACCTAACTCTAAATGTTTTTAATAATTGTTACTCTGGTGCTTATGGCAACCAGATGTTGACACACTTCTTGAATTGCTGCAGTTTCATTTCACTGAAGTCTATCTGTGCTGTAATTAAAGTGTTCCACAGTTCACCATAATGGTGAACGTACTGACGTTGATGGTGCCAAGTACGGCATCGGCACTCAAATAATTCACCAGGCATTAAAGTGACAGCCCGGGTGGTCACTTGTGCCTGCCGCAGGGCAGCGCTCCCTCTCCTCTCCTCTCCTCTCCTCTCCTCTCCTCTCCT
>NC_059278.1:8093949-8208949 GCF_017591435.1 Portunus trituberculatus | reverse complement strand
CTGGCTTGGGGAGAAAGGTGGCAAGTCAAGTTTGCCCCTGAGAAAACCCAGGCCATGGTGATCACCCGCTCACAGGGAGAAGCAGACCAACTGCGTGGAAAGTTGCGTCTCGGGCCAGACACCATCCCTCTGCAGGACACCATTGAAATCCTTGGGGTGGAGGTGGATTCCAGGCTGCAGTTCGACCGTCACCTGGAGAAAGTGGCGCGGAACGCCTCCTCTAAGGTGAACCTACTGCGCCGGATGAAACACCTCCTCCATGCTGACGGCCTCCTCACACTCTACAAGGCCCAGGTAAGGCCTATAATGGAATACGCCCCTCTTACCTGGATGTCAAGTGCCCGCTGCCACCTCAGCCTACTAGATAAAGTACAGCGCCGGGCAGAGCGCTTGATTAGCGGCGCTACACATCATCAACAACACCAACCACACTGGCGGAGGAGGCAGCAACACCGACAGCCTCAACAAGAGCAACAGCAACAGCAAGAGCAGCGGCAGCAGGAGGAACAGCAGCGGCACGACCTGAGGGACAGCCTCGAGCACCGCAGGAGAGTTGCCGCCTTGACAGTGCTCCACAAGGCACAAGTGCAGCGCGTACCCCACCTGACGGACTTAGGGGCAACCTGGAGGAGACACGAGGTTGGCACGAGGACGGTGTCGGCCAATGACCTCCTCCTGGAAGTCCCGAGGTCCCATAGCTCTACTCACCAGCGTGCCTTTACATCAGCAGCGGTGGTGTGGTGGAACGAGCTCACTACAGATGTGGATGTGAGGGGCCTGTCCACACAGCAAATTAAGGTAGCAGCCCATAGGTGGCTGCGTCTACACCCTCCTTAATGTCAATTTTGTACATAATGCTTCGCCTAGGATGTACATAGTATTTTTAAGTATCAACTAATAATATCTGTTAAAATTAAGTTTAGTTATTACTACATTACAATTTGTTTATAATGTAAGTGTAAGGGCAGTAGCTTTAAGATAGCTCACCTACGGCAAGGATGAGCTTTAGCATAGGCACATTTAACTGTCCCATGTAATATATATATAACCACCTGTTTAAATAAAAAAAGAAAAAGAGAGAGAGAGAGAGAGAGAGAGAGAGAGAGAGAGAGAGAGAGAGAGAGAGAGAGAGAGAGAGAGAGAGAGAGAGAGAGAGAGAGAGAGAGGGTGCTCAATGGTGGTGACGCCGTAGAGGTGCCGCGATCCCACGGGTGTCAGCATCAACGCACCTTCGCAGGACGCGTCTCCAGGATGTGGAACTTGTTCACGGCCGCGGTGCCTCACGTCCAGGAGATGAACACTCACAGTGTCAAACTGATGGCACATAAGTGGAGACAGACACTGCCAACTCCTCTGACACTCTTTGTGACGTGACACTCAGTGTAGTGCAGTGCGTGAATAGTGCTAGTGAAGTGAAACGAATAGTGCTCCATTTACATGCTGACCATCTTGTATATTATCTATTTTTAAGTCTTGTAAATATTGTAGAGAAATAGATTGTAGTACCCTTAGAATAGGTAGCACACGACAGTGCGCCTTTGGGTACATGTTCCTTTGTATTAAGTTTTGTTTAAATAAAAAAAAAAAGAGAGAGAGAGAGAGAGAGAGAGAGAGAGAGAGAGAGAGAGAGAGAGAGAGAGAGAGAGAGAGAGAGAGAGAGAGAGAGAGAGAGAGAGAGAGAGAGAGAGAGAGAGAGAGAGAGAGAGAGAGAGAGAGAGAGAGAGAGAGAGAGAGAGAGAGAGAGAGAGAGAGAGAGAGAGAGAGAGAGAGAGAGAGAGAGAGAGAGAGAGAGAGAGAGAGAGAGAGAGAGAGAGAGAGAGAGAGAGAGAGAGAGAGAGAGAGAGAGAGAGAGAGAGAGAGAGAGAGAGAGAGAGAGAGAGAGAGAGAGAGAGAGAGAGAGAGAGAGAGAGAGAGAGAGAGAGAGAGAGAGAGAGAGAGAGAGAGAGAGAGAGAGAGAGAGAGAGAGAGAGAGAGAGAGAGAGAGAGAGAGAGAGAGAGAGAGAGAGAGAGAGAGAGAGAGAGAGAGAGAGAGAGAGAGAGAGAGAGAGAGAGAGAGAGAACTTAATTTTTATAGATAATATTAGTTGATACTTAAAAATACTATGTACATCCTAGGCGAAGAATTATGTACAAAATTCACATTAAGGAGGGTGTAGACGCAGCCACCTATGGGCTGCTACCTTAATTTGCTGTGTGGACAGGCCCCTCACATCCACATCTATAGTGAGCTCGTTCCACCACACCACCGCTGCTGATGTAGAGGTATGGGACCTCGGGACTTCCAGGAGGAGGTCATTGGCCGACACCGTCCTCGTGCCAACCTCGTGTCTCCTCCAGGTTGCCCCTAAGTCCGTCAGGTGGGGTACGCGCTGCACTTGTGCCTTGTGGAGCACTGTCAAGGCGGCAACTCTCCTGCGGTGCTCGAGGCTGTCCCTCAGGTCGTGCCGCTGCTGTTCCTCCTGCTGCCGCTGCTCTTGCTGTTGCTGTTGCTCTTGTTGAGGCTGTCTGTGTTGCTGCCTCCTCCGCCAATGTGGATGGTGTTGTTGATGGTGTGTAGCGCCGCTAATCAGGCGCTCTGCCCGGCGCTGTACTTTATCTAGTAGGCTGAGGTGGCAGCGGGCACTTGACATCCAGGTAAGAGGGGCGTATTCCATTATAGGCCTTACTCTCTCTCTCTCTCTCTCTCTCTCTCTCTCTCTCTCTCAGTGCAGCTGTACCCCAAGGAAAAATTTGTTTTGATAGCAATAGTACTGCAGAGGTAATGACCAAATCTTGGTGCAGCATCAGTGTAAAAAAAGCACAAATGGCATAGGTAACAGGTCTTATGACTGTACATGAATGTATTATGTAGCAATTTTTTGATAATAGAATAAACTAGAATACAGTCCAAGCTTTATGACTTATAGTGGCAGAAGTTAAAAAATGCTCACTCAACTGGGGAAAAAATGTCTGTAAAGTGTTAGATAAGTGCAGTGCCATTTCTCAAAATACTTCTGGTGAGAGGAATTTCCTCTCCCCTCTAGCTTGTGTTCACAACAAATTATACCACCAAATCCTGCTCATTGTGCAATATGACTTTTCTAACAATACCCAGTTTATTTTCCCAAGGAATGCTTCAAGATGACCTCTAACATTTCATACACTTTCATTCTGACCATTGGCTACCTCCTATAGAAATGCTACTGGCTAGTAACATAATATTTTCTGACAATGACATAACACCACCACTAAATGACCACCTCCTCAATTAAGTCTTCCTTGGTACAATATCAGTAAAGGATGATGTTTGTGACAGTTAATAAATTCAGCAAACTGAGGGAGTTCTACTTACCTTACAATGTTCAAAATATAGTTTATGCTCAAATCAATAACATTTTGAGAAGCACGACAGAACCAAACTATGCAAAAGTGTGAATTGAATTGCTCAAACATGCAGTAGCTATGGAATTGACTTTTAGTGTCACTCCTATCTCCTTGTGAACCACTACCATTTTGTATTATTCATCACACTTCTACTCAAGCTTTCAATACTCATTTATTTACCAATATTGACATGTTTAAATACAAAAGCAAGATAATCCTTTTCATTAAGGTTATCAGATTTTCAGTAGTTATTTGAAAAAAAAAGTCTATATAACAGTATAATATTTATGAACATATCTGAGTATAGTTACCTTGCAGTTTTGCCCAAAAGTGAAATTAGAAATCTTTCTTGCACTAATTCACTGATACATATGTCCAACATTTCCTCTCAATTCTGATGACACACTGCTTGTCAAAATACATATCACTCGGTTGTAAAAATTTCTTTCCTGTCTAAAAGCAATTGTACTTTACTAAAACAGTAGTATTTTACTAATTACAATACTAACAATCTAATAACTTTTTGTTTATAGGTGTGGATGTACAAACATACTGAATATGCATTCTTCTAAAATTTATAGATAAAAACTTGTATCACTTATATACCCTGTTGTTAAAAAATACACTGCATATATACAAACAGTAGTCATGTACCTGTTGTAATGTATTATTTCTTGAAATCTGTTTATGTTCTCAATAACTGTAAAAGGTCACATTCTTATATTACCCATGAATTTTGTTTGGAGGAAGTGACAACAGTGCAGTAAATACTTCACATCCAGGTCTGTCCCACAGTCATAAAAAAAAAAAAAAATAAATAAAAAAAAAAAATAAATAAAAATAAATAAATAAAAAAAATATATAAATAATAATAATTATATTCTTAGCTTGAATATGAAATATCAACTACATTTGATCCTTGATTTAACAGATTAAAAGTGGGGAAGAGTGGTTCATTGCTTGAAAAAATGTGTTACTTGAAAATATTTACATATGATGGATACCCACCCATACAAAAAAATTAGTTTTGTAACCTGAGCAAGTACTGTATGTAAGTACTATATATAATATAACAAGTTAAACAACTGAAATGCGTTACATTCACACGTTTATGTTTTTCTTTCTTGGGAGGTATCTTGACAAAAAACAAACACTAGAATCAGAGCAGCAACAAACAATGTATGTATATACTGGTGGCAGGACCAGTGTTAACATGGAGACTGCACCTTGTTAACACATATTACGTCACCCTCCTTACCTGCCTCCCTTCCAGCTCTGAAAATTTTTTTCTTAAACAATTTTGATATATGCAATAGTATACATTATTTTCTAATTTATTTTAATTGGATTTCATTTTAGGGTTTTGATGTTTTTAAAGCCAATGTGAATACATAACAATAGTGAGTGCACGATAAGCTGATCTGCACGCCATGCCATGTTCTCTGCCTCTTTGTTAGGCCAGATCATTGGTGTAATCAGAATGCTCTTGCTACTTGCAATTCACTCAACTACATTATCAGTTAACTTTACACTGGCTTTTTTTTTTTCAAGGTCATTACAAAACGTAATAACCATAAAGCCCTGACCTTTCAGAAAGAAGGAAATAAATATCATTTTGATAAATGTATCCCATATACACGATAGTTTGCATGATGAAAGTTTTCTGTTGCCGTAGCTTATGGAAACATTTTAATATTATGCAACGGAAGTTTTTTGAACAAATAGCTTGCTGAACAAAATTTTGAGTTCAAAATTACCTTAGATGTCGTACCATAACTCAATTGGTGAACTATCCATGGGTAATAGATTAATCTATTCCTGGAGTCCAAGCCTGCATTTGAGAGCAATTTGGCATGCACCCCATGCAGAACATATTTTCTATTAAATGCTTTTGTTTGCTTCCCAGCTGGAATAAACAAAAGAACTCAATGCTATAATAATGGTGCCTAACTGACAGCAAGACAGCATACCCTTATCTTTCTGATAATGTTATCATGCATCACTAGCTGTCCTAGAATAGGTGAGGTGCCTATGTGTTGGGATCAACTATTATGAAAAATATGGTGGCCCAAACAAACATCTTGCTGAATCTCGTGATTCCCGAGACTTAACATATCAGCAAAGCATTTTTTTAAATAATAATACTGCTGTTTAACTCACACAAATAAAAAGAGAAAATGAAAAAAACTTATTAAAAATGTGGAACACTAGAAAGAATTATTTCCGAGATGCTTTGCTGGTATTCTCAGGAATCACGAGATTCTGTGAGATGGTTGTTTTGGGCCTCCATATTTGTCATTACAGCTGACTGCAGCACAGAGGCACCTTGCCTGTTCTAGAACACCTAGTGATGCATGATAAACATCGTCAGGAAGATCAGCGTATGCGGTCTTGTTGTCAGTTAGACACCGTTACTACAGCAAGATGATTTCTTGTTTATTCTACTAGCTGAGAGGTGGGCAAAAGGTTACATGTTGCAGGAGCTGCAGGTTCAGTGTCTAGTCACTCTCTCAAATGCTGCCCTAGGGTCCAGGAACAGATTACTCTATTTTACATTGGAACATTTCAGTTTGCAAAAGGCCTTCAAGTGTGAATTAAGTTTGAAAACCAAGGTTTCACTGTATTTGTTCCCACAATTTTCTGAAAAGTACCATCTTTTGAAAGTCAGATTAAGGCAAGGCTGGGAAATATTTTTTGAAAAGTACTAATATTAATATCTTTTGAAAGTCAAATTAAGGCAAGGCTAACTGCTATTGTGATTGAGGGTGGCAAGAGCATAATGAACAAACCAGTCAGCTGCCACAGAGAGAAAGGAGACAGGGAACATCTTCTTGAAGTAGAGATTGTAATATAAAGTTAAATTTCATTGTTAAACTTATGATCATGACACTTGTCAGGCGACTGTGGTATTTACTGGATGAAGTCTGGGCAAGTGAATTTCAGCAGCATGAGTGGCTGCCATTTCCTCCAGTCAAGACTGATAAATGATGAAAGGATATGGTCTTTTGTACTTCTGAATTTGAACTGGCTGTACAGAATGACAATTGCCATAATTTGAAGCATGGTGTTGGAGTTGTTAGACAAGTGACAGAGTTCCCAAATACATGTTTATTAACTTGCAACCCTCTTTGTCATTACTCATACAGCAGGCAGTATGAAATTGTTCAAAAATTAATTTGCTGTAGCATGTGTATGCATGGTAAAACACACACAATAACTGCTCATCTCAGTTTTTTGCATTAATGTTGTTTTATTTAAGCCTTTTAAGATAAAATGGTACTGCAGACACTATGGTACTGCAGACACTACTGTGTGTACAGTACTGTATGTGGAAATAAATACAAAAAATATTATCTTTGCATATCTGCCAGGGAGATAAGTTTGTATCTTTTTTTTTTTTTTTTTTTTTTTTTATAGATGTAATACCTAATTTCCTTAGTAATGAAATGCATATATACATACATATACCATAGCTGCCTCCCCAAAAAGGGGAGCAGCCAAAGCATGGCACACAACATAAACAACATTCTCAGGCACTCATACCACTTTCTTGGCTGCCCCCTTGGCCGTCAATAGATATGAGAAAGTACTCATGACCTTTCTTTATGGAAAGCTATTTAGTAATAAATAAAAATAACTACACCAGCTGCTATCTCCCTGTAGTGTGTAAAAACCCTACTATGTATGCTTGCACATGTATGTACCAACACAGATATCATACACACACCACAAAGTCTTAGACAAGTTCGTATTACTTAAAACATTATTTCATATTACTATCCTAATTTAGCGTTTTTATCATAAAAAAGCTTAAAACACTGATAACATTAATGTGTGACTAGAGTGAGCAGCATTGTTACGGAGAGAGTGTGAGAAAACACTTTTTAACACCATACCATGCTCTGTCAAATTCCGTTTTACACATTTTTTACTGTCTGCTGTTTGAAGTATAACACTACTATGGAAGAACTAAAGCTAAATCAATTAAAAATTCATTGGTTTATAATTCTGCATTAATGGTCCAAAGTATGATGGATACTCCAAACATAAATATGTACATAATTACAACCAATGTATGACTGGTCAGTCATAACAATAATGTATTGTAAGTTGATAAGTTCAGATGAGTATATTAGCATCTTGATCCTTCCTCCTTCATCTGAGCAAGTATTTTCATCGGAAAGCACAACTATAAAATGGGCTTATTACCTTATGAAATAAAATAGGATAATTAAATTATCACCTGTGACATCTTAACACAGGGAGCAGTGGATGTCCAATTACATACTCAAATGCTTGCACAGCTCTCATTCAACCAGTCAAGGTGACATCAGACGTACCCTACACTTGGAAACCTTTCACTGATGTCTACAATTGTGATTAACAAGACTTATTCAAATGAAGGGAGAAGGCCAAAATGGTGATATATATGTACCAAATAGTAATTGGTAACTCTTGTTATGTGTATGACTGATAATTCTACAGGTTGTTTCACGTAACATAATAAGAACTTATACACAATAACTTCATATGGTACTGACCAAGCTGTTGCTCATTTGGCTACTACTGTGTGCCCTGTAAATCATAGAGGATGTGTTTGAAAGATATATTTTCCTTATATTCATATTTTTGTTTTGTTTGATTTGTGATTTTCTAATAATAGTTTTATTAACACAATGTCAAGCCATTAAGGGGAGAAAATATTAAAGGATTAACAAGTTTTCTCTCCCTAATGGCTTAACATTCTATTTGTGATTATTAGAAAATCACAAATCAAATGAAAGAAAAAAAACTGAATACAGGGAAAACATATCTTTTGAACACATCCTTTATGATTTACAGGGCACACAGTAGCAGCCAAATGAATAGTTGCCAACTACCTGAAATATTATTTAACTCAAGACTAGCAAGTAGTAATTGTTAGCTAAATGTGACATCAATGCTCTTGCTTGAAAGCATGTGATGGCAATCTTTGGCTTGATTTCAGGTGGCTGTTTAAGTGGTACATGACATCTCTGTTCAGGTTTTGCTCATGACTTTACATGCATTAGGCCTCATTTTGCTTATGGGTAAAAACAAAATCTGAGGCAAAATATCTCAAATTGAAGCATTGCATAAGGCAAACATTTATTTTATATTGCTGCAGTTGCTGTTAACATTTATGCCCAAGTGCAAAAGGAAAGAAATTCATAGTGATAGCTGTGACCTGCCTTAACATGTATATCATATGACCATGTAGCCAAGAAAGTATCATCTAGATGGATTATGTTAACAAAAGACAATCTTAGACTTACTGCCAGAATTCTGAATTGTCTTGTGTGGTGTTTTCCTGGCAAAATGATCATGTCACCTGCATATTCAGGGAGGTCAGAGTAACCACCATAAATTTCTTAACCCTGCACTTGGGCACAAATGCTAACAGCACCAGCAATTTCTTTTATACAAACATTTACTTCAAGCTTTGTTTCAAGATATTTTCTTGCTTAGGAGCTTATTTTACTGAATTTGTAAGAAAATAAACTTTTAAACAAAGTTTATAAGAAAACTAAACAAAGTGAGACCTAAAGCACTGCAAGTCACAAGTCGACACCAGGGCAATGTCTTCAGCCATCTGTCAAGCTAAGAGTTGCCATCATGTGCTGAGAAGAGAATAAATATCAAATACTGCCATCTTCAATGACACTCAACTGTCTTCTCTACTAAACATCCTTGGTCTGTTCTTTATGTACTTCTAATCTAATCTAAACTGGTATTCACATCTCGTCTTTAGCTAAAACAGCTTCTATGAAGTTTGGTGTTCTGAGTTATCTCTACCAGCCTTTCTGAAATCCACAACTGTTAACTCTACAAGGGCCTTAGCTGTCCACGTAAGAAGTATACTTCACATTCCACTGAAACAGCTCTTTTAGAATCAAAAGCTTTTCATCTTAACTCTTCTCCTCCAGCAGACTGTCTTCAGCCTCTTTTTCCCTGCAGCAATGATGCACATCTTGCTATCTTCTGCTATTTTCAAGCCGACTACTTTTCTGACCTTGCTAACTACATGCCTCCCCTCTTTCTGTGGCCTTGCTGCACATGACCTTCATTCTTTCATCCCTATTCTGTCTACCTCTCTAATGCAAGAATTAACCATTATTCTTAATCATTCATCCTTTTCTTTGATAGACTCTGAAACTCCCTGCCTGTTTCTTTATTTTTATTCACCTTCCTATGACTTGAACTCTTTTCAAGAAGTAGGTTTCAAGACACTTGTCCTCTGACTTTGACTAATGCTTTCAGTTCTATAAGGGTACCAGTATATCAGTAGGACTTTTCATGGTTGCATTTTGTATTGTTTCTATTTCCCTTGGCTGATGCCCCTCAAAAAAAAATATGGTTGCTTGTGAGTTGAATACTACCATTCCATATACAGCCAGCCAACAAATACAAGTTGGCTGTCCAAGTTAAATAAATACCACCCTAAAATTGGGATGGTATAGATTTTGTCCAAGTAGCTGGCAACTACTCATTTGGCTGCTCCAGTAAATTATTATAAGATATGATACTCAAAATTCTGTTGTATCATCAAACTCTTAAAGTGCACCTCAATGCATTTTTCACAAACTTCCAAGGTCTTTTGTTCATACTGCATCTAATAAATTAAGTTTCTTTTTAGTTGGCAGACAAACTGATTGCAGTTATATTGAACAGTAACAATGTGCTAAACTATTTGTTGCACAAAACTGATGAGGAAAAATATGAACAAGCTGCCCGGTCAAAATATCCTGACAGACAAATTGCACTTAAGTATAAGGATTGGTGTCAAAACATCTTAATACACTGATTGCACTGCACCTAAGTGTAAGGAATAGTATCCTAACTTGTATATTCAACAATTTACACACAAACCTGCTGCAGGCCAACTCCAAATAGATTATCTTGTTAAAAAAAATCAATTGAATCACTAACAAATAAAAACAATTTGTTTTAAGCCTTCTATCCACCTACAAAACTAAAAATCCAATCTGCTTCCACTTGGATTACAACCATAAATATTGTTAATATTGTTTAAGTTTGGCAATCTATTTATGAAAAAGAAAACAATCTGCTTCCACAAATTACAACAACCATAAACATCATGTTACAATATATCTTTGTAGCAAGACAGTTTTATAAAACTATCTGTAAAGGCATTCATAGCTGAAGAATGGAAACCAATTATGATATTGCTAAGTACAAATCATCTGATGTCTCTCAAAAATAGTGAGCACAAAAATGGTAGACCTTTCTTTAGTTTGGGTCTAACAGTAGACAGGCAAAAGCTGCACCTCCGTCCCAGCATTTTTCCTCTGCAGTAGACTGCTGCAGCCCAAGTCACAAAGAACATTGTTTATTGCAAAGATCCAGTGGCGTAGTTAATTTTCTGCCACCTGGCATGACCCGTGGTCTTCCAGTTTGTTGCTCTTTTCACAAGTAATACAGGATGTCTCGTGACTTAAGATAAATACTTTGGTACTTGATGGTTCAATTAATTCTAAGATGAAAATACTTTATACACATATGCTCTTCTTGCTTTTTTTTTTTTTTTTTTTTTTTGCGAGAAATTAACATACAAGTGGAATGGTTGGGTGGGCCTCCCTCCTCTTTACCCCCCTCCCTCTTTTCCCACCTCACCATGTACTTGAGTTATGTGGCAGAGCATTAAGCAATCATTATTGCATCTAATGTAGACAGTCAAAGGAAGCAGTTAACAAATGATCAAATTAAATGTCTGTTTGTGTTAGTGAAGAAAATGTACAGGAACACAGCAATCCAGTGGTTGTTAAGCAGTACTTTTTAAACATACACTGTAAATCTCCCACTTATCATTCACTGAAGTCAGTCTGTCTCAGTGTACATGTTCACACACAAAGACAAATGTTTCACCAATCAGTGTTTTATCTTTTTTGTTAAGGTGGAAACTGAAGAGGTGTGTCACAGTCAGTAACACTGAGGTCATGATACTCATATGGTGATGATAAGCATGACATGATACTATTCATTCTATGAGATGATGGGAGGGATTACATCATTGCAGCTCAAGACAGTAGGCTATGCTAGCTGTTGTATTGTGATGAAGACAATAGAGTGGCAAGCCCTGCATGGCACCAGTACAAGCACAAACACACAAAGGAGCAGAATTTAAGGAACAAACCACAATCTGACATCACTCAGAAAAAATATCATAATATACCTAAACTCTACAGTGATGTTCCCAGTAGTGAAGATCCCACCATGCCCAGATCCTTCACCATGAAGCGGGAGATTTGCCAACCACTGTATTTTCTTGACTGACACAAACAAAAAAATCTATCTGTCATTTGCTGTTTGCTGTGATGCTTTGGCAGTGTGCATTAGACATACCTAGGCTAATAATGATTACTTAATGCCATGTGCCACAACTTAGTACATAAGTAGCGTGGTGAGGCTGAGTGGGGCAGGGAGGCCTACCCAGGTGGACCAGACTGCACTGCACTCTTCCACGTTAATTTCTTGCAACTGAAGCAAAACACAGCTTATGTGTATATATTATTTTCCACTTAGAATGTACTTTAACTCACAGGACACCCTTTATAATATTAAAATACACATTAACCTCATAAAGTATAATTGTGTGTGTGTGTGTATATATATATATATATATATATATATATATATATATATATATATATATATATATATATATATATATATATATATATATATATATCAGAGCAATTCAGCTGGCTTTTATTGGAAAAGATGTATCTAGGTATATGTGTATCAAGAAATTGGGCCTAGGCCTAGTTATCAATAGCACACACAGACCCAATAATGTAAAACTGACAACTGAGAGGACCAAAAGTGCCACTCAGGGGAGAGACCTCCCCTCCTCTACTTAGCTGTGCCAGTACAAAGACCTATAATCCATTTAACTGGTCACCTGGGAGAATTTGTTAGCACACTTCAAGACCCCTACTCTGCACCCTAAAAAATAAAATCACAAGTTTAACTCATAACAAAGTTATGAATGTTTAGAGTTATTTGGAATGTATAATTTGTTAATTACACAAAATTATTTAACCTCTCATAATATATCAGTGTTCCAAATATAACCAAAGCAAAAGAAGGTTCTTATTTATGTATCACTGAAAATTTTCTTGAAGTAGATTAAAAGTACACAGTATATGTATCACAATTGCATGAACTGCCTCATGTCAAGGTACATTTCATATGGTGAATCCCTTAGAAAATGAAAAATGTTGCCTTGAAAACACCAACAAATACAAAAAGAAGAGAACTCACAGCACCCATGAGGGGGAACTCATCCGTTGAGAGAAGACTGAATGGCACTGCGTTGCTGGGACTGTCGGCGCCGCAAACTCTCACGGAGGGAGGAAGGAATGTTGGCAAGAAATTCCCTATGGAAATAGGCATAGCATATAAGTTGAAAATCTTATAAAGCAATTCCTTGCACAGCTTAAATTAGTTAAAGTTATTGTATCACAATTTACAAATTTACTTTCTTTAACATCCTAGTTAACCAGTCTTTAACATCTTAGTAAACTGGTTATTCATAAATTATATATTTTCTCTAAATATTTTGTTTCAAACTATTTCCTACTGTAATAAATAAAACAAAACATCTCATTAAATACTAATGATACTGTGCAGAATTTGTCATTTTAACCCACGAAAATAACCCTCTGCTATTGCGCCTTCTGCTATCATGTTTTATTGCTTTCACGCATACTTAAAAAAGTTGCACATGTTTCTATATCGTGCATGAAATTACATCACGCGCCCATCATTCAAAAACTTGCAGCTTATCATGTGATATGATAGTTGAGTTTCTCTATATACTTTTACTGAGAAATAGTTATTCACATATTTTCCCAATCTATCCATCGCCTTACCTCCTAATCATCCACAATGAGGAACCGCATTTGATGAGATATAGATTGCATCTTTTTCCAGTACTTTTACCTACCTTAGCTGCATGCATGATTATTTTATTGCTGTTATTATTATCATTACCAGTATTATCACTTTAAAAATTAATTGTCTTGATGAAAGAAATCTAACTTGTGAGGCTGTGATGCATGTTCATGAATAGCAGCTGATTGCCACTCTGATTCAATGCCCTCTAGTGGTGAAAAGTAACACAAAGTTCATAATCATGACAAAACACATCAACACCATCACCATTATGGGCTTATGGCAGCAGGTGGTAAAAGACTGAGCTACACAATTTCCTGCAAACTACAAGTGATAGACTAGCAGCAGCAAGAGCTTTTTAGTTACCACCTACGGAAAAATGCTAAGTGTCTGGCGACAGCAAGATGCATTTTATTTATGTTATTAGTGATTGTTCTTATTATGTTGCTATATGATTCTTGATTTGGTAAGTTTTTTTATAATGTATTATTTCTTTATTTTTATACTATTTTATGGTATGAGAACTGGGCAAAAAGTAGCAAAAAATGACAGCTTGGGGATCCTAGTGTCAATTTCATTTATCACCATAGGTTCTTCACTTCAGCTACCATAATTTCTGCTATCACGCAGTGATACAGATGTACCAATCAGGAGCGACAGCAGAGGGTTGAGTGTACTAACATATGGAACACCATGCCTAAAAGGAATCATGGGTCACCCTTGGCCAAACTTGGTTCATTGTATGTAACACTTTTTCCATCCTTCTTCTATCCAATAGTAGTGGATATGACTCTCTTGTACTGGAAGGAAGTCCCTCAAAAAATGTAGGGAAGGGATGACAGGGAGATAACGTCAAATCACGCTCACTCAACCATGGCGAAGCAATGACAACAGTCCCTTTACACATGCTTTGGTGATAGATTGCTCTCATGTAATGCTAACAATTTTCTGCATAATAGCAATGGATCTGTCACTGTACAGCATAACACTATTGAAAAATTAGTGCAATGATGTCTGGTCATTTTGATGAGGTAAGTAAAGCTTACTATATTTTCATGTCAGAAATACTCAAATACTGTATTTTCATGTCAGAAATACTCAAATATTAAACCAGAATTTATGTCCAAAAATGGATTAAATGTTAGCACTGAAGAAAACACAACTATTGTAAGCTTTATTAGAGAAAAAAAATAGCAAGAGATATCAATAAATAACCAAGCTCTAAAGGTTGCCAATACTTGACACCTTTTTTTTTTTTTTTTTTTTTTGTGTGTGTGTGTGTATTTACCTAGTTGTATTTACCTAGTTGTAGTTTTACAGGGCCTGGGCTTTATGCTCGTGTGGCCCCGTCTCCATATCTACACTTATCCAATCTTACTTTAAAAGTGTGCACACTCGTTGCAGACACTACTTCTTCATCTAAACTGTTCCACGTCTCAATACATCTCTGCGGGAAACTATATTTTTTAATAGACACCTACCGAAACTATATTTTTTAATAGACACCTACCGAAACAATAACTTACTCCCAGTGAGATCTAATAGCACTAGTTTAGGAGGTGCTGTGAACCTTCCATTAAAGCTAGTTGTGATCTCGTTGAATGTTTCCCTTTGTGTCTCACAACTCAAGGGGGTAGTCACAGCCTACCCTCTAAAGACAGCTCTCCTTCTTCACACAAAACTACATGCACTTACCACACATACACCCTTCACTCCAAATCAAAATTTAAAAGAAAAATGGGACCCCAAATAAACAACGCCTCGGAGTCCCCCTCTGGGGAGGGGACCAAAAGTGTCCCCAGGTCAGACACCTCTTCTGTTGAAAACCACAAATGCCTTGACACCTCCCTCAACTTTTTCTACATTAACTTCTGCAACATTCGCGGTCTTAGATCTAATTTTCAATCTGTGGAACACCACCTCTCCTCTACTAAACCTCATCTTTTCCTCACCGAAACACAGCTGTCTGAGGCAACAGACAGTAGCCCCTTCTCTGTTCCCTCCTACTTTCTCTATTCTCATTTTCATTCCAAAGCTGGATGTTGCGTCTATGTACGCAACGACTTAACTTGCTCTCGTGCCCACGCTCTTGAGTTTTCGAATTTTCCACCATCTGGCTACGACTTAACAGTCACTCTCAAACTAAATTCATCTGTGCTGTTTATCTCTCCCCTAACTCTTCTGACTATAGTAATTTCTTCGACTACTTAACTTCTAAAGTGGAGCACATTCTGTCCCTCTACCCTTTCGCTGAGATTTCCATTCTTGGAGATTTCAATGTTCACCACCAGCTTTGGCTTTCCTCTCCTTCACTGACCACCCTGGTGAACTAGCCTTCAACTTTGCTATCCTCCATGACCTAGAGCAACTGGTGCAACACCCTACTCATATTCCTGACCGTCTTGGAGACACGCCCAACATTCTTGATCTCTTCCTCACCTCTAACCCTTCTGCTTATGCTGTCACCCTTTCATCTCCGTTGGGCTCCTCCGATCACAATCTCATTTCTGTATCTTGTCCTATTTTTCCAATCCCTCCCAGGATCCCCAAAGCGAAGGTGCCTCTGGCGTTTGCCTCTGCCAGTTGGGGGACCTGAGGAGGTATTATGCTGATTTTCCTGGAATGATTATTGCTTCCGTGTCAGAGACCCATCTCTTTGTGCTGAACGCATAACAGAGGTGTTAGTATCTGGCATGGAGGCGTACATTCCTCATTCTTTTCTCAACCTAAACCTTCTAAACCTTGGTTTAACTCAGCCTGTTCTCGTGCTATACATGATAGAGAGGTTGCCCACAAAAGGTACTTGAGCCTTCCATCTCCTGAATCTCATGCACTTTATATCTCTGCCCGGAATCATGCCAAGTCTGTTCTTCAACTTGCCAAACACTCTTTCATAAATAGGAAATGTCAAAATCTTTCAAACTCAAACTCTCCTCATGACTTCTGGCATCTAGCCAAAAACATCTCAAATAACTTCACTTCTTCATCTTTTCCTCCTTTATTTCATCCTGATGGCACCACTGCCATCTCTTCTGTCTCTAAAGCTGAACTCTCTTCTCAAACCTTTGCTCACAACTCCACCTTGGACGATTCTGGGCTTGTCCCTCCCTCTCCTCCTCCCTCTGACTATTTCATGTCTACAATCAAAATTCTTCGTAATGATGTTTTCCATGCCCTTCCTGGCCTAAACCCTCGGAAGGCTTATGGACCTGATGGGGTCCCTCCTATTGTTCTCAAAAACTGTGCTTCTGTGCTTGCACCTTGCCTCTTCCAACTTTGTCTATCGACTTTTATCTTTCCTTCCTGCTGGAAGTTCACCTACATTCAGCCTGTTCCTAAACAGGGTGACCGTTCTAACCCCTCAAACTACCGTCCTATAGCTTTAATCTCTTGCTTGTCTAAAGTTTTTTAATCTATCCTGAATAGGAAGATTCTCAAACATCTGTCACTTCACAATCTTCTGTCTGATCACCAGTATGGCTTCCGTCAAGGTCGATCTACTGGTGGTGATCTGGCTTTCCTTACTGAGTCTTGGTCATCCTCTTTTAGAGACTTCGGTGAAACTTTTGCTGTTGCGTTAGACATATCAAAAGCTTTTGATAGAGTCTGGCATAAAGCTTTGATTTCAAAACTGCCCTCTTACGGCTTCTATCCTTCTCTCTGCAACTTTATCTCAAGTTTCCTTTCCGACCGCTCTATTGCTGCTGTGGTAGACGGCTACTGTTCTTCTCCTAAACCTATTAATAGTGGTGTTCCTCAGGGTTCTGTCCTGTCACCCACTCTCTTTCTATTATTCATTAATGACCTTCTTAACCAAACTTCTTGCCCTATCTACTCCTACGCTGATGATACCACCCTACATCTTTCCACGTTCTTTCAGAGACGTCCAACCCTTCAGGAAATTAACAGATCACGCGGGAACGCCACGGAACGCCTGACTTCTGATCTTTCTAAAATTTCCGAATAGGGCAGAGAAAATCTAGTAGTTTTCAATGCCTCAAAACTCAATTCCTCCATCTATCAACTCGACACAACCTTCCAGACAACTATCCCTCTTCTTCAATGACACTCAACTGTCTCCTCTTCCACAATGAATATCCTCGGTCTGTCCTTTGCTCATAATCTTAACTGGAAACTTCACATCTCATCTCTTGCTAAAACAGCTTCTATGAAGTTAGGTGTTCTGAGGCGTCTCCGCCAGTTTTCTCGCCCTCCAACTCCTTACTCTGTATAAGGGCCTTATCCGTCCCTGTATGGAGTACTCTTCGCATGTTTGGGGGGGTTCCAGTCACACAGCTTTGCTTGATAGGGTGGAATCGAAAGCTCTTCGTCTCATCAACTTCCCTCCTCTGACTAACTGTCTTCACTCTCTTTCTCACTGCCGAAATGTTGCATCCCTTTCTATATTTTATCGCTATTTTCATGGTAACTGTTCTACTGATCTTGCTAACTGCATGCCTCCCCACCTCCTGCGGCCACGCAGCACAAGGCTTTCTTCTTCCTCTCATTCCTATTCTGTCCAACTCTCTAATGCAAGAGTTAACCAGTACGCTCAATCATTCATCCCTTTCACTGGTAAACTCTGGAACTCCCTCCCTGCATCTGCATTTCCAAATTCCTACAACTTGTCTTCTTTTAAGAGGGAGGTATCGAGGACATTTGCTCCCCTAATTCTGGCTGATGGTCTTGGCACTTTTTCTACTCTTTGGAGAGCCAGCGCTCAAGTGGGCTTTTTTCTAACTTTCTTTTTTTTGCCCTTGGCTGGCCTTCTTCCCTACGTAAAAAAAAAAGAAGAAAAAAAAATCTTCCTTTTCTCAGCTTTTTACTATGCGATCTTGTGTTTCGGATGTCATATTCTTCTCTCAGGATCAGTTTCTCATTATCCACTTGGTCCATTCCGTTGATCAATTTATAAACTTATACCAGGTCTCCTCTCTCCCTTCTTTGTTCCAGGGTTGGTAGATCCATAGCCTTTAGTCTCTCCTCATATGTCATCCCTTCAAATTCTGGAACCATTCTTGCAGCTATTTTTTGTAGCCTCTCCAATTTCCTTATGTGTTTCTTTTTATGAGGGGTCCACACTACTCCTGCATATTCCAATCTGGGTCTTATTATAGTACTTATTAATTTCTTCATCATTTCTTAGTCCATGTAGTGAAATGCTACTCCAATATTCCTTAGCAAATTATATGTTTCTCTAAAAATTCTATCAATATGGCTTACTGGTTGATTGTTTTCTTCCATCGTCACTCCTAAGTCCTTTTCCTTTTTTACTTTCTCCAGTTCTACTCCATCTCCCATCTTATAGATTCCTACAGGTCATCTTTCACTCTTTCCCATTTCCATGACATGGCTTTTGTTCACATTGAATTCCATTTCCCACTTCTTACTCCATTCCCAGATCTTATTTAGGTCTTCTTGCAGTATTTCACAATCCTCCTTTTGCTTTATAACTCTGCACAGTTTCGTATCGTCTGCAAACAAATTTATGTAGCTGTTCACTCCTTCTGGCATGTCGTTAATATAAATGAGGAAAAGTATTGGTGCCAATACTGACCCTGTGGCACTCCGCTCTACTGCTCTCCACTTGGACTTCATATCTTTAACTACCGTCCTTATTTCTCTCCCCCTCAAATAATTTTCTATCCATCTCAATGTGCTTCCTTTTAAGCCACCCTTCTCCTCTAACTTCCACAGTAATCTTGCATGTGGCACTTTGTCAAACGCCTTTTTTAAATCCAAATAAATGCAGTCAACCCATCCCTCTCTCTTGTACTCTATCAACTATTCTAGAATAGAAACTCAATAAATTAGTTACACAAGACCGTCCTTTTCTAAAACCAAATTGGCTATTTGATATTAATTTGTTGTCTTCAAGGAACTCGATCCATTGTTTCTTTATTATTCTTTCACACATCTTGCATATTACACTAGTTAGTGATACCGGTCTGTAATTTAAAGGTTCTTCCTTCCTTCCGCTCTTATATATGGGAACCACCTCAGCTCTTTTCCATTTTACTGGCACTGTTCCATTTTCTATTGAGCATTTTATGATGTTGTATATAGGACTTGCTAGTTCTTCCCTACATTCTTTTAGTATTCTGCCTGAGACTTCATCCGGTCCCATTGCCTTCTCTTCATCCAGTTCCTTCATTAACTCTTTTATTTCAAGCTTGGTTACTTTAATCTCTTTCATATAGATTGTCTCTCTATTACTCTGTGAATTTGGATTCCTTAGTAAAGACCTCCTGGAATTTTTTATTTAATAGTTCTGCCATACTTTTTGGGTCTTCCACCATCCCGTTCTCTCCTTTTAACCTTTCTATTGTTTCTTTTTGCCTAATTTTTCTATTTATGAATCTATAGAACAATTTTGGTTGCTCCTTACATTTTTCGACAGTGTCTTTTTCGAAGTTCTTTTCCTCTTTCTTCCTCACCTTAACATATTCATTTCTTGCTGCTTTGAAGTTTTCCTTATTTGCTGGATTCCTATTTCTCCTCCACCTTTTCCATGCTCCATCTCTTTTCTCCTTTGCCTTGGCACACCTTGCATTAAACCAATCTTTCTTTCCTTCTTCTTTAGGTCTATATTTTGGGACATATTCCCTGACTCCTGTTTTGTATATTTCCAAAAATAAGTTATATTTGTCTTGCATTGTCTCTGAGTTTTCCATCTCCTCCCAGTCTACGTTTTAAAATAGTTCTTGAGATTCTCAATATCAGCCTTTCTGTAATTTAATCGGTCTCCTTTGTATGAATCGTCTCTATCTTCCTTTCCTCTTCTATATCTATTTCTAATATTGCATGGTCACTCTTTCCCAATGGGCACTTATATCTTATATCATCATTCATTTGTATACCCTTGTAAAAACTAGGTCCAATCTCGCTCGTCGATACCTCTGAATCTTGTGCATTCCTTTACTCTCTGGTCCATCATATTGTCTATCATTAGGTTCAGAATCTTTCTCCCAGGCTTCTTCCCCATACCACTTTCATAATTTTCCCAGTCCACTTCTTTACAGTTGAAATCTCCTACTAATATCACTTTTCTCCTTTCTTTAACGATTCTCATTAGACTCCTTATTGTGTCATCTATCATGTCTTTATATTCTTGATTGATCCATGAATTTGTTTTTGGTGGCACATATGTTACAATGATTGTTATCTCTTTTTTATTAATATGCATCTTAATATACAATACTTCTGCTTTTCCTTCCCTATATTCCATTTCACTTATCACTATCTCTTTCCTTAACATAATCATGACTCCTCCTCCTCCTTTACCCACTCTGTCTCTTCTCCATACATTATACCTATTGTCCAAGTCTATTTTGATTGCCTTATTTAGTTTTGTTTCAGCCAGGCATACAATATCTGGATTTTCTTTCCTAATGTAATCTCTTAATTCTAATTTACTTGATAAAACCCCGTCTATGTTCGTATACATAATTTTTAGTCTTTTGCCTTTATTGTTTTTAGTTAAACTTGTTCCACTTTTGTGTGTGTGTGTGTGTGTGTGTGTGTGTATTTACCTAGTTGTAGTTTTACAGGGCCTGGGCTTTATGCTCGTGTGGCCCCGTCTCCATATCTACACTTATCCAATCTTACTTTAAAAGTATGCACACTTGTTGCAGACACTACTTCTTCATTCAAACTGTTCCACGTCTCAATACATCTTTGTGGGAAACTATATTTTCTAACATCTCTCAGACCTCTTCCCTTTCTCAGCTTCTTTACTATGCGATCTTGTGCTTCGAATGTCATATTCTTCTCTCAGGATCAGTTTCTCATTATCCACTTGGTCCATTCCGTTGATCAATTTATAAACTTGTATCAGATCCCCTCTCTCCCTTCTTTGTTCCAGAGTTGGTAGTCTCTCCTCATATGTCATCCCTTCAAATTCTGGAACCATTCTTGTAGCCATTTTTTGCAGTCTCTCCAACTTCCTTATGTGTTTCTTTTTATGAGGGGTCCACATTACTCCTGCATATTCCAATTTGGGTCTTATTATAGTACTTATCAATTTCTTCATCATTTCTTTGTCCATGTAGTGAAATGCTACTCAAATATTCCTTAGCAAATTATATGTCTCTCTAAAAATTCTATCAATATGGCTTACCGCTTGATTGTTTTCTTCCATCATCACTCCTAAGTCCTATTCCTTTTTTACTTTCTCCAGTTCTACTCCATCTCCCATCTTATAGATTCCCACGGGTCGTCTTTCACTCTTTCCCATTTCCATGACATGGCTTTTGTCCACATTGAATTCCATTTCCCACTTTTTACTCCATTCCTAGATCTTATTTAGATCTTCTTGCAGTATTTCACAATCCTCTTTTTGCTTTATAGCTCTGCACAGTTTCATATCATCTCCAAACAAATTTATGTAGCTGTTCACTCCTTCTGGCATGTCGTTAATATAAATGAGGAAAAGTACTGGTGCCAATACTGATCCCTGCGGCACTCTGCTTTCTACTGCTCTCCACTTGGACTTCATATCATATCCTTATTTCTCTACCCCTCAAATAATTTTCTATCCATCTCAATGTGCTTCCTTTTAAGCCACCCTTCTCTTCTAACTTCCAACCCATCCCTCTCTCTCTTGTACTCTATCAACTATTCTAGAATAGAAACTCAATAAATTAGTTACACACAACCGTCTTTTTCTAAAACCAAATTGGCTATTTGATATTAATTTGTTGTCTTCAAGGAACTCAATCCATTGTTTCTTTATTATTCTTTCACACATCTTGCATATTACACTAGTTAGTGATACAAGTATGTAATTTAAAGGTTCTTCCTTCCTTCCGCTCCTATATATGGGAACCACCTCAGCTCTTTTCCATTCTACTGGTACTGTTCCATTTTCTATTGAGCATTTTATGATGTTGTATATAGGACTTGCTAGTTCTTCCCTACATTCTTTCAGTATTCTGCCTGAGACTTCATCCAGTCCCATTGCCTTTTCTTCATCCAATTCCTTCACTAATTCTTTTTATTTCAAGCTTGGTTACTTTAACCTCTTTCATATAGACTGTCTCTCTATTACCATGCGGCCTTTCAAATTTGGATTCCTTAGTAAAGACCTCCTGGAATTTGTTATTTAATAGTTCTGCCATACTTTTTGGGTCTTCCACCATCCTGTTCTCTCCTTTTAACCTTTCTATTGTTTCTTTTTGCCTAATTTTTCCATTTATGAATCTGTAGAACAATTTTGGTTGCTCCTAACATTTTTCGAGAATGTCCTTTTCAAAGTTCTTTTCCTCTTCCTTCCTCACCTTAACATATTCATTTCTCTCGCTGCCTTGAAGTTTTCCTTATTTGCTGGATTTCTATTTCTCCTCCACCTTTTCCATGCTCCATCTCTTTTCTCCTTTGCCCTAGCACACCTTGCATCTTTCTTTCCTTCTTCTTTAGGTCTATATTTCGGGACATATTCCCTGACTCCTGTTTTGTATATTTCCAAAAATAAATTATACTTCTCTTGCATCGTCTCTGAGTTTTCCATCTCCTCCCAGTTTACTTTTTTAAAATAGTTCTTGAGATTCTCAATATCAGCCTTTCTGTAATTTAATCGGTCTCCTTTGTATGAATCGTCTCTATCTTCTTTTCCCTCTTCTATATCCATTTCTAATATTACATGATCACTCTTTCCCAATGGGCACTTATATCTTATATCATCATTCACTTGTATACCCCTAGTAAAAACTAGGTCCAATCTCGCCGGCTCGTTGTTTCTTCTGAATCTTGTGAATTCCTTTACTCTCTGGTCCATCATATTGTCTATCATTAGGTTCAGGAATCTTTCTCCCCAGGCTTCTTCCCCCATACAGCTTTCATAATTTTCCCAGTCCACTTCTTTTCAGTTGAAATCTCCTACTAATATCACTGTTCTCCTTTCTTTAACGATTCTCATTAGACTCCTTATTGTGTCATCTATCATGTCTTTATATTCTTGATTGATCCATGAATTTGTTTTTGGTGGCACATATGTTACAATGATTGTTAACTCTTTTTTATTAATATGCATCTTAACATACAGTGTGTGTGTGTGTGTGTGTGTGTGTGTGTGTGTGTGTGTGTGTGTGTGTGTGTTGGGATATATAACTACCTTCCCATATGCAGCGCTTCATATGTATTTACAACCAATCCTTGCAAATTTCTGTATCTACTCTTGTTGAATATAGCCCTAAAAAATGGTACAGAAGTCTCTTCCTACACAACCAAGATCCACTTCACCACAACTTTCTACATTCAAAACACTTGTTTGTCTGCTGCCATTTCTTAGTGGCCAAGTTGTATAACTGAGTATAGTAATAGTGGTGGAAGACTAACAAGTCTATCATTCAAAATGACAAATTTTCACTGAAACAGCAGTGCTGATCTTCCAGAAAGAAAATTATTGCATATCAAGACTGACTGACTGACTTCAAAAATATTAATTATAGCAATCCTGTTAAGACGTGCACTTTTTCTTTTCCTAGCAAATTTGGCTAACAAGGGTTCTCAACCTTTTTCTCGTTAAAACATGAATGTTAATTTAGTGACTGACACTAATTCAATATGGAATTGTACCGCAAAGGATATTTGATTAGCCATCTAAGTACCCCTGGAATCAGGGCCAGACTGGCAAAAAGAAGAACCAGGAGTTTTCCTGACGCGCTGACCTAGGATGCGTCTCTCTCTCTCTTTTACAGGTTGCCGGTGCACTCTGACTATTTTTTCCAAGTCAGAGAGGCAGGGCAGGCCAATCAGAGGCCATTCAGGTCAGTAGCATGTGAGGAGGGCAAGACAACTGGTTTATTTTAATTAACACCTGCCCCAACAGTCCTCACTAACCACAGGGAGATGGCGGCATAGTGGATAAGGTAGGGAGCGTGGGATTGGGCAGACGTCCACATGTAGGTTTGAATCACACCACATACTGCTTTGAAGCTATGCCATTTGTCGAGTGGTTTAAAGTTACCTACATGTCACCATGATGCCCAGATTCTAGGTGGTTACACCAAAGATGTGGTTGGGTGGTGATATGGGCCCTAATATGGAACCACTATAATTAAAATTGCCTGTGCCGCTAATGGCCGGAAGCTGAACAGCACTTCCTACATATACAGTGGTACCTTGGAGCATGAACAATTTGGATTACGAACAAAAAAATTTTTTTTTTTTTGCATTGGAGGACGAACTTTGCTTTGGAGAGTGAACAATAACAAATGCAGACAACAGATTGCACGCAGCACTGTGTGGTCAGCCGACTGCATGCTGGGGCACCATGCTGCCTCAGTGCCTCAGGAGTGTTGTTTGTAGTTGTTTGGTTGTTGTTTTGTGATGCCGCAGATAATAATATTAATTTTTTTTTTCTTATTAAGATCACTACCTAGCGTAGCATCACACATGGTCATGAGACATACAGACAGACGTATGGAAAATTCTAGAAGATCTGAGGGGAAGAGAGAGTATCCAGCTCATGAATTAAAAGCCTTAACCCTTATAGCCCGTCAGGCACGATCGTGGCTCTTACATTAGGCCCGTCAGGCTTTGTTTGCTAGTCAGGCTTTTCACGGTCCAGATATATCTTAGATCTGGACCGTGCGCTCTCCTTTATGCCGCACAGTTTGTTTATGCTTGAGGCTCTCTGTCATATATTGAGGCTTGTCATTGGCCCATTGTTTTCAAGATGGTGGACACTTAGCCAATCATGTATCAGCCTTTACAAGGATATGTTTGTGGAAGTGTGAGAATGGTGAGCGCACATGTCAGTATGCTGTATTTTATAATTTCTTATGTATTTCTTGGTGAGATATAAGATATACATGTATTTCCATGAATAAGTAATCAGTTCAGAAACATATTATGATGCATGACAATATTGGAAGCATTATTTTTATCTCATTATTAGTTTAGAGAAGAGTGCGTATTGCTGGCTTGATGGAGTCATCTGAGGAGGATGTGTTGACGCTTGTTTCTGACCGTGAAGTTGAATTTTCATATTACACTTTGCTTACTTCCCCGAATTATTTTCCATAATGAATGCAGTATATCAAAGAAAAACTTATTGGCTTATATAAGAGTGTGTGGTGCTGGCTTGATGGAGTCACATGAGGAGGATGTGGTGACACTTGTTTCTGACCACGAGAAGTTGAGTTTTCATTATATTACATTTTGCTTACTTTCCTGCTTTATTTTCCTATCTCCTATAGTTATAGCATAATAGTAGTAGTAGTAGTATATATAGTAAGAGTATGCATAAAGTAAGAAATTAGGAGAAAAATACAATTTTTTTGGTCTTGGGAGGTGGTTTGGAACGAATCATAATTTCTTACATAAGAATACATGTATTTTGATGCTTTGGAGTAAGAACGTTTTGGAGCAAGAACAAAATTTTGACAGATTAAGTTTGTATTCCAAGGCACCACTGTACTCTTCAAGTATGCCTACAGGTGCTATAGGCCATAAAAAAGTAATAAAAAAAAAAAAAAACCCAGCATGTGGAAGGAACAGTGCGTGACATATGCTACGGTGTCGTATGTGTTTATTTTATGTGTGTAGCGACTTGCGAGCAGAAAGGGAGAGAGGAGGAAGGGGCAAGGCCAGGGTGGCCTGGTTACATGAATGACTCCTGGCCTGAAAAGGTCTCCCAGTCTGGCACTGCCTGGAATGTTAATTTAATGACTGACACTAACTCAATATGCAATGGTACTGCAAAGGATATTATTGATCAGCCATCTAAGTACCCCAGAAAATGTTCTTGTGAATCCCAGTGGATTTGTAAACCACAAGTTGAGAACTCATAGGATAACATGTTCTACCTATAATTATTACTTGTACAAGCTTTAAGATTAAGAATATAAATTACATTGAAAAATGCAAATTTTGCTATACAGGTTTCCCTCACTATTCGATGGTTCGTTATTTGATATTTTGATTATCTGATAGTTATTCATTTTATCCACTCGCTTTTTTTCCATTGTCATGGCTTGTGTATCTTATCACTACCCGATCACCAGAATGTACGCAAATGCACCACAATCGCAGCACCATCCATGCCGCATCAGCCACCCATCGAAACTCATTCATGATGATAGCCTTTCAGTTGTGTTCACTCAGCCAGAGTTTGTATTTTGCTAAAATTTACATTCATTGTTGGGTATTACGAGTGATACGAGCGTGATGTCTTCTACATGGGCTGCAACACTTAGTGCTGGTGAACTAAAGGCCAAAAGATCAAGAAAAAGCTTTAAATTGTTCAGCACAATGAGGGAGAAGATGCCAACTTCATCACCAGAACCCTGCAGTTCCCCAATCCACTGTCTCCACTGTCATCAAACAAGCAGCAGGTGTGAAGAAAGCAGATGAGACAATCAATCAATCATCACCTCGCCTACCCTATGGCACCACTCCAGGCGGTCATGCATCGAGTCTACATGCAGGCTCCCTTCCCATGCCAAGTAACTCCCAACAAGAGGCATCGACATGCCGTGGCCAAGAGTTCTGTGGACATCCCCTTGGCCTCCTCCATGCTGGGTTAACCCTTTCGGAGACATGCTGATATGCAAGATTGACTTCTACTTTTATGGCAAAAACACTAACAAAGAAGAGGAAGCTAATAATGGAGGAAATGGAAAGACTCTTAGGGCTGTGTATTGATGACAAAACTTGCCGTCGCATCCCTTTTTCTACCTCCCTTGTGACAATTAAAAGCCCTATCAATCTATGCCAATTTGCAGAAGAAGGGCCTGTTCCATCCACTGCATCTGGATTTTATTAAGACTTCAGCTACTGTAAATACAAGTGGCACCTGCTAACTTAACTGAAGCTTATTTTTCTCTTATTTTTAATGCAAGAGGTTACCAAGCCAAGGGCAAAAAAAAAAAAAAAAAAAAAGGTCCACTTGAACTGCAAATTCTCTAAAAGATTAGTAAAGAATTAGCCTAAAGACAAGGAAAAATGTCTTGAAACCATACAGAAGCAAGCAGGGAATTCCAGAGTGTACCAAAGAAAGGTATGAATGATTGAGAATACTGGTTAACTCTTGTATTACAAAGTTGGACAGAATACGGATGAGAGAAAGAAGAAAGCCTTGTACAGTGAGGCCACAGGAGGAGGGGAGGCCTGCAATTAGCAAGATCAGTAGAGCAGTTAGGATGAAAATAGCGATAAAAATAGAAAGATATGCAATGTTTCAACAGTGAGAAAGAGACTGAAGACAGTAAGTCAGAGGAGGGAAGTTGATGAGATGAAAAGCTTTTGATTCCACCCTATCTAATAAAACTCTGTGAGTGGAATCCTCCCAAACATGTAAAGAATACTCCATACAAGGACAGATAAGACCTTTGTACAGAGTCAGCAGTTGGAGGAGTGAGAAACTGTTGGAGATGCCTCAGAATGCCTAACTTCATAGAAGCTGTTTTAGCAAGAGATGAGAGATGTGAAGTTTTCTGTTAAGATTATGAGTAAAGGACAGACTGAGGATATTCAGTGTGGAAGAGGGAGACAGTTGAGTGTCACTAAAGAAGAGGGGTAGTTGTCTGGAAGGTTGTGTCAAGTTGATAGATGGAGGAATTGAGTTTTTGGGGCATTGAACAGTAAGTCTTCTCTGCCCCAATCAGAAATCTTAGAAAGATCATAAGTCAGGAGTTCTGTGGCATCCGTGTGAACGGTTGGTTGTCTCTGAAAGGGTGTGGAAAATGTAAGCTGGTATCATCAATGTTGGAGTGGGTAGGCAAGAAGTTTGGTTAAGATCATTAATGAATAATAGAAAGAGAGTGGGTGAAAGGAGAGAACCCTGAAGAACACCACTATTAATAGATTTAGGAGAACAGTGGTCGTTTACCACGGCTGCATTAGAATGGTCGAAAAGGAAACTTGAGATAAAGTTGTAGAGAGAAGGATAGAAATTGTAGGAGAGCAGTTTTGAAATCAAAGCTTTGAGCCAGATTCTATTGAAAGCTTTTGATATGTCTAACCCAACAGCAAAAGTTTCACTGAAATCTTTAAAAGAGGATGAGCAAGACTTGATAAGGAACGCCAGAAGATCACTAGTAAAGCCACATTGACGGAAGTAATACTGGCAGTCAGATAAAAGATTGCGAAGTGACAGATGTTTAAGAATCTTCCTATTATGGATAAATTTAAAAAATTTAGATAAGCAAGAGATTAAAGCTATGGGATGGTAGTTTGAGGGATTAGAACGGCCTAGCTTTTTTCGAACAGGTTGAATGTAAGCAAACTTCCAGCAAGAAGGAAAGGTAGAAGTCGATAAACATAGTTGAAAGAGTTTGGCCAGGCAAGGTGCAAGCATAGAAGCAGTTTTTAAGAACAATAGGAGGGACCCCATCAGGGTCACGAGTCTTCTGAGGGTTTAGGCCAGTGAAAGCAAGGAAAACATCATTACAAAGAACTTTGATTGAAGGCATGAGATAATCAAAGGGAGGAGGAAAGGGAGGGACAAGCCCAGAATCATCCAAGATGGAGTTTTTAGCAAAGGTTTGAGAGAAGAGTTCAGCTTTTGAGACAGATGAGATGGCAGTGGTGTCATCAGGATGAAATAAAGGAGGGAGAGTTGAAGAAGTAAAGTTATTGGAGATGTTTTTGACCAGATGCCAGAGGTCATGAAGGGAGTTAGAGTTTGAAAGATTTTGACATTTTCTATTTATGAAGAGTTTGAGTTTGAAAGATATTACCATTTTTTATTTATGAAGGAGTGTTTGGCAAGTTGAAGAACAGACTTGGCATGATTCCTGGCAAAAATATAAAGTGCATGAGATTCTGGGGATGGAAGGCTCAAGTACGTTTTGTGGGCAACCTCTCTATCGTGTATAGCTTGAGAACAAGCTGTGTTAAACCTAGGTTAGCAGATTTAGGTTGAGAAAAAGAATTGTTATGGATTCAGCACACAAGAGATGGGTCTCCAACACAGAAACAGTAATCATTCTAGGAAAAATCAACATAATACAGGTAGTCTTCGATTTATACAAATTTATTTTATACGAATTCAGAGTTATACGGTGTCCAAAAATAGGGGTTATTTATCACACTGTACGAATTCCTCAGAATTATACGGTTTGAATAAAGTTAAAATTCGCGCGGCGATTTCCCGCCTGCCAGTTGTTTCCCGCCACCCGCATCCCTCTCACCCTGGCCGCGCAAGCAGCCTCATTGTTCACCTACGCATGGTTGTGGCAACATCTCCCTCTCTCGTGCTCAGTGTTTACTATGGCTACCAAGTGCCCTTTTGCATCTCCAGCTGGTGGTGATATGCCCAAGAGAGCAAGGAAGACATATAAACTGGAGGAAAGGCCAGCGAAATAGTGTTATTCGGGCCGCATTGGGCATGAACGAAGCCACGATAAGGTGCATAAAACACAATGCAACGAAGATCCGAGAATCAGCTATGAGGTTCTTCTCAAAGAAAAACAACAAAAGAAAAAACAGCAATCAATAACAAGCTTCTTCAGACCGCACACACCAAGTCAAGTAGTAACAGAATTGGAGACAGACGATCACAATGGTGACACATCAGAGGAGGAAGTAGCAAAATAGAGGAAGGAGGTACTAATAAAATAATTTTGTGTTTAATCATTTCCCTTTCTCATAGTCATTTTTATGTCTTTGTAAGTTTATTAATAAAAGCATTAATAAGCATAATAGAAATGTGCTTAATGTAAAGTGAAAGATTATTTAATTTGAACACATCCTTCAAAGTCTAGTGGTGGTGGTGGTGGTGGTGGTGGTGGTGGTGGTGGTGGTGGTGGTGGTGGTGTGAGGACACCCCTGTTCAACCAAGGGACGAAGTGGATGTGCTGGGAGTCACGCTCATGAGGATCGCGTGGCTGCTTCATGGAAAGGGGCTGGAGGTACTGTACAAAGCTCAGGTCCGCTGTTTTATACTAAAAAAAGTCTAGGGAGTTGGTATTCATTCCTTACTTTATACGATTTTTACTTTATACGGTCCCTTCTGGAACGCATCTACCGTATAAATCGATGACTACCTGTACCTCCTCAGGTCCCAAATACTGACATAAGTAAAATGTCAGAGACACCTCCACTTTCAGGGATCTTGAGGAGGGATTGGAAAAATAGGACAATACAGAAATGAGGTTGTGATTGGAGGAGCCCAATGGAGAAGATAGGGTAACAGCATAGGCAGAAGGATTAGAGGTAAGGAAAAGATCAAGAATGTTGGTTGTATCTCCAAGACAGTCAGGAATATGAGTAGGGTGTTGCACCAGTTGCTCTAGGTCATGGAGGACAGCAAAGTTGAAGGCTAGTTCACCAGGATGGTCAGTGAAGGGAGAGGAAAGCCAAAGCTGGTGGTGAACACTGAAATCTCCAAGGATGGAGATCTCTGCAAAAGGATAGAGGGACAGAATGTGCTCCACTTTGGAAGTTAAATAGTCAAAGAATTTACTATAGTCAGAGAAGTCAGGGGAGAGATAGACAGCACATATAAATTTTGTCAGAGAGTGACTACTGAGTTCAAGCCAGATGGTGGAAAACTTGGAAGATTCAAGAGCATGGGCACAAGACCAACATCCAGCTTTAGAACAAAAATGAGGATAGAGAAAGTACGAGGGAACAGAAAGGAGTTACTGTCAGTTACCTCAAACACCTGTAATTCAGCAAGGAAAAGAAGATGAGGTTTAATTGAGGAGAGGTGGTGTTCTACAGATTGAAAATTAGTTCTAAGACTGCAAATGTTGCAGAAGTTAATGAAGAAAAAGATGAGGGAGGTATCATGACATTATGAGTTGCCACCGAGAAAGCAGTTCAACCTGGGGACATTTCTGGTTCCCTCCCCAGAAGGGGACTCCAAGGGTGGATTTGGAGTCACCATTTTTTTATTTTGAATTTTAAGTGAAGGGTGAGTGTGTGCATGTAGTTTTGTGTGAAGAAGGAGAGTTGTCTTTAGAGGGCAGGCTGTGACTGCCCTCTTGAGTTGTGAGACACAAAGGGAAACATTCAGTGAGATCACAACTAGCTTTAATGGAAGGTTCACAGCACCCCTTTAACTAGTGCTGTTAGACCTCGCTGGGAGTAAATTATCATTTCAGCAAGTGTCTACTACCTCTCCATCTTGCTAGTGGATATAGGCCTAAAGGAGAAGCCACTGTATAAAAATAATGAGTTTATAACATTACCTCTTTGGGTGATGCAGAAAAGTGTTCTCTATCCCTCATTACAGTCCTATTCAATCTTTAGTTCGCTATCCAATCGTTCATTATTCGATCCGATTTTCAGGAACGTAATCCAATCTTAAAACGAGGGAAACCTGTACTTGTAAAAGTGATCAAAGTCATACAACTGATCTTATTTGCTATTTGGCTGAGGTGTGGAGAAGGAAATTATTCTATTTTGGTGTAGCAGGGACAGACAAGTGCTATATTCAAGCTCTGTTGAACAAATTACTTGCACTGTATTATGGTGAGAATCATTCTTCTCCCCTCTAGTAACCAAGAGGCAAAGATAGAAATTAAAGTATTTGAATATTTACAGATATCTTGTCCAAACTACTTCTTTTCTTACAATTATCAGCAAGATAAAGACTTTTTATATGTATATGATTATCCAAAATTTTTCAAATATTACAGTTATCTCTAAGAAAAAATTACATATTACCATATTCACAATGTCTGCATTATCACATAATCCTTTCAGTACTAACCTGAAACTTTGCACTTTCCCACTGTCTTGGGTGGGTGACATTGATGTTCTATCAGACCTACGACCAGCAGAGTTTCTCTTTGTCAAGTGGGTTTCTGAGTGAGCCTGAGTAGACAATTGTATCTGCTGGGTAAGTTGGTGAAGCTGCAGATCAAGGGCAGTTATATCTCCAATACTACGACTGGCACCCTTGGCCTCAAATCTTGACTCCACTTCAGCACTAACCTGTAAATGTCATAACCAGGTTAGTTGAAAGGTTAATCTTGGCATGGATATATGTGAAGGCATGGAGAAGTAAATGACTGTTGAATGTTATTAGGTTGTAATGTTTGAAAAAAAAATAGGTTGTAATGTTTGAAAAAAATAAAGTGAAAGAATTGTCCAAAGTTTAATAAGAACTACTTGAATGATAAAATATACTATAAAAAAAAGCCAAAATAGTTGATGTAACTACAGTATATGTACATACGTCTGCATTGCCATCACTACTTTAGTCACTCCTCAATCTCTAATTTTCTCATTACCCAATAAGCTATCACTTTGATATATCAGAGAGTTTCTTTAATTGCCAGAAAGATGAAGATCATCAATGAAGTGGTCTGATAGAGGTATTTGTGAGGCAAAGACATTTAAGAACTGTGATAAAAAAATTTGGAAGGTAATCAAGTAGGGACTAGAAGTGCTATGTTTAAACCTGAAGTTTAATCTTAAAATATTGGCTCTTGAAAGAGATTGTCATCAAACTCATAATGAGATTGCTAGTAATGAGTCAATAGGGAGCTTTAAACCATAACAGCTATTTTGACAATTCCACAAAAATAGTTCCTTTTCCATGACCAATTTTCTCAATTCTGCCTTGACCAATTGATTAAAACATAATAGCATTATGCTTATCAATCCTTCCTCTTCAATCTCCCACAAATCCAAACTCTGGGTGACATGGTGTGTTTGTGGTGAAGTGAAGTAACATTCTGCTTTTTTTCAGCCTGTGTTCAAATGGTTGTATGTCATGCAGTGGCATGACTGTGGCCTCAGATATGAGACCCTAAGCCTCCTTTATCTGCTTCCCTTACATATCATCCAGTCACTCATTCACATGAATGCCTTAATCTATCAATCTACTTACTCACTAAAGGAAATATAATGTCTGTCTGTCTGTCACTTACTACATGCAAGAAGAATTTATAAACATCACAGCTTGGAAGATGTATATGAATGAAAATTTTTTTTTTTTTCTCTCTTCAATGAAACCACATTCGAGATTTGATGTAGCAGCTTGTAATATTTTTTTTTCTCGGTAGTTATTTCAATAGAATGCTGTTTTGGAACATATTTGCCCTTATGTGGAGTGGAAATCACAAGCCACTTATCCTTGCCAGAAAACTGAAAGACAAATCATTATTTTTCCTGTAGCCATTACTATAGTTTGTATGACACTGAGGCTTTGAGAAAGACATTGTTGTACTAGCTAGGCGGATATATGACAAAAAATGGCCGAATTGTTCACTTTGGGTTAAAAGCATGGCATTTGGCACAAAGTTAGTCTAGACCCTTATGAAGATTTTCAGATATGGGGCCATCATGAATTCTGCCCAGGAAGCGAATGGCAGCCATTTTCCAATATGGCCGCCAGTAGAATATTATATGCCCCCTCCCTACGGTTTTTCGAGGACTGTTCCAAAACCAAAAAACAGGGAGCAAAAACCAAACCCACATCCTAAGAAGAATTCATAGGGCTTCTAACAAAAAAATAACATTGAAATTGGTCAAAAATGTGGGACTTATAACGTGTCAAAAGTCAAAATTTTCGCCACAAATCGACTATTTCGTAGGTAACTCAGCTGTAGCTTTTATAACTAGCCCATTTTTCGCCCAAGGCGATTGATATTTGACATGGAGATTAACTTTACATCAGTTTATCTATTTATGAGGTCAATGTCAGGTAAAGGTCATCTTAGGTCATGTCAGGTCAAATTGAAAATATACGAAATAAATCCAGATTTTAATATCAGAAGTTCAAAATGAATTTTGTGGTCATAAAAATTTTGAACCCCAAAATGCTAGAATTTTGCTCCATTAACCCTATTCAGGCTTAATTGACCCTAAGGGGTACTTGTGGGGGCACCCACGACTAATATCTCGGCCCTCATGAGCTTTAAGCCCAAATTTTTCGTGGATGTTAGCTAGGTGACCAACTCACCATGACCAGAATATGACTTTCTTAGGACACGTGCCTCAAGGCCAAGCTTGGTAAAATATGTCAATTAATAAATTTCCAGCCATGGTCCTTCTGATGACCTATGTCAGATCACTGCGAGAGTCTGACTTTGATCTCTATGTTGAGATCTTGAGCAAGCTGATTCCATGGTTCTTTGCCCTAGATCATGTGAACTATGCTCGATGGGCATCTGTTCATGTGCGAGACATGATCAGTCTGGAACACATGCATCCAGAAGTTGTTGAGGATTTTCGCAATGGAGGATTCACTGTTCGTAAGAGCCAGCGCCCATTCTCTGCAATGGCCATTGATCAGGCAAATGAGCAGAATAATGCAACCCTGAAAGAAGATGGTGGTGCTGTGGGCCTAACACAAAACCCTGAAGCATTCAGAAGATGGTCTGTTGCAGGTCCTGAGATGGCAAGGATGATTGCTGAATTTGAGTCTTCAGTGGAGGCTATGGAGAGCAAGCAGAGCAAAGAGATGAGGCACCTTGAACAGACTGCAAGCATTCAGAAGACGTTTGTCACACAGGTGTGTTCCCTGGTTGAGGTCATAACTGACATGGGGAATCCATTCATCGAGGAGAGCCAGGAGTTGATATGTCTTGACACCCATGACATCATGGATGAAGAAGCTGCCAAGTCCGTTCGTCAGGCTGAAGAACTTGGAGTACAGCAGTATCAGTCCTTTGTTGAAGAGCGCCTCGTGAATGGCAGCAAGCCTCTCAGTGACAGGATCACGAAGAACAAACTCCAACTGTTCGGACAACCTCCAGCAAGAGGCAAGTCCCAGTCCACGTCCAAGTTACAGTCTCTAAGAGTGACTGCTCACTATTTTCGCGACTGTACATTGCGTGTCAATCACGAGACGGTGATCTAAATGAATTCTTCAGACACGAAAATCAGAGGTGCCCACCGTCTCTGTCTCAGGATGGCAAGTTACGCCAGGCAAGAAGTCAGATCTTCTTGACTGCCTCACTAGCAGTGTTGAGTGTAGCATTGATGCTCCCGATTCTGATGCGATCATCCTCGATGGTGCTGCGCTTGTGAACATGCTGAAGCCAGTTGTTTGCACAACATTCAATGACTATGCAGACAAAGTCTTCTTGCCTTACATTGAAAAGCAGCTGAGCGAGCAGACAGGGTGGATATAGTGTGGGACCAGTACCTTGAGAACAGCTTGAAGTCTGAAACCAGAAAGCGCGAAAGGATCAGACGCCGGGTTCAAGGGAACAACAACTTACCTGGCAACTGGCAGCAGTTTCTGAGACTTGATGCAAACAAGCAGGAACTGTTCACATTCCTGGCTAGATGCACAATGAAAATGCAGCACCGACCAGATGGAAAGCAGCTTGTTGCCACCCTAGGTGATGGTGTTCTTTGCAATCCACCAGATGAAAGCATCACTGCAGCACTGAGCCCCTGTACTCAGGAAGAAGCCGACACAAGAATGCTGCTGCACACTGCTGATGCTGTCCGACAAGGATGCCAGAAGATTGTCCTGCGTACAGTTGATACCGATGTGGTGGTCCTGTCAGTCGCTGCAGTGCCAAGGCTACACTTAAAGCACCTGTGGATTGCTTTTGGGACTGGCCAGAACTTCAAATACATACCTGCCGACGAAATAGCATCTCGCATTGGTCCTGAAAGAGCCACTGCTCTACCTATGTTCCATGCTTACACAGGGTGTGATGTCGTCTCATCCTTCACCAGAAGAGGAAGAAGCTAGCATGGCAGACCTGGAATGCCTTTGATGATGTAACAGCCACGTTTGGTCTCCTGTGCGATGCTCCTGGAGAGATAGATGATGAAGCTATGACCATGCTGGAGCACTTCACAGTCTTCCTGTATGACCGCACCAGTGACCTGACAGCATTGACGGCGCGCCAGCATCTCTTCACCAAGCGGGCATGCCAATGGAATCGCTGCCGCCAACCAGAGCTGCACTGGTGCAGCATGCCAAGAGGGCAGTCTACCAGGCTGGCCACATCTGGGGGCAAGCCTTTACTGCCGCTCCTGCCCTTCCATCTCCAGGAGACTGGGGTTGGACAGAGCCACCAGACTGGAAGCCACTGTGGACTACCCTTCCTGAGGCCAGCATCTCCTCTCGAGAGCTGCTGTGCTGTGGCTGCAGAAAAGGTTGCAGAGGTCACTGCAAGTGCAACAAGGCGGCCTTGAGGTGTACTGCTCTCTGCCAGTGTGGAGGTGATCAGAAAACCAACAGTGACACTCACTGGGGCTATCGGCTGAGGCTCGGTGTGTACGGTACTGGACCGTCAGTGTATAGTTTGTGTAGTAATGACATTTTGTACCCACTCTTTGTGTATTGAGTGTATTGTACGAGTGTATTGTGTACCACTATGTATTACCTACATATAGGGCTCAAGTTTAACGGTTCAGCTTTGTTTACGTATTTTTGAAGTAGGTTGTCCATATTCAACATATTATTAGGCCTTTCTCAGGGTCAGCAAACTGATGACGGTCGGAGATTGACTCGACCGAGCGATACTATGGTAATAAAACTTACCGAGGACAAAAATCCCCTATTTTCGCAAAAATTGTCATTTTAAGGTCAACCAAGGTCATCATAGGTCAAATATGTAGTTACCCTCAGAACGTCATAATAAATATCTTATTAATCTGAAAGCATTTAATCCACTTTTAAACACGTTATGCTGACAAAATTACCCTGAATTAGGTTATGTACATTTTACTGGCGGCCATATTGGAAAATGGCTGCCATTCGCCTCCTGGGCAGAGTTCATGATGGCCCCATATCTGAAAATCATCATATAGGCCTAGCCTAACTTTCTGCCAAATGTCATGCTTTTAACCCAAAATGAACAATTTAGTCATATATCCGCCTAGCTATACAGAAAGGATACTGACAGGCCAAAAAATTTTCATTGAAATTTGAATATTAGCCAGCAAAATGTAGATCAGATGCCACCCATCCTTTAGGAGTTGAGAGTACTAAACAAATTGGGGATGCCCAAGCAAGCTTTACCTACCTTTACCTTTACCCATTCAGCACTACTTTCAACTGTTCAGTGCAATCCCAAGTGTGTGTATTTACCTATAGTCCTGCTCATCTAAAAATGTGGATTGGGTGTGGCCCCCATGGGAAATAGTGGGAGTACAGCATTGCTATACCTTTAATCCCTCGTTGGCTACCCCCCCTCTCCCTCTTCCTCCCCCCTCTCTTTCTTCCTGGTCAAGGACATCAGCTGACCTCCCATCACCTGTATGGATGGCGGGCGTGATTGGTGTTGCTGCCATGAGGATTTGAATGTAGTTTATTTTCTTACTTATGTCAGCTTATTTTAAAGTACTTTCCTTCACGATATAATCTAATTATAACTATGGAACTATTTACCCATCCCAAACTGCAAGGAAACCTCTTTATAAGTATATTATTTTTTTTTAGCAACACTGTAAAATATGTATGCCACATTTCTTGCCAGGCTTAACATAACATAAATAATAGGATAACAAAGGGCCACCAGGGCCCATCTAGGTTATCCTGTATCAGTCGCACAGCGACCTCGTCATCAGTACTTAAAGATACACTTACAAGTACACAATACATTATATACTAATTCTAAATATTTGGCCCATTAACAGGGCTAAGTCCTGCAGTGAATTCCTCTACAATCTGTAATCCCCATACATGGGGATCATGTCTTGTTTAACTATAGTAAATTTCTTATAAAACTATCATGCAGCGCTATACATAATTATAAATCTAATAAATTTAAGTGCTTATCTAATCTGTTTTTAAACATTGTCAAACTAGTGCTATTTACAACCGTCTCTGGCAATGCATTCCAGAAGTCTACCACCCTATGACTAAAGAAATATTTTCTTATATCTAACCTGCAGCCTTGCTTTCTAATCTTCCTGCCATGATTTCTAGTCCTACTTCCCTCCTCTAAGGTAAAGAAAGATCTCACATCTATGTAGTTTGTATCTGAGAACATTTTAAATAACTCTATCATATCCCTCTTATACATCTCCTCTCAAATGAAAACATGTTTAATGCCTTTAATCTATCTCTATACTCCAGGCGCTTCAAAGCTGGTATCATCCTAGTTGCTCTTCTCTGAACTGCTTCTAACATGTTGATATCCTGCCTATAGTGGGGTGACCAGGCCTGTATGCAATACTCTAAATGGGGCCTAACATAGGAATTATATAAGCTACGCACCACTTCCTTACTTTTATAACTAACATTTCTATTTATAAAACCCAGGATCCTATTTGCCCTATTTCTTGCTTCTAAACATTGCTTTGAAAATTTCATAGTCCTGTCTATCACTACTCCTAAATCCTTTCCTTCCTCTACTGCCTCTAGCCAACATCCCTCCATCTCATAGTTAAAGTTTGTGTTGTCTTTACCTAAATGCATAACCTGACACTTTTTAGAATTAAACTCCATCTGCCACCTGTCTGCCCATGCTATCAGCCTGTCCAGGTCTCGTTGTATTCTGTAATTGTCCTTTTCACCCTGTACTGCACATGCTATCTTAGTATCATCTGCAAACTTTGATACTTTGCTACTAATTCCTATATCTAAATCGTTAATGTACACCAAGAAAAGAAGAGGTCCTAGCACTGATCCTTGGGGTACCCCACTAACCACTTCCTTCCACTCAGACATTGCCCCATTTAATACTACTCTCTGTTTCCTATCAGAAAGCCATTCACTAATCCAATCAACTAACCTACCCCCTATCCCATGTAGTCTCAATTTGTACACTAGCCTCCTATGCGGTACCTTATCAAACGCCTTGCTAAAATCTAGATATATAACATCTATGCTATTTCCATCATCTAACTCCTTGGTAATATATTCTAAGATATCGAGCAAATTTGTAAGACAGGACCTCCCTGATCTAAAGCCATGTTGGGTATCTCTAATTAATCTATTCTCATTTAAATGCTCCCAAATACTACCCTTAATGATTTTCTCTAGTATCTTACATACTATACTAGTTAAACTGATCGGTCTATAATTATTCGCATCATCCTTCCTACCTTTTTTAAATATTGGAGTAACATTAGCTAACTTCCAGTCCTGTGGTATCTCAGCAAACCTAAGTGATCTTTCAAAGATTAACTTAAGTGCTTCAGAAATACTGTCTACACCCTCCCTAAGTACTCTGGCATGTAGCTCATCAGGACCACTAGCTTTCCTATCGTCTAGTTCAAGAATAAATTTCCTAATAATTCCCGGTTTTATATCAATATTTTCTAAAGCTCTTAAACTACTCGTCGCACTGTTTGTAACAGGATTTCCTATTCTTTCCTAGTAAATACTGAAGAAAATTGTTCATTCAATAATTCTACTATGTCTTCATTTTGATCCACTACTACACCATCTTTTCTGAGTGGTCCAATCCTATCCTTATTTCTTTTATCACTGACCTTGTAATAACTATATAATTTTTTGGGATCTTTACTCCCAGCTCTAGCTAGTTTTATCTCTGCCTGCCTTTTACTTTTTTTTATAACCTTACTCAAATCATCTCTGACCTGTCTGTACCTAATCAAATCTACATCTTCCCCACTTTTCTGCAACTCTCTGTATGCCCTCTTCTTCTCTCTGATCTGGCTACCTATCTCATGAGTCCACCATGAATATATTATCAATAATAAGTTTACTGTTCTCTCATACGTTGTAATACTAAGGTTAAATGCGTATGTATATTTGCTGACCATATTTGCTACAGTTTTACTAATATTAGAACTCTACTGCATCGCTGGCTATGAGACATGTGGCACCACTGTACAGCGGGAATTCCCCGACACAGCCGCACCCAATCCACATTATTGGAGGAGCAGGACTATAGTTGTATGTTACAGGGTTCGAGTGGGGCTCATAGTGACCTGTCTCCATATCTATATTTATCTAACTTCTCCATAAATTTGCACACACTTTCTGTTGTTACAATCACTTCACTTAATCCATTCCAGATGTCTACTGTCCTATGTGAAAAATTTAACTTCTTGATATTCCTATGACATTGACTTTTCATGATTTTCTTGGAATGTCCTCTTGTTTCTCTGTCTCCCTGCTCCATCTGTGTGTGTGTATTTACCTAGTTGTAGTTTTACAGGGCCTGAGCTTTATGCTCGTGAGGCCCTGTCTCCATATCTACACTTATCCAATATTTCTTTAAAAGTATGTACACTTGTTGCTGACACCACTTCTTCACTCAAACTGTTTATGTATTTACCTAGTTGTAGTTTTACAGGGCCTGGGCTTTATGCTTGTGTGGTCCCGTCTCCATATCTACACTTATCCAATTTTTCTTTAAAACTATGTACACTGTTCCTTTAAAATTATGTACACTCTTTGCTGACACCACTTCCTCACTCAAACTGTTCCAAGTCTCAACACATCTTTATGGAAACTAAATTTTTAACATCTCTCAGACATCGTCCCTTCCTTAGTTTCTTACTATGCGATCTTGTGCTTCTAAAGTCATATTCTTCTCTCAGGATCAGTTTCTCATTATCCACTTCATCCATTCCGTTAATCAATTTATAAACTTGTATCAGATCCCCTCTCTCTTCTCTGCTCCAAGGTTGGTAGATCCATTGCCTTTAGTCTCTCCTCATATGCCATCCCTTTAAATTCTGGAACCATTCTTGTAGCCATTTTTTGTAGTCTCTAATTTTCTTATGTGTTTCTTTTTATGGGGAGTCCACACAACTCCTGCATATTCCAATCTAGGTCTTATTTTAGTACTTATCAATTTCTTCATCATTTCCTTGTCCATATAGTGAAATGCTACTCCAATATTCCTTAGCAAATTATACGTCTCTCTGAAAATTCTATCAATATGGCTAACCGGTTGATTATTTTCTTCCATTGTCACTCCCAAGTCCTTTTCCTTTTTTACTTTTTCTAGTTCTACTCCATCTCCCATCTTATAGATTCCCACTGGTCGTCTTTCACTTTTTCCCATTTCCATGACATGGCTTTTGTCCACATTGAATTCCATCTCCCATTTTTGCTCCATTTCCAGATCTTGTTTAAGTCTTCCTGTAGTATTTCACAATCCTCTTTTGTTTAATGACTCTGCACAGTTTCGCATCGTCCGCAAACAGATTTATGTAGCTGTTCACTCCTCTGGCATGTCATTTATATATACGAGAAAAGTATTGGTGCCAATACTGACCCCTGTGGCACTCCGCTGTCTACTGTTCTCCACTTGGACTTCATATCTTTAACTATCGTCCTTATTTCTCTCCCCTTAAGTAATTCTTCATCCATCTCAATGTGCTTCCTTTTAAGCCACCCTTCTCCTCTAACTTCCATAGTAATCTTTCATGTGGCACTTTATCAAAAGCCTTTTTAGATCTAAATAAATACAGTCAACCCATCCTCTCTCTCTTGTACTTTATCAACTATTCTAGAGTAGAAACTCAATAAATTTGTCACACATGACCGACCTTTTCTAAAACCAAATTGGCTATTTGATAATATTTTGTTGTCTTCAAGAAACTCAATCCATTGCTTCTTTATTACTTTTTCACACATCTTGCATATTACACTAGTTAGTGATACCGGTCTGTAATTTAAAGGTTCTTCCTTCCTTCCGCTCTTATATATGGGAACCACCTCAGCTCTTTTCCACTCCACTGGCACTGTTCCATTTTCTATTGAGCATTTTATGATGTTGTATATTGGACTTGCTAGTTCTTCCCTACATTCTTTCAGTATTCTGCCTGAGACTTCATCCGGTCCCATTGCCTTTTCCTCATCCAATTCCGTCATCAACTTTTTATTTCAAGCTTGGTTACTTTAATCTCTTTCATATAGACAGTCTCTATTACCCTGTGGTCTTTCAAATTTGGATTCCTTAGTAAAGACCTCATGAAATTTACTATTTAACAGTTCTGCCATACTTTTGGGTCTTCCACCATTCCGTTTTCTCCTTTTAACCTTTCTATTGTTTCTTTTGTCTTATTTTTCCATTTATGAATCTGTAGAACAATTTTGGTTGTTCCTTACATTTTTCGACAATGTCCTTTTCATAGTTCTTTTCTTCTTCCTTTCTCACCTTAGCATATTCATTTCTTGCTGTTTTGAAGTTTTCCTTATTTTCTGGATTTCTGTTTCTTCTCCACCTTTTCCATGCTCCATCTCGTTTCTCCTTTGCCCTAGCACATCTTGCATTAAACCAATCTTTCTTTCCTTCTTCTTTAGGTCTATATTTCGGAACATATTCCTGACCCCAGTTTTGTATATTTCCAAAAATAAGTTATATTTCTCTTGAACCGTTAATGAGTTTTCCATCTCCTCCCAGTTTACGTTTTAAAATAGTTCTTGAGATTCTCAATATCAGCCTTTCTGTAATTTAATCGGTCTCCTTTGTATGATTCATCTCTATCTTCCTTTCCTTCTTCTATATCCATCTCTAATATTACATGGTCACTCTTTCCCAATGGGCACTTGTATCTTATATCATCGTTAATTGGTATATCCCTTGTAAAACTAGGTCTAATCTTGCCGGCTCATCGTTTCCTCTGAATCTTGTGTTTTCCTTTACTCTTTGGACCATCAAATTATCTATCATTAGGTTCAGGAATCTATCTCCCAGGCATCTTCCCCATACCACTTTCATAATTTTCCCAGTCTACCTCCTTACAGTTGAAATCTCCTACCAATATCACTTTTCTCCTTTCCTTAATGATTCTTGTAAGACTCCTTATTGTGTCATCTATCATGTCTCTATATTCTTGGTTAGTCCATGAGTTTGTTTTGGTGGCACATATGTTCCAATGATTGTTAACTCCTTTTGTTAATATGCATCTTAACATACAGTATTTCTGATTTTCCTTCCCAAACTCCACTTGATTTACCACTATCTCCTTCCTTAACATCATCATGACTCCTCCTCCTCCTTTACCCACTCTGTCTCTCCTCCATATATTATACCTTTTATCTATGTCTATTTTATTGCCTCATTTAACTTTGTTTCCACCAGGCATACAATATCTGGTTCTTCTTTCTTTATGTAATCTCTTAATTCTAATTTACTAGATAAAATCCCATCTATGTTTGTATACATCATTTTTAATCTCTTGTTCTTATCATTTTTAGTTAAACTTGCTCCATTCTTTTCTCTTCTTTCTCTTTTATATACCATTTCCTTATCCTGTCTCCTATAATTCTCCAAAAAAATGCCTTCTTCTCCTCCTCTGACCTTTCATTATTTTTTTCTCTTGCTTCTGCCACCAGTTCATTGTGTCTCTTCCTTTCCTCCTCGTTTCTATTTTTCTTTATATATATATCTTTGCAACCTTCTGTTTCTCTGAGTTTCGTTTTTCTATATAGTACTTCTTCTGCTGCTGCTTGTGATTTTAGTAATATCTTAATTGGTCTCACTGTTCCTTCTTGATATGGTCCCATTCTATGGATTTCTTCTACTTCCTCTTCTAAGTTCTGTCTATCCTCGTCATTCAGATGTTTTAGTAGGTCTTTACTGATTTCATTTCGTCTTTTCCTTCTTGGTCTATATTTAACATTTTTTCTTTCAGTCCAAAAATAATTACACTCTTCTTTTTTCCGCAATTTCTCTTACTAAATTTTCTTTTTCTTGAGGACTCCTATCATTTTGCTTGTCATATTTTCATCTCTTTCTTTTAACTGTTCTTGAAATACTTCTTGAAATGATTCCTTGTCTTTCTTATCTTGGATTCTCCATGCTTGTACTTCTTTTTAATCACGTCTTGTACTCTTTCTTCTTCTTTGTTAACTAGATCTTTTAGCTTTTCTTTTTCTTTCTCGGCTTTACCGAGTCCTTCTTCCATCAATTTCTTATAGTTCGCTATTTGGACTTTTAATTCTTCATTTTCGGTTCTTAGCCTAGTTTCGTTTTCTTCCACTCTTTTATCCTTTCTTTCAATTTCTGGAGCTCTTTATCCTGTTCTTCATTCTCTTTCATTCCCATACTCTCCTTTATCAATTTATCTAATTTACGTTCGATAGTTAAGACTCTATCAAATAGTGAAGTTTGCGCCGTATCAAAGCCTTCAAATTCTCCTCCTCCCTCACCAACATTGTCATCATCAGCTTTCATTCTTTCCTTGTCACATACCTGCATTTAGATGGAATATCTTTCTCACTCATTATTATTTAACACTGTATTCATGAAAAAAAATGAGTCCACACTTATCGCCCAGGCCACTGTAAACCCAAACAAAGGTAGTGAAGATCAGCTGATTCTCGGGAGCGGTATGTCGTCCTTCTCTGTGTGTGTGTGTGTGTGTGTGTGTGTGTGTGTGTGTGTGTGTATTTACCTAATTGTATTTACCTAATTGTAACATACGGGAAAAGAGCTATGCTCGTGTTGTCCCGTCTCCATATCTATTAATGTCCAGCTTTTTCTTAAAATCATGAATATTCCTTGCGTTGACCACTTCCACGTCTAAACTATTCCATGCTTCCACCCTTCTATGAGGGAAGCTATATTTTTCACATCTCTCCTATAAGTGGCCATTTTAGTTTTTCCCATGCCCTCTCGACATTCTTCCATTCCACATACACAGATCTTCCCTATCCATTTTTCCATGCCAATCATCACTCTGTATATTGCTATCAGGTCTCCCTTTCTTCTGTTTTCCAGGGTTGGAAGTTGCATTCTTTTCAGTCTGTCTTCATAAGTCAAATCTCTTAAGTCAGGCACCATTTTGTTGCAGCCCTCTGTACTTTCTCTAGTTTCCTTATGTGTTTCTTTAAGTTCGAGCCCACTGTATTGTTGCATATTCAAGCCTCGGTCTTATCATTGCAGTAATTATTTTCTTCATCATTTCTTCATCTAGATATACGAACGCCACTCTTATGTTCCTCAATAAGTTCAATACTTCTCCAATTATTTTGTTTATATGTCTCTCTGGCGATAGGTCATTGGTAATTGTCACCCCAAGGTCTTTTTCTTCATGACTGGTTTTATGTCTTCATTTCCTATCTTGTACATACTCCTGATTCTTCTTTCACTCTTGCCAAACTCTATTTTCTTGCATTTTGTCGTGTTGAACTCCATTTGCCATGTACAGCTCCATTTCCATATTCTGTCCAAGTCTTCCTGGAGTAGTTCGCAATCTTTGTCACATCTCACTTTTCTTAACAATTTTGCATCGTCTGCAAATAGGCTCACATAACTGGACACCCCATCCACCATGTCATTTATGTAGACTGCGAACATTACTGGTGCCAACACTGATCCCTGTGGAACTCCACTCTCCACCAATCCCCATTCTGATGGTCTGTCCTTAATTATTGTTCTCATTTCTCTTCCTACCAAAAGTCTTCCATCCATTTTAGTAAACTGCCATGCACTCCTCCTACCATTTCAAGTTTCCAGATCAGTCTCTGGTGTGGTACCTTATCAAAGGCCTTTTTAAATCCAGATATATTCCATCAGCCCAACCATCTCTTTCCTGTATTACATCTATCACCCTCGAATAGTAACATATCAGGTTTGTCGTGCATGAACGCCTTTTCTAAAACCAAATTGACACTCACAAAGTATGTCATTTTTCTCCAAGAAGTCTGTCCATCTAGTCTTCACCACCCTCTCACACATCTTAGCTACCACACTTGTAAGTGACACTGGTCTATAGTTCAATGGGTCTCTCTTGTTACCTGATTTATAGATTGGGACAATGTTAGCTCTTTTCCAGTCTTGGGGCACTACACCTTCCCTTAATGAGGCATCAATTACTTCACAAACTTTTTCTGCCAATTGCTCCTGCATTCTCTTAAAATCCATCCTGATACCCCATCAGGTCCCACAGCTTTTCTCACTTCTAAACTCCCCATCATGTTCTTGATCTCCTCCACAGTTACTTGAAACTCCTTCATAATCCCTTTCTGTTCCATTACCAGTGGTTTGTCAAAAGCAGTCTCCTTTGTGAATACCTTCCGAAAGCATCCATTCATAGCCTCTGCCATTTCCTGGGATCTTCACTGTATACTCCATTTACTTCTAAACTTTCAATACTTTCTCTATTTTTGATGTTGTTGTTCACATGTCTGTAAAAAGCCTTGGTTGGTCTTTACATTTATCAATTATATCCTTTTCTTGTTTCTTTCTTTCTTCTCTTCTAATCAACACATATTCATTTCTTGCTCTTTTGTAACTTTCCCACTGCTTAATCCGTCTTTTCCTTCTCCACCTCTTCCATGCATCCTCTTTTCTTGTTCTAGCCTTTTCACATCTATCGTTAAACCAGTCCTGCTTTCCAACTTCTCTATGTTGTCTTATTGGTACAAATTTTTCTCACCTTCTTTGTATATTTTTATAAATTCCTTCCACTTTTCATTTGCTCCTTAGCACTCTTGAATTTCATCCAATTTGTCTCTTGAAAGAATTTCTTTAGGTTTCCAAAATCTGTCTTGGCATAATTCCATCTTCCCACTTTATATTCTTCATTTCTTCTAGATTTCTCTTCGTCTATCACCTTGAACTCCAAAACTGCATGATCACTCTTTGCTAAAGGGCACTCCACCCTCATCTCCTCAATGACCATTGGCTCTGTACTAAAGACCAAGTCCAGTCTTGACGATGCTCCCTCTCCTCCAAACCTAGTATCTTCTTTGACCCACTGAGTTAACACATTTTCCATTGCCAGTGTCAATAGTGTATTTCCCATGTTGTCTCTGATCCTTCCATTGACCAGTCCTCCCAACACACCTCTTTACAATTAAAATCTCCCATCATTATAGTTCGTTCACAGCCACCCAACATTTCTTCCAGACATGTTCCTGTATCACTTATCATTTCTTCATATTCCTGTACTGACCATGCATTTGTCTTAGGTGGTACGTACACCACTATGTAGTGCCTCTTTTTCCTTCATTAGTTTCTGCTCTGATCTTTAGCACTTCTGCCTTTCCCATACCTTTTTTCACTTGATCCACCTTTATATCTTTTTTAACCAGCAACATCACTCCTCCTCCCATCTTACCTACTCTATTTCTTTTCCAAACGTTATATTTCCTTCTCCAACCTTCATCAGGTCTTCTCCTCTCTCAGTTTTGTTTCAGTAAGACCCACAATATCTGGGTTCTTGTCCTCAAGTAATCGTTGAGTTCTAAAATCCCGATATCACTCCATTTATGTTGGAATACATTACATTTCGCTCATATGTAAGTTTCTTTAGTCCTTTCTTGCTGTACTTTTCTGGGTTATGAACCACTTCCTCAGTCTCATATCCAAGATTCTCCAGAAAACTCTTTCTTCTCTTCTTCTGTCCTCTCTTCATTTTTTCAAAGCCTCCTTTCTCAACTCATTTAACATTTCTCTTCCTTTTCACCGAGATCTCTTCTCAACCAAATCTTCCTTGTTGTTTCCTGCTGGGCTAGCCTCCATGACTTCTCCACCAATTCATCTACATCCTTTTGTGACTTAAGTTTGATTCTTATTGGCCTCATACCTTCTCTTGTGAACTTTCCAATTCTATGGAAGTCCTCTATTTCTTGTACTAGGTCTTTTCCTCCTCTTGCACCACATTAATGATATTATTTATCACCTTTTTATGTTTTTCTCTCTCCATTTTACTCGGTGTCTTATCCTCCTCCACACCAAATATCACCACACATCTCTTTTGTCTACAGTTTCCCTCACCAATGTCTCATTTGACTTAATAACCTTCACCACTTTCTCAGCTATCTTCTCTTCTATGATCTGTTGATCTATAATTTCAGCAAGGCCCAAAGTTTTCTCCCTGACTCTTTGATTTCCTTTTCCAGACTTGCAACTTTGTAATTTACCTCCTTTCTTTCCACTTCCTGACTTTTTTTCCATTCAGCCTGCTTCTCCATCACTTTTCCTAGAGATTCTCCACATTTTCGCAATTCACTTTAATTAGCTTAACTTCCTCTTTCAGTGCTGCATTTTCCTTCTTCATATCGGCACAGTCTCTCTTTACATTGTCATAACTCGTTTCCAGGCCCTCATACTTTTCAAACAGTTTTTCAATTTTACCTTCTAACTCCAGAATTTTCTTCACATAAGCGCTCTTCTCCATTATTCCTTGAAACCCTGTGAAGTCTGATTCCTCTTTCGAGTTCACGGCCGCCATGTTGCGCAGACGTAAACAAACCAGCTGATGGCTCAAACGCAGGCTACAGTTTATATTTACCTTCACTGGACATTATTTTGCTAATCAACAGTTAACATGACTATATGGAGACGGGACAAACATTACCAGCTCCTTTCCCACCTTTTACTCTTAGGTAACTGTAGAATTATAGATGATTGCTTAGGTGTCTTAGTGTGTGTGTGTGTGTGTGTGTGTGTGTGTGTGTGTGTGTGTGTGTGTGTTTGTGTAGTTGTATTTACCTAGTTGTAGTTTTACAGGGCCTGGGCTTTATGCTCGTGTGGTCCCGTCTCCATATCTACACTTATCCAATTTTTCTTTAAAACTATGTACACTCTTTGCTGACACCACTTCCTCACTCAAACTGTTCCAAGTCTCAACACATCTTTTGGAAACTAAATTTTTAACATCTCTCAGACATCGTCCCTTCCTTAGTTTCTTACTATGCGATCTTGTGCTTCTAAAGTCATATTCTTCTCTCAGGATCAGTTTCTCATTATCCACTTCATCCATTCCGTTAATCAATTTATAAACTTGTATCAGATCCTCTCTCTCTGCTCCAAGGTTGGTAGATCCATTGCCTTTAGTCTCTCCTCATATGCCATCCCTTTAAATTCTGGAACCATTCTTGTAGCCATTTTTGTAGTCTCTAATTTTCTTATGTGTTTCTTTTATGGGAGTCCACACAACTCCTGCATATTCCAATCTAGGTCTTATTTTAGTACTTATCAATTTCTTCATCATTTCCTTGTCCATATAGTGAAATGCTACTCCAATATTCCTTAGCAAATTATACGTCTCTGAAAATTCTATCAATATGGCTTACCGGTTGATTATTTTCTTCCATTGTCACTCCCAAGTCCTTTTCCTTTTTACTTTTTCTAGTTCTACTCCATCTCCCATCTTATAGATTCCCACTGGTCGTCTTTCACTTTTTCCCATTTCCATGACATGGCTTTTGTCCACATTGAATTCCATCTCCCATTTTTTGCTCCATTTCCAGATCTTGTTTAAGTCTTCCTGTAGTATTTCACAATCCTCTTTTGTTTAATGACTCTGCACAGTTTCGCATCGTCGCAAACAGATTTATGTAGCTGTTCACTCCCTCTGGCATGTCATTTATATATACGAGAAAAGTATTGGTGCCAATACTGACCCCTGTGGCACTCCGCTGTCTACTGTTCTCCACTTGGACTTCATATCTTTAACTATCGTCCTTATTTCTCTCCCCTTAAGTAATTCTTCATCCATCTCAATGTGCTTCCTTTTAAGCCACCCTTCTCCTCTAACTTCCATAGTAATCTTTCATGTGGCACTTTATCAAAAGCCTTTTTAGATCTAAATAAATACAGTCAACCCATCCTCTCTCTCTTGTACTTTATCAACTATTCTAGAGTAGAAACTCAATAAATTTGTCACACATGACCGACCTTTTCTAAAACCAAATTGGCTATTTGATAATATTTTGTTGTCTTCAAGAAACTCGATCCATTGCTTCTTTATTACTTTTTCACACATCTTGCATATTACACTAGTTAGTGATACCGGTCTGTAATTTAAAGGTTCTTCCTTCCTTCCGCTCTTATATATGGGAACCACCTCAGCTCTTTTCCACTCCACTGGCACTGTTCCATTTTCTATTGAGCATTTTATGATGTTGTATATTGGACTTGCTAGTTCTTCCCTACATTCTTTCAGTATTCTGCCTGAGACTTCATCCGGTCCCATTGCCTTTTCCTCATCCAATTCCGTCATCAACTTTTTATTTCAAGCTTGGTTACTTTAATCTCTTTCATATAGACAGTCTCTATTACCCTGTGGTCTTTCAAATTTGGATTCCTTAGTAAAGACCTCATGAAATTTACTATTTAACAGTTCTGCCATACTTTTGGGTCTTCCACCATTCCGTTTTCTCCTTTTAACCTTTCTATTGTTTCTTTTTGTCTTATTTTTCCATTTATGAATCTGTAGAACAATTTTGGTTGTTCCTTACATTTTTCGACAATGTCCTTTTCATAGTTCTTTTCTTCTTCCTTTCTCACCTTAGCATATTCATTTCTTGCTGTTTTGAAGTTTTCCTTATTTTCTGGATTTCTGTTTCTTCTCCACCTTTTCCATGCTCCATCTCGTTTCTCCTTTGCCCTAGCACATCTTGCATTAAACCAATCTTTCTTTCCTTCTTCTTTAGGTCTATATTTGGAACATATTCCTGACCCCAGTTTTGTATATTTCCAAAAATAAGTTATATTTCTCTTGAACCGTTAATGAGTTTTCCATCTCCTCCCAGTTTACGTTTTAAAATAGTTCTTGAGATTCTCAATATCAGCCTTTCTGTAATTTAATCGGTCTCCTTTGTATGATTCATCTCTATCTTCCTTTCCTTCTTCTATATCCATCTCTAATATTACATGGTCACTCTTTCCCAATGGGCACTTGTATCTTATATCATCGTTAATTGGTATATCCCTTGTAAAACTAGGTCTAATCTTGCCGGCTCATCGTTTCCTCTGAATCTTGTGTTTTCCTTTACTCTTTGGACCATCAAATTATCTATCATTAGGTTCAGGAATCTATCTCCCCAGGCATCTTCCCCCATACCACTTTCATAATTTTCCCAGTCTACCTCCTTACAGTTGAAATCTCCTACCAATATCACTTTTCTCCTTTCCTTAATGATTCTTGTAAGACTCCTTATTGTGTCATCTATCATGTCTCTATATTCTTGGTTAGTCCATGAGTTTGTTTTTGGTGGCACATATGTTCCAATGATTGTTAACTCCTTTTTGTTAATATGCATCTTAACATACAGTATTTCTGATTTTCCTTCCCCAAACTCCACTTGATTTACCACTATCTCCTTCCTTAACATCATCATGACTCCTCCTCCTCCTTTACCCACTCTGTCTCTCCTCCATATATTATACCTTTTATCTATGTCTATTTTATTGCCTCATTTAACTTTGTTTCCACCAGGCATACAATATCTGGTTCTTCTTTCTTTATGTAATCTCTTAATTCTAATTTACTAGATAAAATCCCATCTATGTTTGTATACATCATTTTTAATCTCTTGTTCTTATCATTTTTAGTTAAACTTGCTCCATTTTTCTCTTCTTTCTCTTTTATATACCATTTCCTTATCCTGTCTCCTATAATTCTCCAAAAATGCCTTCTTCTCCTCCTCTGACCTTTCATTATTTTTTTCTCTTGCTTCTGCCACCAGTTCATTGTGTCTCTTCCTTTCCTCCTCGTTTCTATTTTTCTTTATATATATATATATATATATATATATATATATATATATATATATATATATATATATATATATATATATATATATATATATATATATTTGCAACCTTCTGTTTCTCTGAGTTTTGTTTTTCTATATAGTACTTCTTCTGCTGCTACTTGTGATTTTAGTAATATCTTAATTGGTCTCACTGTTCCTTCTTGATATGGTCCCATTCTATGGATTGTGTGTGTGTGTGTGTGTGTGTGTGTGTGTGTGTGTGTGTGTGTGTGTGTGTGTGTATTTACCTAGTTGTAGTTTTACAGGGCCTGGGCTTTATGCTCGTGTAGCCCCGTCTCCATATCTACACTTATCCAATCTTATTTTAAAAGTATGCACACTCGTTGCAGACACTACTACTTCGTTCAAACTGTTCCACGTCTCAATACATCTTTGCTGGAAACTATATTTTTCAACATCTCTCAGACATCTTCCCTTTCTCAGCTTTTTACTATGCGATCTTGTGCTTTGAATGTCATATTCTTCTCTCAGGATCAGTTTCTCATTATCCACTTGGTCCATTCTGTTGATCATTTTGTAAACTTGTATCAGATCCCCTCTCTCCCTTCTTTGTTCCAGGGTTGGCAGATCCATATCCTTTAGTCTCTCCTCATATGTCATCCCTTCAAATTCTGCGTGTGTGTGTGTGTGTGTGTGAGTGTGTAATTCACCTCGGTCGTCTGCTGGTCACCCAGCCAGTCTTCCCCATTACGGAGCGAGCTCAGAGCTCATAGACCGATCTTTGGATAGGACTGAGACCACAACACACTCCACACACCGGGAAAGCGAGGCCACAACCCCTCGAGTTACATCCTGTACTTATTTACTGCTAGGTGAACAGGGGCTACACATTAAGAGGTTTGCCCATTTGCCTCGCCACTTATCGGGACTCGAACCCGGCCCTCTCGATTGTGAGTCGAGCGTGCTAACCACTACACTATGTGTGTGTGTGTGTGTGCACGATTTTGAATATAATATATATATATATATATATATATATATATATATATATATATATATATATATATATATATATATATATATATTATATTCAGGAATCTAATTTGAGTTAGAGGCGGTTTTTCATCGGTCGAATCAGTGTTGATTGAAATTGTGAAGCAATTTTTCCCATAGGATACTTAAGAATTAGGGGGGATAGGGTCCAACATCCAGCCTAGACCCCCAAAAACATCACTATAACCTTTAAAAAAACACTAACCTAGACTAAATCAGTACTTCATTTATATCTAACTTTTTTTCTATCAAACACATTAGGGTGCTGTACAGTACATTTCTGGAAATAAAAACACTTGCATGGTCTTCTAAATCATTGATACTGTTGATCTAGGGACACCCATTTGCAGTGCAACAACACTGTGAACTATACCTACCTCACACTTTCTTATAAGCTCAAACTTATCTTTGAAAGGCAGGAAGTTGTGCTTCTTAGGGGTGGGGAATGCCAGCTAGGGCGACAGTGAAGCAGATTAAGCAACACACAGGCCGCAAGGCTGCCACTCTAGATTTTCATTTCTTCCTACCACTTGCATGCATTTCCTCCTACTTTCACCAACAACTCACGCACATTTCCCCCTATTTTCACCTACGCCAATCCCAAAACTCCTTTTTGTACATGCATATACAGTGATCCCTCGTTTATCGCGGTTAATGGATACCAGAAACCCCCGCGAAAGGTGAAAAACCGCAAAGTAGGATTTGCCCCCCCCTAGGAATTTTCGTGTACACTTAACCCTCGGCTATCGCGCCCAACTGCGGCCGAAATAGCCGCGCCATAGCTGAAAATGCGATAGCCGAATTGATCTTGGCGTGAAGACGGTTTTGGCCAATGAGCACTCGGATATCCCATGACGTCATGGTTGGGTGCGTGATAGCAGGCATCTGAGGTCGCGATAATGAAATCTTAGCAGCTTTTCATGGGTGCAAGATAGCAATAAAACGCGATAGCCGAAGTCGCGATAGCCGAGGGTTAACTGTATGTGTATGTGGGTACCAGAATGTTTAAAATATGTAAAAAGTATTTATATTTTACATATACAGTAATTTAAACCTAGTTAATTAAAAAACCTTATACAGTAATTATACATTTACTCTCTCTCTCTCTCTCTCTCTCTCTCCCCTCTCACACGATACGTAACACTCACCCTCTTCTGCCCTTTGATCATATCCAAAAGTTTTACAGTCTTACTTTTTCACTGATGGTCATCATCTCCCTCTTCCTCTTGGGCTCACTAGAGGAAGCTTTCACAGGGGCACAGGGCTTAGGCAGCATTGTAAGGGCTTAAGGAATCACTACTTCAACAAAAAAAAGTTATCGCGAACACAACACCAAGATACAGTATGCGAAAGTCAACAGCATGGACGAGACTGGCAAGATACAATCAAGGCCCATGGAATAGAAGGTCGACCTACGAGGCATTCAAAATGGATCTAATATGCGCATCAGTGACGTAAGCGGCTTCACAAGTGGTCTGAGCGAGGACGTTGGTTCAGTTAGCAAGCTGCTGGGTAGGTGTTCACGTGCTTCTGTCTCTCTCCCATTCTCTCTCTGTTCTGCGCCAACATCGGTCACAATGCCAAGTTGTGCAGTGCATGACTGTTTTAATTATCAGTACAGTAAAGTCCCGGGTTACGTCGGTCTCGAGTTACGTCAAACTCATAGTTACGTCAGTCTACTATAAGGCAATTTAAGATTAAAATAATTAAAAATTTTTAAATCGTAAAGTGCGGGATTTATTGTTATTGTTGGTGGTTGCCCGCCACACCGCCCGCCTCACGCTTGAATACAATAACACCCTGCCTCAGTTCCACCACACCATCGCCCCTGGCAAGAGTGTTATCCTACTTCTGCATTTACTGACTCAAGTTCTTAGTATCTTGCTCAATGGCACCAAAGAGAAAACTCCTTAGTGACAGCAGTGATGCTAAGAAAAGGAAAACCATTATGCTACAAGAAAAAGAGGACATAATTAAAAGACATGAGAAGGGAGGCAGCAGCTGTGTGTGCGGGAGGGAAGAAGAAAATGGGAAGCCCGTTACCATGACAACGGGGAGGTTGACGACCTTGAGGGCTCGCACACCCATCACAACAATAACAACTCCGGAGCCTTCGCCTGGGCCACACGACACTCGCAGCTCACTTGCACCTGTCTGTCTGCGCCTGTCTGCTGATCCCTCTTGCCCTTTCCTATTGCATTTCCTGCCACGCTGCCCACGCTTCTACTCCCACCGCACTGCACTACGCTCCCAGCTGTCCGCCCTGTGGGCGTCACAACATTCGACCTGCCCACCTCCTGGCGGCCTCAGGCTTCCACCCCTCTCGGCAAACTACAGTCCTTCGCGTTCATGGCCCTAATCAACAACAAAAACAAGCTTGTGTTTCATATTCCTACATAGTTGTAAATAATATAACAATATAACCTTTAACTTACCTGAATGACCATAAACAATGATTGGTTGAAAACTCGATAATATGCTTTGAAATGTACGGAAACTCGAGTTACGTACAAAATCGACTTACGTCATGTTTCAGGAATGTAACTGACGTAAATCGAGACCTTACTGTAGTATATAATATGTAGTATGTAGTATGTGATAAATGAAAACCATTATTATCTTTTTCCTGGTTATTTTGCATCTTAAGACATTAATAAATTTCTGATGTCTAGTTATTGAGAGGTCCCCATTCAGTTACTTGTGTAGATATAAATTGCCTCAGTTATATATGTAACGTAAAAATGAAATAATAATAATAATAATAATAATAATAATAATAATAATAATAATAATAATAACGAAAACAGCAACACTATATTAATATTAATAATAATAATAATAATAACTAATAACAGCAAGAGTACTGATATCATTAAATATGATAATGATACAATGGTCAAAGAGAAAGAGAGTGCTCTGACAGAGAGAGAGAGAGAGAGAGAGAGAGAGAGAGAGAGAGAGAGAGAGAGAGACCTGGCAGGTAGAGGGTGTGGGGCGGTAATAGGATACAGAGAAGCCTTCACAAAATTTGTCACTTGTGCCAGGTAAGTATGATTTGCTCAGTGGGCAGAGGGAGAGTGTGAGGTTTCTTTGTAAGAAAGACACGTCCTGGGAGGAAGCTCCCCTGTTGGTGAACCCACTGACGTCACTAGCACCAGTTTTTTCTCCTTAGAGCTGTGGGTAGGTCGACTTTCTATTCTATGGGCCTTGGATACAAGAGAAGATGTTGGATGAGGCTGCATATGTATACAAACAATACATGTACAGTGCTTTACGTACATTGTTGTCGTTATTACGCACCAACTTACCAAATTACTGCACATACAGTATTTGTAAGTGATGCCACAGATCCCGTGATATAGCGAAAAATCCGCAGAACGATCTACGAGTATGTATAAACACTGTTAAACAGTGAAGCCGCAAAAGTCAAACCGCGAAATAGCAAGGGAACACTGTAAAATTGTGTGAAAATAAACGTATTTATACTTTTAGCAGTTTTATTCTTTTACTACAAAAGAAATAAAAAAAAACTTTCTGGTATTGAAAAATTATCTTTTCTTCGGTATACTATCATGTCAGACTGGAGGATGTACGCAGGAACAAGCGATTGACTCTCGTCCTAATGGAGCGCCTTGCCACACTGCACCATACTCCCATATGTTGTGTCAGATATATAATATATACAGGCAACCCCCGTTTAACAAAGGTTCACACAACGAACTTTCGCTACAACGAAGGTTTCATTTTACTACCATCTGCTCGTTTAATGAACACCAAACTCGCTTTAACGAAGTTTTATTAAGGTAATTTTTTCCAAATTTGAAAGCCCCACTGTATCATGCAAGCTGACCGGCTTTTGAATACATCAGGAGCTGCTGGTACTAAGGCCTGCCTCAGGAGAAATCTTGAGGCACCTTTAGAATAAAGATCAAGATCAAGCCTCTCGTGGACAACACAGGCGCTGCCGATACAAAGGCCTGACTCAGAAGAAATTCTGCATCACCTGTAGCATCAAGATCAAGATCACGCACACCACTCACTCCCCAGGCAAAACATAACAGCGTCACCAGCAGCTCATCTTCCCTAGTTCAACTTACCACCAAAACGCCCTGCAATGTGACCTAACGTTCCTAAGAAGACCAGGAAGTGTCTTACTCTCGAAGTGAAGCTGGGTATTATTCACAGACACGAGAGGCCAGAAAACTAATAACATTACTGGCCACCATCTTGACTCCATCTACTGTCTACTATTTTCAAGTCAGCAGACTCTATTAAGAAGGCTGGTGAGACCGTATCTTCCTTGAAAGCTAAAAGAACCACCTGAACTCGTGACTCTACAATGGATAAAATGGAAAGCCTTGTGGAAATGTGGTACATAAGTTTTGTATGTGGTACCATGATGCGCACTTTGTTTACATTCCACAGGTTGCCGGTTAGTGTCTTTCCCATTTCACTCTCCCTCCCTTCATAAAGTTAAGATCATCAACATGATAAAGTTACGTACATACATACATTAGTGTACATTATAATGACTTAAATTAAATTGCCTAAATGTTTAACTTCATAATTTTTACTTTCATTAAACCTTTTACTGTACTATGATGCACTCTCGCTTTGCTTACTCTCAAAGGGGTTAAACTTGTTATAATCAGTTCGCTTAACGAAGTTTCGCTTAACGAAGTGTTTTTTAGGAACGTAATCCCTTCGTTAAATGGGGGTTGCCTATATATATATATATATATATATATATATATATATATATATATATATATATATATATATATATATATATATATATATATATATATATATATATATATATATATACAGTGAAGACTCAATACTTGAACATCTAAATACTCAAACTTTTCAATGCTCAAATGCAAAAGTTCTATCTAATACTTGAAAAAATATCCGATAGTCGAACGTCCACTCACGTGGCTTCCTGGTGTCCCCATTCCCTCTCTGCCAGTTGTGACATGCTGCCACACTCATCAGAAAAACATTCTCCTGCATTTTATCTGTAGTTTTTCAATTATAAACTTACATTAACACCAAAGGCTTATTAGTGGTGAAAATATTTGGTAATCAAACGGATGCCCATTTGGTTGTATACAAAGCTCTGTCATCTCCCTTCTCCCAGCCACCACTGTACCATTCTGATCTGATACCGAATTACTGGTAATACCAGTATACCAGATGCTGGTGAGCATCCCTAGTCCTGCAGCAGTCTTGAGAAAAACATTCTTCTGCGTTCTGTCGGTAGTTTTTCATTTAGAAACTTATGATAGCAACAAAGAAATCCATTGATGGGAGGTCCGTTGTTTCGAGGGTCGAGTGTATATATGTATATATATATATATATATATATATATATATATATATATATATATATATATATATATATATATATATATATATATATATATATATATATATATATATATATATATATATATATATATATATATATATATATATATATATATATATATATATATATATATATATATATATATATATATATATATAATACCCGTATTCCTGACCGCCTTGGAGACACGCCCAACATTCTTGATCTTTTCCTAACCTCCAACCCTTCTGCTTACTCTGTTAAACTTTCCTCTCCGTTGGGCTCTCCGACCACAATCTAATTTCCGTTACCAGTTCTATCACTCCAGTGCAGCCTCAGGACCCGCCTAAGCGGAGGTGCTTCTGGCATTTTAACTCTGCTAAGTGGGAGGAACTAAGGCAGTACTATTCTGATTTCCCTTGGGATGATTATTGTTTTCATGTCAGAGATCCTTCTCTTTGTGCCGAGCGCATAACAGAGGTGATTATCTCTGGCATGGAGCTATACATTCCTCATACTTTCTCTAACCCTAAAGCTAAAAAGCCTTGGTTTAACTCTGCTTGTTCTCGTGCTGTCAATGATAGAGGCGGCTCACAAACGGTTCCGTAGCCATCCAACTGCTGAAACTCATGCCCTATATATTTCTGCCCGTAATCATGCCAAATCTATTCTCCAACTTACTAAAAACTCTTTCATCAATAGAAAATGTCAAAGTCTTTCCAATTCTAACTCCTCTCGAGATTTCTGGCATCTAGCCAATAATATCTCTAACAACTTTACTTCTTCGTCTTTCCTCCTTTACTTCATCCAGATGGCTCTACAGCTGTCTCTTCTTTTCTAAAGCTGAACTCTTCGCTCAAACCTTTGCTACCAACTCAACTTTGGATGATTCTGGGCATATTCCTCCTACTCCTCCACCCTCTGACTACTTCATCCCTAAAATTAAAATTCTTTATAAAGACGTTTTCCTGGCCCTCTCTGGCCTTGATTCTCGGAAGGCTTACGGTCCGGATGGAGTCCCTCCTGTTGTTCTCAAAACTGTGCTTCCGAACTCGCTCACAGCCTGGTCAAACTCTTTCATCTGTGTCTCTACTTCTATTTATCCTTCTTGCTGGAAGTTTGCTCACATTCAACCTGTCCCTAAAAAGGTGACCACTCCAATCCTTCTAACTACCGCCCTATAGCTTTGATTTCCTGCCTTTCTAAAGCCTTTGAGTCTATCCTTAATAGGAAGATAATGAGGCATCTATCAGCTCACAACCTTCTCTCTGATTGCCAGTATGGTTTCCGTAAAGGCAGATCTACTGGTGATCTTCTTACTTTCCTAACTGAATCTTGGTCATCCTCTTTTAGGGACTTCGGTGAAACCTTTGCTGTCGGCCTTGACATATCGAAAGCCTTCGATAGAGTCTGGCACAAATCTTTAATTTCTAAACTACCCTCCTACGGATTCTATCCTTCTCTCTGTACCTTCATCTCCAGTTTCCTTTCCGATCGTTCTATTGCTGCTGTAGTAGACGGTCACTGTTCTTCCCTAAAACTATCAACAGTGGTGTTCCACAGGGTTCTGTCCTATCACCCACTCTCTTTCTATTATTCATCAATGATCTCCTAAATCTGACTCAATGCCCTATCCACTCCTATGCTGATGATACCACCCTGCATTATTCAACAGCGTTCAACAGACGCCCAACCCAACAACAATTAAATGACTCAAGGCGAGATGCTATAGGACGCCTAACTTGATCTTTCACTTGTTTCTGATTGGGGCAGAGAAAACCTGGTTTTGTTCAATGCCTCAAAACTCAATTTCTACAACTATCTACTCGACATAACCTTCCAGACAACTATCCTCTCTTCTTCAATAACACTCAACTTCCCTCTCCTCTACATTAAACACACTCGGTCTATCCTTCACTAAAATCTAAACTGGAAATTTCACATCTCTACTCTTGCTAAATCAGCTTCCAAGAAGTTAGGTGTCCTATGGCGTCTTCGTCCATTTTTCTCCCTCCCAGCTGCTTGCTCTGTACAAGGGCCTTATCCGCCCGTGTATGGAGTATGGCTCTCATGTCTGGGGGATCCACACACAGCTTTACTAAACAAGGTGGAATCTAAAGCTTTTCGTCTTATCAACTCTTCTCCTCTAACTGACTGTCTTGATTCTTTAAGTCACCGCCGCAATGTTGCATCTTTATCTGTCTTCTACCGCTGTTTTCATGCTGTCTGCTCTTCTGAACTTGCTAACTGCATGCCTTCCCCCTCCTGCGGCCTCGCTGCACAAGACTCTCTACTTCTTCTCATCCCTATTCTGTCCATCTTCCTAATGCAAGAGTTAACCAGTATCTTCACTCCTTCATTCCCTACACTGGTAAACTCTGGAACTCTCTACCTGTGTCTGTATTTCCACCTGCCTATGACTTAAACTCTTTCAAAAGAGGAGTGTCAAGACACCTCTTACGTTAACTGGACCCTCCTTTTAGATTTTTTGTGTTTTTCTCTTTCTACTTTTCTACATTTAACAGGGCCTGGCAACCAGCGGGAGCGGGCGTGTGTGTGTGTGTGTTTTTTTTTCCAACACTGTGTTTGCCCTTGGCCAGTGCCCTTGTAATGTAAAAAAAAAAAAAAAAACGTCATTTAGACAGATGTCCTTTATTAGCTTTTTCCATGTCCTCGAAATGATTACTTGTGGTCACCTTTATCAACTCTCTATCCAGTGTCAATCTTGTTCACCAATTTATACATAGTTATCATGTCTCCTCTTGTTCTTCTCTCTTCTAATGTGGTCAGCCCCAGCTTCCTCAGTCTTTCCTCATAGTCTAACTCCCTGAGTCCTGGTACCATCCTTGTTGCCAGCCTTTGTACCCTTTCTACCTTCTTCACATTTTTCTTGCGGTGACCAGACACATGCTGCATATTCTAGCTGGGGTCTTATTAAGGTACATAATATCTTCTTCATCATTCCCTCATCTAGGTAGTGGAATGCAAGGCCAATATTTTGAAGCATGTTGTATGTTTTCCCAAAAATCTTGTTAATGTGTTTCTCCGGTGACAAAGTGTTTTGCACGGTTACTCCTAAGTCTTTCTCCTCATTGGTCTCTTTAATTTTCTCATCACCCAGCCTGTAATCCCTGTTTGGTCTGTATCTACCACTAGATGGCACTAAATCAGAGTGGCAATCAGCTGCTATTCATAAACGATGCATCACAGCCTCACAGGTTAGATTTCTTTCATCAAGACAAATTAATTTTTACAGTGATAATACTGGTAATGATAATAATAACAGCAATAAAATAATCATGCATGCAGTTAAGGTAGGTAAAAGTACTGGAAAAAGATGCAATCTATATCTCATCAAATGCGGTTCCTCATTGTGGATGATTAGGAGGTAAGGCGATGGATAGATTGGGAAAATATGTGAATAACTATTTCTCAGTAAAAGTATATAGAGAAACTCAACTATCATATGACATGATAAGCTGGAAGTTTTTGAGTGATGGGCGAGTGATAGCGGTAATTTCATGCACGATATCGAAACATGTGCAGCTTTTTAAGTGTGTATTTACCTAGTTGTAGTTTTACAGGGCCTGGGCTTTATGCTCGTGTGGCCCCGTCTCCATATCTACACTTATCCAATTTCTCTTTAAAATTATGTACACTCTTTGCTGACACCACTTCTTCACTCAAACTGTTCCAAGTCTCAACACATCTTTGCGGGAAACTATATTTTCTAACATCTCTCAGACATCTTCCCTTCCTCAGTTTCTTAATATGCGATCTTGTGCTTCTAATGTCATATTCTTCTCTCAGGATTAGTTTCTCATTATCCACTTGATCCATTCCATTAATCAATTTATAAACTTGTATCACATCCCCTCTCTCTCTTCTCTGTTCCAGGGTTGGTAGATCCATAGCTTTTAGTCTCTCCTCATATGTAATCCCTTTAAATTCTGGAACCATTCTTGTAGCCATTTTTTGTAGTCTCTCCAATTTCTTTATGCGTTTCTTTTTATGGGGGGTCCACACCATGCCTGCATATTCCAATTTGGGTCTTATTTTAGTACTTATCAATTTCTTCATCATTTCTTTGTCCATATAGTGAAATGCTAATCCAATATTCCTTAGCAAATTATATGTCTCTCTGAAAATTCTATCAATATGGCTTACCAGTTGATTGTTTTCTTCCATCATCACTCCCAAGTCCTTTTCCTTTTTTACTTTTTCTAGTTGTACTCCATCTCCCATCTTAAAGATTCCCACTGGTCGTCTTTCACTTTTTCCCATTTCCATGACATGGCTTTTGTCCACACTGAATTCCATCTCCCATTTTTTACTCCCTTTCCAGATCTTGTTTAAGTCTTCCTACAGTATTTCACAATCCTCTTTTTGTTTTACAACTGCACAGTTTCGCATCGTCCGCAAACAGATTTATGTAGCTGTTCACTCCCTCTGGCATGTCGTTTATATATATGAAAAAAAGTATTGGCGCCAATACTGACCCCTGTGGCACTCCGCTGTCTACTGTTCTCCACTTGGACTTCATATCTTTAACTACTGTCCTTATTTCTCTCCCCCTCAAGTAATTTTCCAACCACCTCAATGTGCTTCCTTTCAAGCCACCCTTCTCCTCTAACTTTCATAGTAATCTTTCATGTGGCACTTTATCAAACGTCTTTTTAAAATCTAAATAAATACAGTCAATCCATCCCTCTCTCTTGTACTTTATCAATTATTCTAGAATAGAAACTCAATAAATTTGTTACACACAACCGACCTTTTCTAAAACCAAATTGGCTATTTGATAATTTGTTGTCTTCAAGAAACTCAATCCATTGTTTCTTTATTACTCTTTCACACATCTTGCTAACGGACAGTAGGGATTTCAGCCCTTACATATCTTCCGCTGAGTGGGCAGATGAGGATAAGACGTTGTCGTCTGCACTGTCGGAAGCAGATGTAAAAGGGCCAGCTGTAGCAGGGTCGGCAGGTGTGACAAGGACGGCATGTCTGACTGGCTTGAAGAACGAGTAGATGGAGGACTGTTAAGTTTTTCCTGTTATTTCATCATAGATTTCTTGATAAATCTTGAAACTTTTATCTACGTCATGAGCCACTTTGCTACTCCTCACAGAATTTGGGTCACGTTCCTTCAGAGTTCAGAGTTTTCAGAGCTTTTTCGATACCACCGAGACATTCTCTAAGAGTTTTGATGTCCAGTCCATGCACAGGTTCTTCTTCCTCGTCTCCCTCTTTTTCTGCCTCCTGTGATGCCTTGTCTAGCTCTATAAGTTCATCATTTGAGAAAGATTCAGCATGGCTTTCCAAAAGATCTTGATCATCATCATCAACTTCATCGAAGCCAGCCCTATGGCACAGATTTACTATGTTATTTCTGATCGCACCAATGTCATCTTTAGTGAAGCCTGGGAAATCATGCGCGCATTTTGTCCATACTTTATTCCATGCCAAGTTCATGGTTGACGTCTTCACTTCATCCCAAGATGACTTTATGTTATCTAAGGCGTGCTTAATGTTATACGACTTCCACCATTCACTGATAGTGGGCTTGCCAGGCCCATCTGTGCCCTTTATCAGTTGCTGCATGGTTTGCCACTGGTAGTAGGCTTTAAATGTTTTGCCATGATTATTATGAATATATTTGTGCCTACAATAGACCCTTTAATATTCCATTTATTCATCTAATTAGTAATGCATGTAAGTAATATGTAATGCAGTTAAAAAAAGGGGGGAGGGATATCGTATCTCTGTGAATTTTTCTTACCATATATCGAATCGAGGGTAGTAATTTCAAAATACCATAACTGTGAATTTACTAGATAAAGAACTACCGTATAACGAGGACTTATTGTATATATATATATATATATATATATATATATATATATATATATATATATATATATATATATATATATATATATATATATACAGTAATCGCTCGCATATCCGGATGATAGCAGCCAAGGCCTGGCGGATACGCGAAATATCCGGATACGCGGAATTTCCTCTCCCACACGAATAAGATTGTGGAACGCAGGGAGGAAAAATTAAATTATATTAGGGCAAATTATAACCATATAAGGGAGTTCTTTAATGAAATTGACTGGTCCATGGTATACCAAGAAAGGGATATTAAATTGAAATACAATAAATTTATGGATTTGTATAACTCTGGTGTGAAAAAAGTTTGTGCCATATTACAGAAAGAGGACTTTAAATAATAAACAGTGGTTTAATAGAAATTGTGAAGAAGCAAAAAAGAACAAAGAAAAGGCATGGAAGAAACTTAAGAAAAACAGTGATGTATTATCAAGAGAAATTTACAAAACAGCAAGGAATAGATATGTTGAAGTAAGGAGAACAGCACAGAAGGAATATGAACAGAGGGTGGTGGAAAACTGTGATAGTGACCCAAATGTGTTTTACAAATTCATAAATGGAAAACTAAATAAAAGGGAGGCAATAGTAAAGGTAAAAAATGGGGAAGAAGTATATGAGAATGCTGGAGATATAGCTGAAATTTTGAACGACAACTTTTGCAAAGTGTTTACAAAGGAGGAGCATTTTATGGGAGGAAGACCTATGGAAATAAAGCAAATGCAGGACATCATGGTTACTAAGGAAGATGTAAGGAAAATTATAAGCAATCTGGATATTAATAAATCAATGAGGCCTGATGGCATATCTGGGAGGTTGCTAAATGAATGTAAGGATCAATTGTTGAACCCCATATTTGATATTGTGGAAACCTCCATACGAACAGGATTAGTCCCGAAAGAGTGGAAAAGAGCTGACATTGTGCCTATATATAAGAATGGTAGTAGAATGTAACCCCTAAATTACAGACCAGTATCGTTGACTAGTATATTGTGCAAGGTATGTGAAGAAGTAATTAAAGCTAATTGGAGTGAGTATCTAGAAAGTGAAAACATTCTGAATGAAAGACAGTTTGGTTTCAGAAAAGGAAGATCGTGCGTATCCAATTTATTATGTTTTTATTCAAGAGTGACTGACATACTACAACATAGAGAGGGATGGGTGGATGCTATCTACCTGGACTTGAAAAAGGCCTTTGATAAAGTACCACACAATAGACTGACGTGGAAACTAAAGAAGATTGGAGGAGTAAATGATAAATTAGCAAAATGGATGGAAAATTACTTAATGGGAAGAGAAATGAGAACAGCGGTGAGAGGAAGGAAGTCCGAGTGGAAGAAGGTAACCAGTGGAGTTCCACAAGGGTCAGTGCTTGATCCCATCATGTTTTTGATTTATGTTAATGATATGCCAGTAGGAATTGACAGTTACATGAACATGTTTGCGGACGATACTAAAATTATGAGGAGAGTAAGGAATGTGGAAGATTGTAACAAATTACAGGAAGATCTTGATAAAATATATGAGTGGAGTAAGGAGTGGCAGATGGAATTTAATATAAACAAGACCCATGTTATGAAAATGGGAAGAAGTAGATACAGACCAAACTGGGATTACAGGCTGGGTGATGAGAAAATTAAAGAGACCAATGAGGAGAAAGACTTAGGAGTAACTGTGCAAAACACTTTGTCACCGGAAAAACACATTAACAAGATTTTTTTGAAAACATATAACATGCTTCAAAATATTGGCCTTGCGTTCCACTACCTAGATGAAGGAATGATGAAGATATTATGTACCTTAATAAGACCCCAGTTAGAATATGCAGCTTGTGTCTGGTCACTGCATATGAAGAAAAATGTGAAGAAGGTAGAAAGGGTACAGAGGCTGGCAACAAGGATGGTACAAGGACTCAGGAAGTTAGACTATGAGGAAAGACTGAGGAAGCTGGGGCTGACCACATTAGAAGAGAGAAGAACAAGAGGAGACATGACAACTATGTATAAATTGGTGAACAAGATTGACATACTGGACAGAGTTGATAAAGGTGACCACAAGTAATCAGCTCCGAGGACATGGAAAAAAGCTAATAAAATACATCTGTCTAAATGACGTGAGAAAATACAGTTTCCCGCATCGTAGCATTGATAAGTGGAATAAACTGAGCAGTGATGTTGTTGCTGCGGTGTGTGTCAATCAGATGAAAGAGAGATATGACAGGAATGGACAAGGAAACAGGACACAGAGAGCTTACCTCGGGCCCTGTAATACACGAATAGGTAAATACAAATAGGTAAATACACACACATTACATACAAAAAAAGGGAATCAAATATTAAATCCTAAATTTGGTAATTATAAAGTGGTGAGACTATTTTAACATTTATGTGAATCTAATTTTATCAATTGTCAAAAACCATGGAAGTGAGGATTCTTTAGCATATACAGTTATACACGATAATGAGGATGTGAAAATTTTGGAACAAATTAGTAAATTAGGAAATGAAATGAAATTTAGATTAAGTGGATTTGAAGACAAAGTAAGAACAGAGAGGATAGTAAGGGAGTGAGGGAGAACGGGGATTCAGAGGTCAGTCGTGGCTCGTGTAAGGGTGCTTGAAGCAATTATCATTTATCATTTGACTTATTTTTTCTCAAAGAAAGTACTATACAGCACTGAATTTGACATGGTCTTCTAATCTTTGTTTGGATATTTCTTACCCCCATGCCTTCGGGTTACCTCAGTCGCTCCATCAACCCAATGACTTCTTTATGACCACACATAATGAGCATTCCAACCCCACTTGGGTCCCAATCCCTGGTTTGGGAACCCCAGAAACAAATGAATAAGGATGATGGATGAAAACAGCTAAGTATATTTTCCAAGACTGCAGGCCTGTTGCACCTTATCCATTTTCTTACAATACCTGCATTAGGTCTTGGAGAGAAAGTTCTTTGCGTAGAGTTTTGGCAGATGGAGGCAAGCGGGCCACATCAAGCTTCATGATATTTTCTAAGGCCAGGCGCAGCAGACCCAAGCTTCTCCTGTATAAGCAAAGTTTTATTATAATGGCTTTTATAAAGAAGCCTCTTATTATACCATCATTTTATAAATCTCATTTCTGCACTCATTGCTTAGTTGAAAACAGAATTCTTGTACTTTACATCCTTATCACTTCTCTTACCAGAGAGGATCATCTTCTGTAACTGAGAAGACAAAGTGTGTCATGTAGTAGATGTTGGTGACCAGGTTGGAACACTGAGCCTGCACCACCACTGTTGTCAGCAGAGCAACTAGCTCTTCCTGGCTCAAGGCAAGCTCTGGTTCACCTTCTGTAGTATGAAAATGAATGTTACAATGTCTACCAAAGTAAAGCATCAAAATCTAGTTCATCAGCAACTATGCACTGTAAAACGTACACACTGTGTACAACCAATATATACAAGAAAAAGATGAAGAAGAAGAAGTAGTCAAGAAGAAGAAGAAGTCAAGAAGAAGTCAAGAAGAAGTAGTCAAGAACAAGAAGTCAAGAAGTCAAGAAGAAACTAAGAGCATTGAATTTTCACATTATGTTATTAAGCCATCCAAAGTAGCAGCATAGTGGGCGGGGCCTATAAACCCACCATTACCAATGCTGATTAGTTGCCTTTGAACACCAGTGAGGAAGGTTGTACACTATGAGTGCTCCAAGTATGCCCCACTCTTGATCCCCAATGCCCCTTCATCTAATCAATTCAATGTTGTTGTTATGGGTTCTAGCAAGGATTTATCACTAGAAACTATTGACCAGATCATAATCTTAAAAAAAAAAAAGCTGCACAACTAAACATATAGGCAGACAAGTTGGGATATGCCGCTATAGTGTACAGCATTGAGCTGCCAGCTTTTACTGGGAAGGCAGTACCACCACTACTACTCAGAAACAAAGGCTTGATAGGAAACTCAAAAGCTGGAAAAAGACCCTAGACAATCATAAAATGTCACAGCCTCAATCCAATTTTTAATGATTGTTTGGTTTCTAGTCTTAGGTTTCCTGCCTGGCTTATATTTCTGAGTAGGAGTGAGGGCACTGCTGTCCCAATTAAACATCACATAATCACCAATCTAGTGATATGTATTGTGCATCATAAGTTGGACTTGCTGCAGATGATAGCAACTTCTCAGCAATTCACCCAGCCACTGAGCCACCCAGGCCAGCCACTATTATAGTCAGCATTATTATCATTATTATTAATAGTTTATGATATTCAAACAGTTTTAATTATGGCCTAACCCAATACTAGTACCTTCAGTACTACACCATGATTTACATTTTATTTTATCAAATAAAGTGGACAATTTATTCATGATTCAGTGGGAATTCTCACTTTATCATATAAAAATAGTTGGGTTCTAATGACATACTGTGTAAAAGTGAAAGGATGATAACTAAACCAATAAAAAATGAGAGTTCAAAGTACTTGCATGTAGAGCAAGAGTGCATTGTCAGGTTACCATAAAGCCAAAACAACTATGCAATACAACTGTATGGAAGGAGTAGGGTTGTAAAGAATGAATATTGTAAAAGTAAAATATCATACAATGGTGAATTGTATCAGTGGAATACCTGTGCATGTGTATACTATACAGTAATCCCCTGGATAAGTTGGACCAACTAGAGGAAAGGCCAATCTAAGTCATCCCAAAATATCAGTTATTTTTATTTTCTTATTTATTTATTTATTTTTTTTTTGTTGTTGCTGTTCACATTTTGCATGCCTGATACCCCTAAAAGATGATGCATCGCATAAATAGGTACACACACACACACACACACACACACACACACACACACACACACACACACACACACACACAGGGTGAGATCACCAACAACGTGCAGGGGACAGGATGTTGCAGCAAGGTTGGATTTGGTATTTACTTACCAGGGGAATCTCTCTAAAAGAGGAAATTGAACATGAAAGTCCCTTGGGGAAAGGCGATCATGATGTCCTAAGCTTTGAGCTGGATACAGAATTAAGCACGAATAAGATTGTGGAACGCAGGGAGGAAAAACTAAATTATACTAGGGCAAATTATAACCATATAAGGGAGTTCTTTAATGAAATTGACTGGTCCGTGGTATACCAGGAAAGAGATATGCAATTGAAGTACGATAAATTTATGGATTTGTAAAACTCTGCTGTGAAAAAGTTTATGCCATATTACAGGAAGGCAACTTTAAATAATAAACAGTGGTTTAATAGAAATTGTGAAGAAGCAAAAAAGAACAAAGAAAAGGCATGGAAGAAACTTAAGAAAAGCAGTGATGTATTATCAAGGGAAGGCTACAAAACAGCAAGGAATAGATATGTTGAAGTAAGGAGAACAGCACAGAAGGAATATGAACAGAGGGTGGTGGAAAACTGTGATAGTGACCCAAAAATGTTTTACAAATTCATAAATGGAAAACTAAATAAAAGGGAGGCAATAGAAAAGGTAAAAAACGGGGAAGAAGTATATGAAGATGCTGGAGAGATAGCTGAAATTTTGAACGACAACTTTTGCAAAGTGTTTACAAAGGAGGAGCATTTTATGGGAGGAAGGCCTACGGAAATAAAGCAAATGCAGGACATCATGGTTACTAAGGAAGACGTAAGGAAAATTATAAGCAATCTGGATATTAATAAATCAATGGGGCCTGATGGCATATCTGGGAGGTTGCTAAAAGAATGTAAGGATCAATTGTTGAACCCCATATTTGATATTGTGGATACCTCCATACGAACAGGATTAGTCCCGAAAGAGTGGAAAAGAGCTGACATTGTGCCTATATATAAGAATGGTAGTAGAATGGAACTGCTAAATTATAGACCAGTATCGTTGACGGTGGACGTGGAATTCAGCCCACACGGGATTCAGCCCATGGAATTCAGAGGATTCAGCCCAGGAATTCAGAGGAATTCAGAATTCAGAATTCAGAGGATTCAGACAGGATTCAGCCCACGCGGGATGCAGACAGGATTCAGACAGGGATTCAGCCCACAGGGATTCAGCCCACAGGATTCAGCCTCGGAATTGGATGTGAACACATCAATAAGCCTCCCCAGAAAAAAAACTAAGTTACAAACTGAAGAAACTAAAAAACTAGAATAGAATATATATATATATATATATATATATATATATATATATATATATATATATATATATATATATATATATATATATAAAAGGCTTGCTATGGTGCTCAACCTCCTGTGGTGCAAGCTGGGTTGTGAATAGAGCACTAACTACTGTAAAAATAATGAATAGTTAAAGAATAATATTGCTTTAAGTTATTTACTTTTCTTTTCTAAAATCCATTCAGTAGAAATGGTCATATTTCTAAGGGTTCCATGTCAATTAAATATTCAACTCAACAGTGTGGGCCCGTGAGTTAAGTGTGGGCTGAATGTGTGGGCTGAATGTGGGCTGAATGTGGACTGAATGTGGGCTGAATTGTGGGCTGAATTCCATGGGTTGAATCCGTGTGGGCTGAATTCGCGTGGGCTGAATGTGGGCTGAATTGTGGGCTGAATGTGTGGGCTGAATTGTGGGCTGAATTTGGGCTGAATGCATGGCTGAATACCAATGGAACCATCGTTGACTAGTATATTGTGCAAGGTATGTGAAGAAGTAATTAAAGCTAAGTGGAGTGAGTATCTAGAAAGTGAAAACATTCTGAGTGAAAGGCAGTTTGGTTTCAGAAAAGGAAGATTGTGTGTATCCAATTTATTATGTTTTTATTCAAGAGTGACTGACATACTGCAACACAGAGAGGGATGGGTGGATGCTATCTACCTGGACTTGAGAAAGGCCTTTGATAAAGTACCACACAATAGACTGATGTGGAAACTAAAGATGACTGGAGGCGTAAATGATAAACTAGCAAAATGGATGGAAAATTACTTAATGGGAAGAGAAATGAGAACAGTGGTGAGAGGAAAGAAGTCCGAGTGGAAGAAGGTAACCAGTGGAGTTCCACAAGGGTCAGTGCTGGGTCCCATCATGTTTTTTATTTATGTTAATGATATGCCAGTAGGAATTGACAGTTATATGAACATGTTTGCAGACGATACTAAAATTATGAGGAGAGTAAAGAATGTGGAAGATTGTAACAAGTTACAGGAAGATCTTGATAAAATATATGAGTGGAGTAAAGAGTGACAGATGGAATTTAATATAGACAAGACCCATGTTATGAAAATGGGAAGAAGTAGATACAGATCAAACTGGGATTACAAACTGGATGATGAGAAAATTAAAGAGACCAATGAGGAGAAAGACTTAGGAGTAACTGTGCAAAACACTTTGTCACCGGAGAAACACATTAACAAGATTTTTGGGAAAACATACAACATGCTTCAAAATATTGGCCTTGCATTCCACTACCTAGATGAAGGATGATGTAGAAGATATTATGCACCTTAATAAGACCCCAGCTAGAATATGCAGCATGTGTCTGGTCACTGCATATGAAGAAAAATGTAAAGAAGGTAGAAAGGGTACAAAGGCTGGCAACAAGGATGGTACCAGGACTCAGGGAGTTAGACTATGAGGAAAGACTGAAGAAGCTGGGGCTGACCACATTAGAAGAGAGAAGAACAAGAGGAGACATGATAACTATGTATAAATTGGTGAACAAGATTGACATACTGGATAGAGAGTTGATAAAGGTGACCACAAGTAATTATCTCCGAGGACATGGAAAAAAGCTAATAAAGGACATCTGTCTAAATGACGTGAGAAAATACAGTTTCCCGCATCGTAGCATTGATAAGTGGAATAAACTGAGCAGTCATGTCGTTGATGCGGTGTGTGTCAATCAGATGAAAGAGATATGACAGGAATGGACAAGGAGACAGGACACAGAGAGCTTAGCTTGGGCCCTGTAATACACAAATAGGTAAATACACATACACACACACACACACGGCCCGGTAGCTCAGTGGTTAGAGCACTGGCTTCACAAGCCAGAGGACCGGGGTTTGATTCGGCCGGTGGAGATATTTGGGTGTGTCTCCTTTCACGTAGTGTTCACCTAGCAGTGAGTAGGTAGGATGTAAATCGAGGAGTTTTGACCTTGTTGTTGTGTGGCATGTGCCTGGTCTCAGACCTATCCGAAGATCGGAAATAATGAGCTCTGAGCTCGTTTGAGGGTAACGTCTGGCTGTCTCGTCAGAAGACTGCAGCAGATCAAACAGTGAATTACACACACACATCGTAGTGTAGTGGTTGACGCCGACTCAATCGAGAGGCCGGGTTCGAGTGGGCAAGGCAAATGGGCAAGCCTCTTAATGTGGATGTTCACCTAGCAGTAAATAGGTAGGGATGTAAGATTGTGGCCTCGCTTTGGTGTGTGGAGTATGTTGTGGTCTCAGTCCTAAAAGATGGTCTATGAGCTCTGAGCTCGCTCCGTAATGGGGAAGACTGGCTGGGTGACCAGCAGATGACCGAGGTGAATTACACAGGCTAAGAGCGGAAAATGAAGAACTAAAAAAGGAAGTAGCTAACTACAAAAAGCAGATGGAAGAAGGACTCGGTAAAGCCGAGAAAGAAAAAGAGTAGCTGAAAGATCTAGTAAACAAGGAAGAGGAAAGAGTACAGAACGTGATTAAAAAAGAAGTACAAGCATGGAGAGTCCAAGATAAGAAAGATAAGGCTGATTTTCAGGTGATTCAAGAACAACTGAAAGAAAAAGAAGAAAATATGACAAACAAAATGATAGGAGTCCTCAAGACAAAAGAAAATCTAGTTAGAGAAATTGCAGAAAAAAAGAAGAGTGTAGTCGTATTTGGAATAAAAGAAAAAAATATAAAATATAGACCAAAAACAGAAAAAGAGGATATAAAATCAGTCAAAGACCTACTGAAGAATCTAAACGACGAAGATAGGCAGAACTTGGAAGAGGAAGTAGAAGAAATAAACAGAATGGGACCATATCAAGAAGGAAAAATGAGACCAATTAAAATACTACTAAAATCACAAGCAGCAACAGAAGAAATATTATATAGAACAACAAAACTTAGAGAAACAGAAGGCTGCAAGGATATCTATATAAAGAAAAATAGAAATGAGGAAGAAAGGAAGAGATTCAATGAACTGGCAGCAGCAGTAAGGGAAAAGAATAATGAAAGATCAGAAGAGGAAAAAAAGGCATTCTTTTGGAGAATTCTAGGAGACAGGATAAGGAAATGGTATATAAACAAGAAGGAAGAGACAAAAGTGGAACAAGTTTAACTAAAAAGATAAAGGCAAAAGACTAAAAATGATGTATACGAACATAGATGGGGTTTTATCAAGTAAATTAGAATTAAGAGATTACATAAATAAAGAAAATCCAGATATTGTATGCCTGGCTGAAACAAAACTAAATAAAGCAATCAAAATAGACTTGGATAATAGGTATAATGTATGGAGAAGAGACAGAGTGGGTAAAGGAGGAGGAGGAGTCATGATTATGTTAAGGAAGGAGATAGTGATAAACCAAGTGGAATGTGGGGAAGGAAAAGCAGAAGTATTGTATGTTAAGATGCATATTAATAAAAAAGAGTTAACAATCATTGTAACATATGTGCCACCAAAAACAAATTCATGGACCAATCAAGAATATAAAGACATGATAGATGACACAATAAGAAGTCTAACGAGAATCGTTAAAGAAAGGAGAAAGGTGATATTAGGAGATTTCAACTGTAAAGAAGTGGACTGGGAAAATTATGAAAGTGGTATGGGAGAAGAAGCCTGGGGAGAAAGATTCTTGAACCTAATGATAGACAATATGATGGACCAGAGAGTAAAGGAATGCACAAGATTCAGAGGAAATGACGAGCCGGCGAGATTGGACCTAGTTTTTACAAGGGGTATACAAATGAATGATGATATAAGATATAAGTGCCCATTGGGAAAGAGTGACCATGTAATATTAGAAATAGATATAGAAGAGGGAAAGGAAGATAGAGACGATTCATACAAAGGACACTGATTAAATTACAGAAAGGCTGATATTGAGAATCTCAAGAACTATTTTAAAAACGTAAACTGGGAGGAGATGGAAAACTCAGAGACGATGCAAGAGAAACATAACTTATTTTTGGAAATATACAAAACAGGAGTCAGGGAATATGTCCCGAAATATAGTCCTAAAGAAGAAGGAAAGAAAGATTGGTTTAATGCAAGGTGTGCTAGGGCAAAGGAGAAAAGAGATGGAGCATGGAAAAGGTGGATGAGAAATAGAAATCCACCAAATAAGGAAAACTTCAAGGCAGCGAGAAATGAATATGTTAAGGTGAGAAAGGAAGAGGAAAAGAACTTCGAAAAGGATATTGTCGAAAAATGTAAGGAGCAACCAAAATTGTTCTATAGATTCATAAATGGAAAAATTAGGCAAAGAAAACAATAGAAAGGTTAAAAGGAGAGAACGGGATGGTGGAAGACCCAAAAAGTATGGCAGAACTATTAAATAATAAATTCTAGGAGGTCTTTACTAAGGAATCCAAATTTGAAAGGCCACAGGGTAATAGAGAGACAATCTATATGAAAGAGATTAAAGTAACCAAGCTTGAAATAAAAGAGTTAATGAAGGAACTGGATGAAGAGAAGGCAATGGGACCAGATGAAGTCTCAGGCAGAATACAGAAAGAATGTAGGGAAGAACTAGCAAGTCCTATATACATCATAAAATGCTCAATAGAAAATGGAACAGTACCAGTAGAATGGAAAAGAGCTGAGGTGGTTCCCATATATAAGAGCAGAAGGAAGGAAGAACCTTTAAATTACAGACCGGTATCACTAACTAGTGTAATATGCAAGATGTGTGAAAGAATAATAAAGAAACAATGGATCGAGTTTCTTGAAGACAACAAATTAATATCAAATAGCCAATTGGGTTTTAGAAAAAGACGGTCGTGTATAACTAATTTATTGAGTTTCTATTCTAGAATAGTTGACAGAGTACAAGAGAGAAAGGGATGGGTTGACTGTATTTATTTGGATTTTAAAGAGGCATTTGACAAAGTGCCACATGCAAGATTACTATGGAAGTTAGAGAAGGATGGCTTAAAAGGAAGCACATTGAGATGGATAGAAAATTATTTGAAGGGGAGAGAAATAAGGACGGTAGTTAAAGATATGAAGTCAAAAGTGGAGAGCAGTAGAAAGTGGAGTGTCACAGGGGTCAGTATTGGCACCAATACTTTTCCTCATTTATATTAACGACATGCCAGAAGGTGTGAACAGCTACATAAATCTGTTTGCAGATGATACAAAACTGTGCAGAGTTATAAAGCAAAAAGAGGATTGTGAAATACTGCAAGAGGACCTAAATAAGATCTGGGAATGGAGTAAAAAGTGGGAAATGGAATTCAATGTGAACAAAAGCCATGTCAAGGAAATGGGAAAGAGTGAAAGACAACCCATGGGAATCTATAACATGGGAGATGGACTAGAACTGGAGAAAGTTAAAAAGGAAAAGGACTTAGGAGTGACGATGGAAGAAAACAATCAACCAGTAAGCCATATTGATAGAATTTTTAGAGAAACATATAATTTGCTAAGGAATATTGGAGTAGCATTTCACTACATGGACAAAGAAATTATGAAGAAATTGATAAGCACTATAATAAGACCCAGATTGGAATATGCAGGAGTAGTGTGGACCCCTCATAAAAAGAAACACATAAGGAAGCTGGAGAGACTACAAAAAATGGCTACAAGAATGGTTCCAGAATTTGAAGGAATGATATATGAGGAGAGACTAAAGGCTATGGATCTACCAACCCTGGAACAAAGAAGGGAGAGAGGAGATCTGATACAAGTTTATAAATTGATCAACCAAGTGGATAATGAGAAACTGATCCTGAGAGAAGAATATGACATCCGAAGCACAAGATCACATAGTAAAAAGCTGAGAAAAGAAGATATCTGAGAGATGTTAAAAAATATAGTTTCCCGCAAAGATGTATTGAGACGTGGAACAGTTTCAATGAAGAAGTAGTGTCTGCAATGAGTGTGCACACTTTTAAAGTAAGATTGGATAAGTGTAGATATGGAGACGGGGCCACACGAGCATAAAGCCTAGGCCCTGTAAAACTACAACTAGGTAAATACACACACACGGAGTGCCACAGGGATCAGTATTGGCACCAATACTTTTCCTCATCTATATTAATGACATGCCAGAAGGAGTGAACAGCTACATAAATCTGTTTGCAGATGATACAAAACTGTGCAGAGTTATAAAGCAAAAAGAGGATTGTGAAATACTAAAAGAAGACCTAAATAAGATCTGGGAATGGAGTAAAAAGTGGGAAATGGAATTCAATGTGGACAAAAGCCATGTCATGGAAATGGGAAAGAGTAAAAGATGACCCGTGGGAATCTATAAGATGGGAGATGGAGTAGAAATGAAGAAAGTAAAAAAGGAAAAGGACTTAGGAGTGACGATGGAAGAAAACAATCAACCGGTAAGCCATATTGATAGAATTTTTAGAGAGACATATAATTTGCTAAGGAATATTGGAGTAGTATTTCACTACATGGACACAGAAATTATGAAGAAATTGATAAGTACTATAATAAGACCCAGATTGGAATATGCAGGAGTAGTGTGGACCCTTCATAAAAAGAAACACATAAGGAAGTTGGAGAGACTACAAAAAATGGCTACAAGAATGGTTCCAGAATTTGAAGGGATGACATATGAGGAGAGACTAAAGGCTGTGAATCTACCAACCCTGGAACAAAGAAGGGAGAGAGGAGATCTGATACAAGTTTATAAATTGATCAACGGAATGGACCAAGTGGATAATGAGAAACTGATCCTGATAGAAGAATATGACATTCAAAGCACAAGATCGCATAGTAAAAAGCTGAGAAAGGGAAGATGTCTGAGAGATGTTAAAAAAATATAGTTTCCCGCAAAGATGTATTGAGACGTGGAACAGTTTAAATGAAGAAGTAGTGTCTGCAACGAGTGTGCATACTTTTAAAGTAAGATTGGATAAGTGTAGATATGGAGACTGGGCCACACGAGCATAAAGCCCAGGCCCTGTAAAACTACAACTAGGTAAATACAACTAGGTAAATACACACACACACGCATAGTAAGAAGCTGAGGAAGGGAAGATGTGTAAGAGATATTAAAAAGTATAGTTTCCCACAAGAAGCTGAGGAAGGGAAGATGTGTAAGAGATATTAAAAAGTATAGTTTCCCGCAAAGATGTATTGAGACATGGAACAGTTTGAATGAAGAAGTAGTGTCTGCAACAAGTGTGCATACTTTTAAAGTAAGATTGGATAAGTGTAGATATGGAGACGGGGCCACACGATCATAAAGCCCAGGCCCTGTAAAACTACAACTAGGTAAATACAACTAGGTAAATACACACACACCGCATAGTGTAGCAGTTAGCACGCTCGACTCACAATCAAGAGGGCTGGGTTCGAGTCCCGGGGCGGCGAGGCAAATGGGCAAGCCTCTTAATGTGTGGCCCATGTTCACCTAGCAGTAAATAGGTTCAGGATGTAACTCGAGGGGTTGTGGCCTCGCTTTCCCGGTGTGTGGAATGTGTTGTGGTCTCAGTCCTACCCAAAGATTGGTCTACGAGCTCTGAGCTTGCTCCATAATGGGGAAGACTGGCTGAGTGACCAGCAGGCGACCGAGGTGAGGTGAATTACACACACACACACACACACGGGACATCGTCGATGGCGGATGTGGTCGCTGAGCTCCAGAGCAATCATCTCTAATTCTACAGTTACCATTGCCTAAGAGTAACCAAGGTGGGAAAGGAGCTGGTAATGTTTGTCCCGTCTCCATATAGTCATGTTAACTGTTGATTAGCAAAATAATGTCCAGGGAAGGTAAATATAAACTGTAGCCTGCGTTTGAGCCATCAGCTGGTTTGTTTACATCTGCGCAACATGGCGGCCGTGAACTCGAAAGATGAATCAGACTTCACAGGATTTCAAGGAATAATGGAGAAGAGCACTTATGTGAAGAAAATTCTGGAGTTGGAAGGTAAAATTGAAAACTGTTTGAAAAGTATGAGGGCCTGGAAACGAGTTATGACAATGTAATGAAAGAGTGTGCCGATATGAAGAAGGAAAATGAAGCACTGAAAGAGGAAGTTAAGCTAATTAAAGTGAATTGCGAAAAATGTGGAGAATCTCTAGGAAAAGTGATGGAGAAGCAGGCTGAATGGAAAAAAGTCAGGAAGTGGAAAGAAAGGAGGTAAATTACAAAGTTGCAAGTCTGGAAAAGGAAATCAAAGAGTCTGGGAGAAAACTTTGGGCCTTGCTGAAATTATAGATCAACAGATCATAGAAGAGAAGATTGCTGAGAAAGTGGTGAAGGTTATTAAATCAAATGAGACATTGGTGAGGGAAACTGTAGACAAAAAGAGATGTGTGGTGATATTTGGTGTGGAGGAGGATAAGACACCGAGTAAAATGGAGAGAGAGAAAACATAAAAAGGTGATAAATAATATCATTAATGTGGTGCAGGAGGAGGAAAAGACCTAGTACAAGAAATAGAGGACTTCCATAGAATTGGAAAGTTCACAAGAGAAGGTATGAGGCCAATAAGAATCAAACTTAAGTCACAAAAGGATGTAGATGAATTGGTGGAGAAGTCATGGAGGCTAGCCCAGCAGGAAACAACAAGGAAGATTTGGTTGAGAAGAGATCTCGGTGAAAAGGAAAGAGAAATGTTAAATGAGTTGAGAAAGGAGGCTTTGAAAAAAATGAAGAGAGGACAGAAGAGGAGAAGAAAGAGTTTTTCTGGAGAATCTTGGATATGAGACTGAGGAAGTGGTTCATAACCCAGAAAAGTACAGCAAGAAAGGACTAAAGAAACTTATGTATGAGCGGAATGTAATGTATTCCAACATAAATGGAGTGATATCGGGATTTTAGAACTCAACGATTACTTGAGGGACAAGAACCCAGATATTGTGGGTCTTACTGAAACAAAACTGAGAGAAGGAGAAGACCTGATGATGGTTGGAGAAGGGAAATATAATGTTTGGAAAAGAAATAGAGTAGGTAAGATGGGAGGAGGAGTGATGTTGCTGGTTAAAAAAGATATAAAGGTGGATCAAGTGAAAGAAGGTATGGGAAAGGCAGAAGTGCTAAAGATCAGAGCAGAAACTAATGAAGGAAAAAGAGGCACTACATAGTGGTGTACGTACCACCTAAGACAAATGCATGGTCAGTACAGGAATATGAAGAAATGATAAGTGATACAGGAACATGTCTGGAAGAAATGTTGGGTGGCTGTGAACGAACTATAATGATGGGAGATTTTAATTGTAAAGAGGTGTGTTGGGAGGACTGGTCAATGGAAGGATCAGAGACAACATGGGAAATACACTATTGACACTGGCAATGGAAAATGTGTTAACTCAGTGGGTCAAAGAAGATACTAGGTTTGGAGGAGAGGGAGCATCGTCAAGACTGGACTTGGTCTTTAGTACAGAGCCAATGGTCATTGAGGAGATGAGGGTGGAGTGCCCTTTAGCAAAGAGTGATCATGCAGTTTTGGAGTTCAAGGTGATAGATGAAGAGAAATCTAGAAGAAATGAAGAATATAAAGTGGGAAGATGGAATTATGCCAAGACAGATTTTGGAAACCTAAAGAAATTCTTTCAAGAGACAAATTGGATGAAATTCAAGAGTGCTAAGGAGCAAATGAAAAGTGGAAGGAATTTATAAAAATATACAAAGAAGGTGAGAAAAATTTGTACCAATAAGACAACATAGAGAAGTTGGAAAGCAGGACTGGTTTAACGATAGATGTGAAAAGGCTAGAACAAGAAAAGAGGATGCATGGAAGAGGTGGAGAAGGAAAAGACGGATTAAGCAGTGGGAAAGTTACAAAAGAGCAAGAAATGAATATGTGTTGATTAGAAGAGAAGAAAGAAAGAAACAAGAAAAGGATATAATTGATAAATGTAAAGACCAACCAAGGCTTTTTACAGACATGTGAACAACAACATCAAAAATAGAGAAAGTATTGAAAGTTTAGAAGTAAATGGAGTATGCAGTGAAGATCCCAGGAAATGGCAGAGGCTATGAATGGATGCTTTCGGAAGGTATTCACAAAGGAGACTGCTTTTGACAAACCACTGGTAATGGAACAGAAAGGGATTATGAAGGAGTTTCAAGTAACTGTGGAGGAGATCAAGAATATGATGGGGAGTTTAGAAGTGAGAAAAGCTGTGGGACCTGATGGGGTATCAGGATGGATTTTAAGAGAATGCAGGAGCAACTGGCAGAAAAAGTTTGTGAAGTAATTGATGCCTCATTAAGGGAAGGTGTAGTGCCCCAAGACTGGAAAAGAGCTAACATTGTCCCAATCTATAAATCAGGTAACAAGAGAGACCCATTGAACTATAGACCAGTGTCACTTACAAGTGTGGTAGCTAAGATGTGTGAGAGGGTGGTGAAGAATAGATGGACAGACTTCTTGGAGAAAAATGACATACTTTGTGAGTGTCAATTTGGTTTTAGAAAAGGGCGTTCATGCACGACAAACCTGATATGTTACTATTCGAGGGTGATAGATGTAATACAGGAAAGAGATGGTTGGGCTGATGGAATATATCTGGATTTAAAAAGGCCTTTGATAAGGTACCACACGGAGACTGATCTGGAAACTTGAAATGGTAGGAGGAGTGCATGGCAGTTTACTAAAATGGATGGAAGACTTTTGGTAGGAAGAGAAATGAGAACAATAATTAAGGACAGACCATCAGAATGGGGCTTGGTGGAGAGTGGAGTTCCACAGGGATCAGTGTTGGCACCAGTAATGTTCGCGGTCTACATAAATGACATGGTGGATGGGGTGTCCAGTTATGTGAGCCTATTTGCAGACGATGCAAAATTGTTAAGAAAAGTGAGATGTGACAAAGATTGCGAACTACTCCAGGAAGACTTGGACAGAATATGGAAATGGAGCTGTACATGGCAAATGGAGTTCAACACGACAAAATGCAAGAAAATAGAGTTTGGCAAGAGTGAAAGAAGAATCAGGAGTATGTACAAGATAGGAAATGAAGACATAAAACCAGTCATGAAGAAAAGACCTTGGGGTGACAATTACCAATGACCTATCGCCAGAGAGACATATAAACAAAATAATTGGAGAAGTATTGAACTTATTGAGGAACATAAGAGTGGCGTTCAGATATTTAGATGAAGAAATGATGAAGAAAATAATTACTGCAATGATAAGACCGAGGCTTGAATATGCAACAATACAGTGGGCTCGAACTTAAAGAAACACATAAGGAAACTAGAGAAAGTACAGAGGGCTGCAACAAAAATGGTGCCTGACTTAAGAGATTTGACTTATGAAGACAGACTGAAAAGAATGCAACTTCCGACCCTGGAAAACAGAAGAGAAAGGGGAGACCTGATAGCAATATACAGAGTGATGATTGGCATGGAAAAATGGATAGGGAAGATCTGTGTATGTGGAATGAAAGAATGTCGAGAGGGCATGGGAAAAACTAAAATGGCCACTTATAGGAGAGATGTGAAAAATATAGCTTCCCTCATAGAAGGGTGGAAGCATGGAATAGTTTAGACGTGGAAGTGGTCAACGCAAGGAATATTCATGATTTTAAGAAAAAGCTGGACATTAATAGATATGGAGACGGGACAACACGAGCATAGCTCTTTTCCCGTATGTTACAATTAGGTAAATACAATTAGGTAAATACACACACACACACACACACAATATTCACAAACGAAACAGAATTCAATGGAAGCATACTACCTGAAGAGAAACAAATGGAGGATGTGATAGTCTCAAAGGGTGACATTGAGAAAGTTGTAAATGGCATGGAGTGTCCAGTAGAATGTTAAAAGAATGTCAAGAGCAGTTGCTGGAACCAATCTTGGACATTGTGAAAACATCGATTACAACGGGACAAGTGCCAGTGAAGTGGAAGAGGGCAGATGAAGTACCAATATACAAGAGTGGATGTCGAATGGAGCCATTGAATTATAGACCTATTTCACTGACTAGTACAGGCATCAACATTATAAAGTTACTTATATACATACATTAGTGTACATTATAATAACTTAGTCTTAAATTAAACTGCTTAAATGTTTAACTTCACGATTTTTACTTTCATTAAACCTTTTACTGTACTATGATGCACTCTTGCTTTGTTTACTCTCAATGGAACTTCAAGTTATAATTGGTTCGCTTAACGAAAATTCATGCAACAAATGTTTTCTTAGGAACATAACCTGTTCGTTAAGCGGGGGTTGCCTGTACTTAATTTATCACCTTGATCCTGATACTGGTGCAAAGTCACTCTGGCTTCCTTGGCCTGAGCTTGAATCAGGTCAATGGTTGAGTTGACACACTGGAGTCGTCCCACTCCACTCTCCACTGCAGCTATGGAGGCCATCTCCACAACCTGCATGGAAATATCAGTAGAGTCCAACTCCTTCACTACCATCTTCATTCTATTTTTATCCATTTTCAATGTAGAATAAGTGATAAGTTACCCACATTTCAAAGAAACTAGTACACAATCATGTGAAGGTTGTGTGCTGTATTAAAACCAAGGAAAACAATATCCCTTAAAATATTCACTTTAAATATGACATGAACTACCTTCTTTCCTTAGGTTTAATGAAATAGAATGATTAACCATATTCCAGTTTCAACCAAAGACCAAATCCTATATTAAGCAATATTCTACAATATTCTATGGAATAAAAATCAGTGGATAAAGGATATATCAATATCAAATTACTTGTATCCTACCAGTGACTGTTTTTTTTGCAAATATCTACATGCTATAATATAATACAATCTATTTCATATACACTTTTCATAGATCTGTGCTTATTTTACTTTTTATTTACTCTGTTACTTTCAGTCCATACATGTATTAGCACAACATCAAATTAAAAAGTCAGTATTTTCCATTATTTTATCCTGAATAGCTGTATGTATTTTCAAACAAACAATATTTGGCAAAACAACACAAGAAGAAACAATGATTCAAGGTGTCAATTTTCAATGCATCTTTGTTATTAATTAATGTTATTTACTAGATAGAAATCCTGGGTAACTTTACTTCCTTCTCTACTTTGTCTCATTTGTGCTAAGCACTTACAGCAGCAGGCAAAGGAGTGTAGAAGTTTGGGGGAACACCAAGCTGGAGTGCTGAGAGATTAGCAAGGCGAAGGTGGGAAAGTCGCGTTTTGACCAACTGATCCACCACTTGGCATCTCTCGCACACCAACCACCAGAGACGTTCATGCAGATGGCCACCAACATAACTAAGAAAACATTGAAATTACTCTCAAAACTAATGTATCTATAAACTAAAGAATGTATATTTCTCAATACTAGTCATATGACATACCCTATAATTAGAACATAACTAAGAAAATTACTGGTGACAATGACAAATTCAATGACATAGAAAGTACAGAAATATAGTCCAATAATTGTTACATACTAATCCAGAGCTCTGAACAGTAGATCCTGGAAAGTAGTGTGGGTTTGGAGAGATGGGGAGTGTCTTTTGAGCAGGTCCTCCCAACACTGAATAAGCAAGTCCTGAAGAATGTTCTGTATCTGGTCTATATCATTGGCTGGGTGAAGATGCTGAGAGGCATCTCTAATTCTTTGCTCCACCTCACATAGTACAGGTTGATGGCAGGAAAACTTTTGCAAAAATTTCTCAGCTCTGAAAATGAAACAGTAATGTAAGGTTACATAAAATTTAACCTGGCAAGAAAACTTTTGCAAAAACTTCTCAGCTCTGAAAATGAAACAGCAATGTAAGGTTACATAAAATTATCATATTTTAATTTTCTAGCTCTGAAAATGAAACAGCAATGTGAGGTTACATAAAATCATTATATTTTAATTTTCTACACTAATTTTCATAATATTCTATAATATATATGTACTTGTGGTTTTACAGTTAGCACTTTCTTTAACCTATTCACCTAAGAAAAATTAGTTCAACATTCCACATCAACATTGTATGTAGTACATTAATCAATTTGGTTAAGATCTGGTGCATGAATCAACCATCATCTAAACTAAACTTTTTTTTCTATTGGCTGCTCCCATTAAGTGTCATTACAGCAGATCATCCTTCTCCAGTATGATAGTTCTGTACCTTCCTTTGTCACCCCATCTTGCATGTTTTCTTTCACTGCATCCATAAAGGCCGTTTCACACTGGATGTGATGCTAAGCGAGACGCGCTATGCCTTGGAAGTGGGCTGGCTTTGTTTGCTATGGTCATGTTTGCACCAAAAAGCTATGCCTGGCTGCAAAGCACAAGCCAAACACATTGACAATCTGACAGTTAGTTCCTTGAGCTGAGTCAGGTCACTGGGGTCAGAGTGAGGTGTGGGACAGTGGTAGGTGGGAGGCAGGACTCTGGAGGCAAGAGCATAAAGGCAGGAGTCCCAAGGGGGCATCCATTATCCAAACTATGGCTGTTAAAAATCACCTGCTCACCAATCTCGAAAGTGATGCGAGTGGTGTGTCCCATAGCTTTGCTTCCAGCGTAAAGACAGCTTCCCATCACACGTATAGCGTGTCTCGCCTACCATCGCATCCGGTGTGAAATTCTTCTTTGGTCTTTTTCTCTCTTTCATCTACTACTTGATTTCAAAATTGCCCTCCTACGGTTTCTATCCTTCTCTCTGTAACTTTACCTCAAATTTTCTTTTCAACCATTCTATTGCTGCTGTGGTAGACGACCACTGTTCTACTAAATCTATTAACACTGGTGTTCCTCAGGGTTCTGTATTGTCATCCACTCTCTTTCTATTATTCATTAATGATCTTCTTGCCCTATCCACTCCTATGCTGATAATACCACCCTACATCTTCCCATGTCCTTCGAGAGATAATCAATCCTTAAGGAAATCAACAGATCACGCAGGGATGCCACAAAATGCCTGACTTCTGATCTTTCTAAGATTTCTGATTATGGCAGAGAAAACTTAGTAGTGTTCAATGCCTCAAAAATTCAGTTCCTCCATCTATCAATGCAACACAACCTTCCAAACAACTATCCCCTCTTCTTCAATGACACTCAGCTGTTCCCCATCTTCTACACTGAATATCCTCGGTCTGTCCTTTATTCATAATCTAAACTGGAAACTTCACATCTCATCTCTTGCAAAAAACAGTTTCTATTAAGTTACACATTCTAAGACCAGTTTTTTACATCCCTCGAACTGCTAACTCTATACAAGGACTTTATTTCTCCTTGTATGGAGTAATCTTTGCATCCCACTCACTCAGTTTTATTAGAAAGGGGGAATCAAAAGCTTTACATTTTGTCAACTCCCCTCCTTTGACTGACTCTGTCTTCTGCCACACCACAAGAATGTTGCATTTCTTGCAATCTTTTAGCACTTTTTTTTCATGCTAACTGCCCTTCTGATCTTGCTAACTGCACGCCTCTACTCCTCCTACGGCCTTGCTGCACAAGGCTTTCTTCTTCCTCTCACCCCTATTCTGTTCAACTTTCTAATGCAAAAGTTAACCAATACTCTCAATCATTCATACCTTTCACTGGTAAACTCTATAACTCCCTGCCTGCTTCTGTAGTTCCATCTTCCTATGATTTTACTTCTTTTAAGAAGGAAGTTTCAAGACATTTGTCCCAGACTTTGGGGCAACTCTATTAATCTTTTAGGGAACTGATAATCAAGTGGATTTTTTTTTTTTTTTTTTTTTTCCTTAACCAGCTTCCCCTCTTCCATAACAAAAAATCTTGAAAATAGTTGTAAGCAAACACCATCTTACAAATCAAATGAAAGGTCTCTCTCTCTCTCTCTCTCTCTCTAAAGGGCCAGGAGATGAGGAAGAGGGCAAGGGATCTAAACCAGGATAGATCAGAAGCAGCAGCCAAACAATATTTTTTTGCAATAAGGAGAGGAAAAGTGATGAAGGTGAACAAGTCAGTGGAATCAGAAGACGTGGTGGGGGCAACAGGAGGGGAGGAAACTCCCAGATTTTAGCACATTGTGTAGAGGGAGAGAGAGTTTTTGTGAATCTGAAAGTGATGTACTCCAATGTAGATGGTTTATGTTCTAAAAGACTTGAAATAATTGATTTGCTTAAGGAAAAGTAACCCATGGTGTTTTGTATGGTAGAAACAAAGGTGAAGAGAGATATAACATATGGAGAAAGGACAGAATGGGTAAATCAGGAGGTGGAGTATGTTTACTGGTCCACAACAGTCTGAGGGTGAATGTGGTAAAAATGGGGTCGGAATTGGTAGAGGTTCTAGCTGTCGAGGTTGCAACTGAGGAAAATGAAAAAATAACGGTGATAACAGCTTATGTACCACCATTTACTGGTGCGTGGACCAGAGCAAGTCATGAAGATATGCAAAATGAGACACTGCAAACCCTGGAGAAGTTAATCAGACTCAAATAGCATCCTGCCTTGTGGTGGCTTTAATTGTAAGGAAGTGGATTGGGAGAGAATGGAATCTGGTTGTGAGGAAGGCAGTTGGGGAGCTAAAGTATTTAATCAGATGACTGAGAATGCGTTGTATCAACATATTAGGGAGCCAACGAGGGTGAGAGGTGAAGATAACCCATCAAGACTGGACCTGGTTTTCACCTTAAAGATGAGGAAATAGACAACATCACAATGGAGAGCCCACTGGGTAAGAGCAACCATGTTGTGGTAGCTTGTGATGTGTGGCTTAAGTATGGGAGAGAGAGTGGTTCCCAATCAGCGACAATAACAAGATATAACTTTAAAAGGGCGGACGTAGAGGATATGAGAAAATTGTTTGGCGAATGGAAATGGTTCGAGAACGTTCCAAGGGCAAACTCCGAGGAAATGTTGGAAGAGATCCTGAGGATATATGAAGAGGTAGTAAAAAAAACGGTACCAGTAATCAAGCCAAGAAGGAGAGGGACAGGAAGATATGGTTCAATGAAAGATGCAGGAAGGCAAAAGAAGAGAGAGACAGAAGATGGAGATATACGAGACGGAGAAAGAACGAAAGAACAAAGGAAAATTACCAGAGCAAGAAATATATACACTAAGGTCAGAAGAGAGGAAGAGGCTAAATAGGAGAACATAGTGGATAAATATGAGTGACCCCAAGCTTTTCTATAAGTATATTAGTGGTAAAACTAAGATTAAAAGTGCTATCCAAAGAATGAATGTGAATGGAGAGATCATAGAAGAGGAAAGGGAGATAGCACAGGTTCTGAACAACAAGTTTAAAGAAGTATTTGTGGAGGACACGGACCAGCTGGAGGAACAAGAAAGGCAGGGTAAATACTGGGCACACAAGTTGGAATCAATTGACTTTGATAGAGAAGAAATAGTGAAGAGACTCCAGTCGTTGGATGTTAACAAGGCACTAGGACTGGACCAGATGTCGGGTTGGGTGTTAAAAAGTTGTGCTGAAGAATTGAGCTGGCCAATTTATCAACTATATATAAATTCACTGGAAGAAGGATATGTATCCAAAACATGGAAGGAGGCACAAATAATGGCTATTCATAAGGGAGGAAGTAAAGAGGCACCATTAAATTATAGACCTGTCTCACTATTGCGTATATTGGTGAAGGTGCTGGAGGGAATGGTACGGGATAGATGGATGGAGTTTTTGGAAGGAGAGTAAAGTTTGTCAAATAACCAGTTTGGCTTCAGAAGGGGAAGGTCATGTATCACCAACCTGTTAAGTATTTATTCTAGAGTAATTGATATTGTGGATCAGATAGGAGGATGGGCTGATTGTGTTTATCTCAATCTAAGAAAGGCATTTGATAAAGTATCTCAGAATGATCTGGAAGTTGGAAAGTTATGGCGGTATAGGAGGGAAGCTATTAGAATGGATGAAAAGTTATTTGACAGGGAGAAAAATGAAGACAATGGTAAGGGGTGAGTGTTCCCTATGGGCTGATGTAACAAGAGGAGTTCCACAAGGATCAGTATTGGCATCCCTAATGTTCCTAATATATGTAAATGACCTACCAGATGGAGTGGGAAGTTATATTAATCTGTTTGCGGATGATGCTAAGTGAAAACAACGGATGACTGTCATAGGCTGCAACAGGACTTAGATCTCCTGCATGAATGGAGCGTAAAGTGGATGATGGAGTTTAATGCTGACAGGTGTCATGTTCTGGAGATGGGAAGAAGTATCCACAGACCACTCGCAAGGTACAATTTGGACGGGACTGATATTACACTTAACCCTCGGCTATCACGCTCAATTGGGGCTGAAATAGCCGCGCCATAGCCGAAAACACGATAGCCGAATTAATCTTGGCGGGAAGGCGGTTTTGGCCAATGAGCGCTCAGATATCCCATGACGTCATGGCTGGGTGCGTGATAGCAGGCATCTGAGGTCGCGATAATGAAATTTTAGCAGCTTTTCATGGGTGCGTGATAGCAATAAAACGCGATACCTGAAGTCACGATAGCCGAGGGTTGACTGTAAATGTACAGAGAGAGAAAAAGATCTAGGGGTTGTAATACAGGACAACCTGTCACCAGAGGGACATATAAACAAAATTGTGGGAGAAGGGTTGGCAATAGTAGCTAATACAGGCAACACCCTCTAAACGAAAGGGTTACGTTCCTAAAAAAACCTTCGTTAAGCAAAACTTCGTTAAGCGAACCGATTATAACAAGTTTAACCCCTAACTTGAACTTCCATTGAGAGTAAACAAAGCGAGAGTGCATCATTGTAGTACAGTGAAAGGTTTAATGAAAGTAAAAACTATGAAGTTAAACATTTAAGCAGTTTAATCTAAGTCATTATAATGTACACTAATGTATGTATGTACGTAACTTTATAATGTTGATGATCTTAAATTTATGAAGGGAGGGAGAGTGAAACGGGAAAGATACTAACCGGCAACCTGTGGAATGTAAACAAAGGGCGCATCATTGTATCACATACAAAACTTATGTACCACATTTCCACAAGGCTTTCCATTTTATCTATTGTAGAGTCACAAGTTCAGGTGGTTATTTTAGCTTGCAAGGAAGATACGGTCTCACCAGCCTTCTTAATAGAGTCTACTGACTTGAAAATAGTAGAGACAGTAGATGGAGTCAAGATGGTGGAGAGCAATGCTATTAGTTTTCTCACCTCTCTCGTGTCTGTGAATAATATCCAGCTTCATTTCGAGAGTAAGAGACTTCTTGGTCTACTTAGCAACGCTAGGCGACATTGCAGGGGGTTTTGGTGGTAAGTTGAGCAAGGGAATATGAGCTGCTGCTGACACTGTTATTGTTTTGAACTAAGGGGAGTGAGTGGTGTGCGTTTTGTCCACGAGAGGCGCTGGTGTATTCAAAAGCCTGTCACCTTGCATGATACAGCGGTGCTTTCAAACTTGGAAAAAATTACCTGGATAAAACTTCATTAAAGCAAGTTTGGTGTTCATTAAACGAGCAGATGGTAGTAAAATGAAACCTTCGTTGTAGCGAAATTTCGTCGTGTGAATCTTCGTTAAGCGGGGATTGCCTGTATAAAAACAACTTTTGTTCACCTTAGTGAGTCTCTGGTAAAGAAAATCACAGAAGCGATTCTGAGGCCAAAACTAGAGTATGCCCAGGTAGTGTGGGCACCGCACCTAAAGAAGCACACAGGGAAGCTAGAAAGGATGCAAAGAGCTGCAACCAAGTTAGTACTGACCCTGCAAGATATGGATTACCAAGGGAGATTGCATGCCCTGTATCTGCCAACTTTGGAAGAAAGAAGGAAGCGAGGAGATATGATTCAGATGTTCAAATGCATGAAGGGAGTGGACAAGATTGACCGAGAAGACTTCCTCGAGCTAGACACTGAGAGGAGAACAAGACGTGGTCATGACTTTAAGCTGAAATTGCCGGGATACACGACTGATATTGGGAAGTATAGCTTCCCAGCGAGAGCTGTTCGTGCTTGGAATGAACTACCTGGAGAGATAGTGAGAGCAAGTAATATTCATAGTTCTAAGGAAAAGTATGATGAGTGGATGAAAGCGAGCGGGACACCATGAGTTTAGCTCATCTCCCATAGCAAATTTATAGGTAAACTCTCTCTCTCTCTCTCTCTCTCTCTCTCTCTCTCTCTCTCTCTCTCTCTCTCTCTCTCCATGAAATTGCATACACCTGACTGCTGTCTCCATGATGGAGACTATCCAATCTACCAGCAAGAGAAAACCCCAAGTTGGGTTACAAGATAGGAAAGTATTTAATTATTTAAATAAAATAATAGAAAAATATTTGGGAGTAGTGAAATTAACAGCAAAGAAAAGTTAATACATGTACAGAAAATATTAGAGATATAAATTGCTAGTTCACAAACATTCTCTTGGCATATAACCTGCTGAGGGCTTATGGGTCTCTCTCTCTCTCTCTCTCTCTCTCTCTCTCTCTCTCTCTCTCTCTCTCTCTCTCTCTCTCTCTCTCTCTGTCAGTTCCAGAACTTATCAGACGAGATAATCTGATTGTATATGTTGACTGAAATCTGATTGTCTATTCTCTCTCTTTGTCAGTTCTAGACCTTATCAGATGAGATAATCTGATTGTATATGTTGACTGAAATCTGCTTGTCTATCCATAGATCTCAGTCAACATATACATACTACATTCATACACTCAACACTACTTCACCCACCTGTTTAGTGGTATCATCTATTCCACTATAAACTCTAGCTTAACCATCACATTTGCCAAACCATCACATAATGTATTTTCAATTTTGACAATTTTAACACCCAGTAGATTATTTGCCACATACAATTGATATTCCACATCACATGCAAAAAGTTTCTTACTGAGCAAATGAAGTGATTGAAGAGGCAGGAAGGTGCTGGATGGCCTTCTCATCTTGATCAAGACCGGTACTGAGCAGAGAATCAATCAGAAGAAGATGGATAACTTTATCCTGATAAAATAGAAATGCATTAAAAGATTTTTACCATCACACAGTAATGCATTACAAATTATCTCATTTCAAAGAATAATAAGGATGAAGAAAATTTAAGCGTAAAAGAAATAAGAATGTGTACAATTACTTTTTTTTTGCAAATGCAGTTTCTGAATAAATAAAAAAGTGAAATAAAATGAAATAAGAAATATCTCACCTTGACTGTCACCAAGTACTCATTGAGCACAGTAGCCTTGGAGACCAATACTTCCAATCCCTTCTCCTGGTTAGCTAAGATGGCTCTAGATTCTTCTCCTGCTATCTGGTACACCACACTTTCTCCACAAAGTGCACTCACATACTGACTGCCATGTGTACAAGTAATAAAAGTATATATTGTCATGTTACCCAAACCTGAAGTAGCTTGTTACTACAGAAAACAAATTGTATTTCATTATAGATCATGCCAGAATTACAATAAAATATGAAGAGTGACAAGAACATACAAATACCCATACATACCCAGGAGTTTCACATTGTCTTAAAGCATGCGCTTCTGTGGAAAGCCAAAAGGAACATTAACCCAAGTGTTGTTATTTGCCAAATTTACATTCCATAAATCATTTAATATATATAGGCAAAGGTTTTAATTGAAGACCTCCAATGGTTCATATTTAAAATCTTTTTATATATACAGTAAGCCCTTGTACTTGGCGAGTTAATTAGTCTGGCAAAACTACCGCCAAATGTGAATTTTGCCAAGCACAAGTTCTTTGTACAATATAAAGTGCCTAAAAAATGCCTCAATCAGTCTTTGGTCATTGCCAAAGTCCCTCTTTTGACCCCTAAAATACCATCTTTCAAGCTGAAATTAAATCTTTTGCCTTCACATATTAGAACACATGTAGAAAACAGACCAATAAACAATAAAGCTAATAAGACAAGATATAAAGGCTGTAACTCATTTTTCCACCCGTTTCCCTCGACCACTTTTGTCCTTGCCACCACCAGCATTGTTCTTACCACCACCAGTAACACCTGTTGCGCTGGTAGAGGCCATGTTGGCGGTAAATCGCCAGAATTTGTTCCCAAACTAGCAGAACAGAGGGTAGCACAAACAAAATGGCTGAAGGGGACTCTCACACTGCATTGATAGGTTTAGAAAGAGGTCTGACGTCACCGAGGAGCCGTGTGGTTCGCCATGAGGCCGCCAGATGATCGCCAAGTTTGAATTAAAATCGCCAAGCGTACACTCGGTGGTCCGTGGCCACCCTACCGCCAAAAGTGAATTTCGCCAAGCTGAGATTCGCCAAGTGCGGGGGCATACTGTATAAGTAGTTACACATTTGCTGAACCACTGGTATGATATATAATTTGATATTTACAGAATTATATTCGTAGACTTCTCACAACACACACTCAAATTCTTACCCACAAGAGGTAGAGTGAATGTCACACTGTGGAGGGCAGCCTGTTGGGGAATGCAGATCACCCAGCTGGGTTCACACCAGCCAGCCAGTTCTTCCCCATGATGTTCCTGTAAGACAAAACACAATGCTAAAACAAAAGCCTCCAAGGACATTATTTTAAATTTCATGTCATATCTACCTCCTACCTTGTGTCTTATCTAAGAATCTTCCAGATCTTGCAGTTAAGTCAGTAAATTGTACTCACCTGTAATCTACTTTTGTAATTCATAATCTAGAACAATGGTACCGAGTGCATGTAGGTATTCAGATGCATAGATCTAAATACTGGCCATAATTCAAAGTTAAGCATCCACTCAGGGTGCTGGTTTCCAAATGTGAAATTAAATCACGAGTCATTAACATAGCCTTGAGTCATCAGGGAAATTTGGACACTGAAACTTGGAAAAATAATAAATGGTAAATATTTACAAGTCCTTCCTCCCTATCATCATCAATCTCCTCCCCAAGCTTGGGGATCCTGAGGGAAAACAGGGTTTTGGAGTGGGGAAAGCTAAAATAGACCATTTTTGGCAATTCAAAAAAATCAAAAGGGAAAAATACATTATTCAGCCAAAAAGAAAAAAATGTAATTTTTTGCAAAGTATTTGTCAACAATTTGTTACATTTGTGACTGTATCTGCTACATTTAGTGAAAACCAAAGAGAAACTAAATCCAACATGGAGACTTTGCCTTCCATGGATCCGTCCCAGTTACTAATCAAACCCTAATCTAACCTAACCTACCCTAATTTTTAAACCCAACACTATAACCTATCAGGGGATCTGTGCTTCCCTGGGACTCCCCTCTCCAGTTATTAACCACACCCTAACCTAACCCAACCTACACAAATATTAACCTATATACAGAATATGTACAGCAAAACATTGGCAACACTCACCACAGCCGCTCCCTCATAGAAGGATAACATGCTGCATCCCTTCAAGAAGTCACAAAAATTTCTGGTATCTGGTATTACTCACAATTTAGGGAAGCAAAATCAACCCATGATGTACATACAAGTTGAACGTCTCTTGTGTTTCTCGTGTAGCAGTGATAGAACTAAAAAAAAAAAAAAAAAAAAAAAAGCTTGAAATCACATTCAGGGTGTCCATGGTGAAAACAGCTAAACAAATGATAGAAACGGACATGGTTCTCCAACATGCTCTCTCAAGAGAAACAAATGCAATACTGTAAGTAACTCTGGGCATGGCTGGCTCTCATTGGACATCTATAGTTGAACGTCCGTGATCGGTTTTGACATAACACCGTGGAGACTCGATATTCAAACTTAATTAATTCCAAATGACTGTTCGAGTATCAAAAAAGTTTGACTATCAATACGTACCTATAAATCCATTAATTTGTTTTAATCTTGGCAAAAACTTAAGTTTATGGAAATTTCAATATAATTTTTTTTATCATTTTGATTTGTGCATACCGTAAGTGAAGACTGGTGATGGTGTAGAAAAGCATGGGAAAAAGGTGGGGAGGAGGAGGGAGGTTGTCGGACGACAAGTCACAACAATCTATGAATGTTTGCTAACTTTTCTCTTGGTGCAATTGCTGTGAACCCACTAATGGATGGCTGTGGCTCACTAACACTTAAAACTCTCCCTAGATTCCTTATTTTCACCACTAATAAGCCTCTTAGGTGCCTTTATTATAAGTTTCTAAATGAAAAAAAGTACAGACAGAAAGCAGAAGAATGTTGTTTTCTCACGACTGTGGTAGGACTAAGGATGCGCACCGTTACCCGGTATAAAGGAATACTGGTATTTTGCTTCGGTCATACCAGTATTAATAGTATCAGAATGGAACAATGGCGGCGGTGGGGAGGGAGAGGCCAGAGCTTCGTTTCCAACCATGTGTGCTGCCGTTTGATTTTCAGATATTTTCACCACTAATAAGCCTTTGGTGTTGCTGTAAGTTTATAAATGAAAAACTACTGACAGATCACAGGTGAATTTTATTCTGACAACTGCGGCAGCACAACTGGCGAAGGGGGAGAGGGAAAGGCCAGGTGTATTGCCATGATTATGTTAGTTACTATTAGTATGAAAATTATTTGTGTATAGCATTAGATTGTCCCTGTACATACATACATAATCCCCCCCACCCAGACACACACGTGGTTTCCTAGAACAAACATATGAACAAACATACGTCTGATGGATTACGCGCCGGTGATTGGCTGGAGTGAGCTGGATTCCTATTGGCTGTGAACCTTAGTACCCTCAGACTGTGAATAGTACATCCGATCACGTGAGCAAGCAAGTAATAAATGAAAGGTGGTATGTTACTATCCCATACAAAATTGCAAGCATCACTGTTCCCCAATTTAACTTTAATAATATTATCTTTCATTTGTGTTAACATTAGTATAGTCAGAAACTTAAAAATCAAATAAGTTGTTTCCCATTATGAAACTTAATATTGTAACCCAAAATTTCGAACACCGATTCTTTCTCCTAAACACGCGGGTCTCCCCAGCCATAGCTCAGTGCGTTTTTGTCTCTCACTCACGCAGATACAGTGTTGGAGAGCCAGTCTGTCTCGTATCTCAGCGGTGTCACACAAACACACACACAGTACACTACTTCCCCCCTATTTGTCTCGGTAACTTGTCATACGTGTGATAGGAAAAATAAAGTCAGTGAAATTTTAGTATGAATTATTTTTCTTGGTAATTCTTATGTGTCTTATTGTCTCAGTATTGTGGAGGTCTGATGGCCAGACGGCTAGCTGAGGTGTACTTATTCACATAAATCAGTCTCCAAAATCATGCTATCTTAATATTATTATTATTATTATTTACTTATTTTTTTTTTTCTTGATCCTTAAGTCTTCCTTCTTAACAGTTTGGGGATGAAAGGGTCTGGTGGCAGCTTCTACCGAATTGTTGTTCTGTTCATTGGTCTATCTGAATTCATAAGTGATCTCTTTTTTGTTAAGTCAAATTATCAACGTTAAATCAAACTATTGGGATAATAAATGTAATAATTTTTTTTTATATCTTTTACTTAACTTATATTCCTAAACTAAATGGTTATCATCTCATAAAGTCAAATACATAAAGTTACCATTACACAGGGAGCTTTTGTTTAGAACCATATGTGTGGACGTTTGACTATCAGGTATTTTTTCGGGTATTAAATCGAACATTTGCATTCGTGTATTGAAAAGTTCGACAATCAAGACGTTCAAGTAATGAGTCTCCATTGTACATCATTTACCATAAGTAACTACTGGCATAGCAGGCTCTCACTGGATGTCCATGACGTTCATGATTTGTAGACAACTCCCACTGAACCCATAATGCCATATTAATGTAAACAGCCAAAAAAGGAAGAGGAGGAAGACTCAGGAAAACTGCTCCCAGAACTCTGTTTCTGGTGCAATTTTGATTTTTGCAAAGCATCACTACAAGCCAATAAAAGCCTCCCACCTGAAAAAAAAAAAAACTTCATTAATGTGAAGTAAAAGAGTATATTGCCATAACATGTAGTCGTGCCATATGCTACTGAGAGGAATCGATAGTAAACATTAACCAGATAAATTAGTGAATTAACAAAAATATTAAAAAAAATCACTATAATATAGATGAAAAAAAAATGATGTATCGTTGCTCACTACTTCCTCCTTCACCAGTATGCCTTAATTCTTCGATTGTGAGTCAGCGTGCTAACCACTACACTACGCAGTGTATTTACCTAGTTGCAGTTTTACAGGGCCTGGGCTTTATGCTCGTGTCCCGGTCTCCATATCTACCCTTATCCAATTTTACTTTCAAACTATGCACACTCGTTGCTGACACCACTTCCTCACTCAAACTGTTCCAAGTCTCAACACATCTTTACGGGAAACTATATTTTCTAACATCTCTCGGACATCTTCCTTTCCTCAGTTTCTTACTATGCGATCTTGTGCTTCTAATGTCATATTCTTCTTTCAGGATTAGTTTCTCATTATCCACTTGATCCATTTCGTTGATCAATTTATAAACTTGTATCAGATCCCCTCTCTCTCTTCTCTGTTCCAGGGTTGGTAGATCCATAGCTTTTAGTCTCCCCTCATATGTCATCCCTCTAAATTCTGGAACCATTCTTGTAGCCATTTTTTGTAGTCTCTCCAATTTCCTTATGTGTTTCTTTTTATGGGGGTCCACACAACTCCTGCATATTCCAATCTAAGTCTTATTTTAGTATTTATCAATTTCTTCATCATTTCTTTGTCCATGTAGTGAAATGCTAATCCAATATTCCTTAGCAAATTATGTCTCTCTGAAAATTCTATCAATATAGCTTACCGGTTGATTGTTTTCTTCCATTGTCACTCCAAAGTCCTTTTCCTTCTTTACTTTTTCTAGTTCTACTCCATCTCCCATCTTATAGATTACCACTGGTCATCTTTCACTTTTTCCCATTTCCATGATATGGCTTTAGTCCACATTGAATTCCATCTCCCATAATGCCATATTAATGTAAACAGCCAAAAATGGAAGAGGAGGAAGACTCAGGAAAACTGCTCCCAGAACTCTGTTTCTGGTGCAATTTTGATTTTTGCAAAGCATCACTACAAGCCAATAAAAGCCTCCCACCTGAAAAAAAAAACTTCATTAATGTGAAGTAAAAGAGTATATTGCCATAACATGTAGTCGTGCCATATGCTACTGAGAGGGACCGATAGTAAACATTAACCAAATAAATTAATGAATTAACAGAAATATATAAATAATCACTACAACATAGATGAAAAGAAAATAATGATGTATCGTTGCTCACTACTTCCTCCTTCACCAGTATGCCTTAATTCTTAACACTGCACTAACAAGTTATATAACCAGGGGTGAGTAGACAACAAGTTATCAAAACTTGTAAGCAAAATCAAATAACCACTAATACTGTTGACCCTCGGTAACTCGGACTAATAGGAGGAAAGGCTGCTCCTGCAAAGGTGAACTTATCCGAATTCCTCCCCCGCCTAAAAAAAAGGCAGGCAGTTCAATGAAGACTTATGGGAACGATGCAAGATTAATTTTGAGATTATGGTCTCTCCGAAAGCTTGTGTTTCACTGTTTGATCTGCTGCAGTCTCTGATGAGACAGCCAGACTTTAGCCTACGGAGCGAGCTCAGAGCTCATTATTTCTGATCTTCGGATAGGCCTGAGACCAGGCACACACCACACACCGGGACAACAAGGTCACAACTTCTCGATTTACATCCCAAACCTACTCACTGCTAGGTGAACAGGGGCTACACGTGAAAGGAGACACACCCAAATATCTCCACCCATCCGAATCGAACCCGGTCCTCTGGCTTGTGAAGCCAGAGGACCGTGTGTGTGTGTGTGTGTGTGTGTGTGTGTATTCACCAATTTGTATTTACCTATTTGTGTATTACAGGGCCCGAGCTAAGCTCTCTGTGTCCTGTCTCCTTGTCCATTCCTGTCATATCTCTCTTTCATCTGATTGACACACACCGTCAACGACATCACTGCTCAGTTTATTCCACTTATCAATGCTACGATGCGGAAACTGTATTTTCTCACGTCATTTAGACAGATGTCTTTATTAGCTTTTTCCATGTCCTCGGAGCTGATTACTTGTGGTCACCTTTATCAACTCTCTGTCCAGTATGTCAATCTTGTTCACCAATTTATACATAGTTATCATGTCTCCTCTTGTTCTTCTCTCTTCTAATGTGGTCAGCCCCAGCTTCCTCAGTCTTTCCTCATAGTCTAACTCCCTGAGTCCTGGTACCATCCTTGTTGCCAGCCTCTGTACCCTTTCTACCTTCTTCACATTTTTCTTCATGTCGGTGACCAGACACAAGCTGCATATTCTAACTGGGGTCTTATTAAGGTACATAATATCTTCATCATTCCTTCATCTAGGTAGTGGAATGCAAGGCCAATATTTTGAAGCATGTTATATGTTTTCCAAAAAATCTTGTTAATGTGTTTCTCCAGTGACAAAGTGTTTTGCACGGTTACTCCTAAATCTTTCTCCTCATTGGTCTCTTTAATTTTCTCATCACCCAGCCTGTAATCCCAGTTTGGTCTGTATCTACTTCTTCCCATTTTCATAACATGGGTCTTGTCTATATTAAATTCCATCTGCCACTCCTTACTCCACTCATATATTTTATCAAGATCTTCCTGTAACTTGTTACAATCTTCCACATTCCTTACTCTCCTCATAATTTTAGTATCGTCCATAAACATGTTCATGTAACTGTCAATTCCTACTGGCATATCATTAACATAAATAAAAAACATGATGGGACCAAGCACTGACCCTTATGGAACTCCACTGGTTACCTTCTTCCACTCGGACTTCCTTCCTCTCACCACTGTTCTCATTTCTCTTCCCACTAAGTAATTTTCCATCCATTTTGCTAGTTTATCATTTACTCCTCCAATCTTCTTTAGTTTCCACATCAGTCTATTGTGTGGTACTTTATCAAAGGCCTTTCTCAAGTCCAGGTAGATAGCATCTACCCATCCCTCTCTATGTTGTAGTATGTCAGTCACTCTTGAATAAAAACATAATAAATTGGATAAGTTCCTAAACATTTTGTGTGTGTGTGTGTGTGTGTGTGTGTGTGTGTGTGTGTGTGTGTGTGTGTGTGTGTGTAATTCACTGTTTGATCTGCTGCAGTCTCTACAGACAGCCAGACTTACCCTACGGAACGAGCTCAGAGCTCATTGTTTCCATCTTCAGATAGGCCTGAGATCAGGCACACACCACACCGGGACAACAAGGTCACAATTCCTCGATTTACATCCTACCTACTCACTGCTAGGTGAACACTACATGTGAAAGGAGACACCCAAATATCTCCACCCGGCCGGGAATCAACCCTGGTCATCTCTTTGAAGCCAGCCTCTAACCACTGAGCTACCGGGTGTGTGTGTGTGTGTATTTACCTAGTTGTATTTACCTAGTTGTAGTTTTACAGGGCCTGGGCTTTATGCTCGTGTGGCCCCGTCTCCATATCTACACTTATCCAAACTTACTTTAAAAGTGTGCACACTCTTTGCAGACACTACTTCTTCATCTAAACTGTTCCACGTCTCAATACATCTCTCTGGAAACTATATTTTTAATATCTCTCAGACATCTTCCCTTTCTCAGCTTTTTACTATGCGATCTTGTACTTTGTCATATTCTTCTCTCAAGATCAGTTTCTCATTATCCACTTGGTCCATTCCGTTGATCAATTTATAGACTTGTATCAGGTCTCCTCTCCTTCTTTGTTCCAAGGTTGGTAGATCCATAGCCTTTAGTCTCTCCTCATATGTCATCCTTCAAGTTCTGGGACCATTTTTGTAGCCATTTTTGTAGCTCTCCAATTTTCTTATGTGTTTCTTTTTATGAGGGGTCCACACTACTCCTGCATATTCCAATCTAGGTCTTATTATAGTATTTATCAATTTCTTCATCATTTCTTTGTCCATGTAGTGAAATGCTACTCCAATATTCCTCAGCAAATTATATGTTTCTCTAAAAATTCTATCAATATGGCTTACTGGTTGATTGTTTTCTTCCATCGTCACTCCTAAGTCCTTTTCCTTTTGACTTTCTCCAGTTCTACACCATCTCCCATCTTATAGATTCCCACAGGTCGTCTTTCACTCTTTCCCATTTCCATGATATGGCTTTTGTTCACATTGAATTCCATTTCCACTTCTTACTCCATTCCCAGATCTTATTTAGGTCTTCTTGCAGTATTTCACAATCCTCCTTTTGCTTTATAACTCTGCACAGTTTCGTATCATCCAAACAAATTTATGTAGCTGTTCACTCCTGGCATGTCGTTAATATAAATGAGGAAAAGTATTGGTGCCAATACTGACCCTGTGGCACTCCGCTTTCTACTGCTCTCCACTTGGACTTCATATCTTTAACTACCGTCCTTATTTCTCTCCCCCTCAAATAATTTTCTATCCATCTCAATGTGCTTCCTTTTAAGCCACCCTTCTCCTCTAACTTCCACAGTAATCTTATGTGGCACTTTGTCAAACGCCTTTTTAAATCCAAGTAGATGCAGTCAACCCATCCTCTCTCTCTTGTACTCTATCAACTATTCTAGAATAGAAACTCAATAAATTAGTTACACAAGACAGTCCTTTTCTAAAACCAAATTGGCTATTTGATATTAATTTGTTGTCTTCAAGGAACTCGATCCATTGTTTCTTTATTATTCTTTCACACATCTTGCATATTACACTAGTTAGTGATACCGGTCTGTAATTTAAAGGTTCTTCTTTCCTTCCACTCTTATATATGGGAACCACCTCAGCTCTTCTCCATTCTACTGGCACTGTTCCATTTTCTATTGAGCATTTTATGATGTTGTATATAGGACTTGCTAGTTCTTCCCTACATTCTTTCAGTATTCTGCCTGAGACTTCATCTGGTCCCATTGCCTTCTCTTCATCCAGTTCCTTCATTAACTCTTTTATTTCAAGCTTGGTTACTTTAATCTCTTTCATATAGATTGTCTCTATTACCCTGTGGCCTCTCAAATTTGGATTCTTTAGTAAAGACCTCCTGGAATTTTTTATTTAATAGTTCTGCCATACTTTTTGGGTCTTCCACCATCCCGTTCTCTCCTTTTAACCTTTCTATTGTTTCTTTTTGCCTAATTTTTCCATTTATGAATCTATAGAACAATTTTGGTTGCTCCTTACATTTTTCGACAATATCTTTTTCGAAGTTCTTTTCCTCTTCCTTCCTCACCTTAACATATTCATTTCTTGCTGCCTTGAAGTTTTCCTTGTTTGTTGGATTCCTATTTCTCCTCCACCTTTTCCATGCTCCATCTCTTTTCTCCTTTGCCTTGGCACACCTTGCATTAAACCAATCTTTCTTTCCTTCTTCTTTTGGTCTATATTTTGGGACATATTCCCTGACTCCTGTTTTGTATATTTCCAAAAATAAGTTATATTTGTCTTGCATTGTCTCTGAGTTTTCCATCTCTTCCCAGTCTACGTTTTTAAAATAGTTCTTGAGATTCTCAATATCAGCCTTTCTGTAATTTAATCGGTCTCCTTTGTATGAATCATCTCTATCTTCCTTTCCTTCTTCTATATCTATTTCTAATATTACATGGTCACTCTTTCCCAATGGGCACTTATATCTTATATATCATTCATTTGTATACCCTTGTAAAAACTAGGTCCAATCTGGCTCGTCGTTTCCTCTGAATCTTGTGTATTCCTTTACTCTCTGGTCCATCATATTGTCTATCATTAGGTTTAAGAATCTTTCTCCCCAGGCTTCTTCCCCCATACCACTTTCATAATTTTCCCAGTCCACTTCTTTACAGTTGAAATCTCCTACTAATATCACTTTTCTCCTTTCTTTAACGATTCTCATTAGACTCCTTATTGTGTCATCTATCATGTCTTTATATTCTTGAATTTGTTTTTGGTGGCACATATGTTACAATGATTGTTATCTCTTTTTTATTAATATGCATCTTAATATACAATACTTCTGCTTTTCCTTCCCCACATTCCACTTGATTGATCACTATCTCCTTCCTTAACATTATCATGACTCCTCCTCCTCCTTTACCCACTCTGTCTCTTCTCCATACATTATACCTATTATCCAAGACTATTTTGATTTCCTCATTTAGTTTTGTTTCAGCCAGGCACATAATATCTGGATTTTCTTTCCTTATGTAATCTCTTAATTCTAATTTACTTGTGTGTGTGTGTGTGTGTGTGTGTGTGTGTGTGTGTGTGTGTGTGTGTGTGTGTGTGTGTGTGTGTGTGTGTGTGTGTGTGTGTGTGTGTGTGTGTGTGTGTGTGTGTGTGTATTTACCTAGTTGTATTTACCTAGTTGTAGTTTTACAGGGCCTGGGCTTTATGCTCGTGTGGTCCCGTCTCCATATCTACACTTATCCAATTTTTCTTTAAAACTATGTACACTCTTTGCTGATACCACTTCCTCACTCAAACTGTTCCAAGTCTCAACACATCTTTGCGGAAACTAAATTTTTAACATCTCTCAGACATCGTCCCTTCCTTAGTTTCTTACTATGCGATCTTGTGCTTCTAAAGTCATATTCTTCTCTCAGGATCAGTTTCTCATTATCCACTTCATCCATTCCGTTAATCAATTTATAAACTTGTATCAGATCCCTCTCTCTTCTCTGCTCCAAGGTTGGTAGATCCATTGCCTTTAGTCTCTCCTCATATGCCATCCCTTTAAATTCTGGAACCATTCTTGTAGCCATTTTTGTAGTCTCTCTAATTTTCTTATGTGTTTCTTTTTATGGGAGTCCACACAACTCCTGCATATTCCAATCTAGGTCTTATTTTAGTACTTATCAATTTCTTCATCATTTCCTTGTCCATATAGTGAAATGCTACTCCAATATTCCTTAGCAAATTATACGTCTCTGAAAATTCTATCAATATGGCTAACCGGTTGATTATTTTCTTCCATTGTCACTCCCAAGTCCTTTTCCTTTTTACTTTTTCTAGTTCTACTCCATCTCCCATCTTATAGATTCCCACTGGTCGTCTTTCACTTTTCCCATTTCCATGACATGGCTTTTGTCCACATTGAATTCCATCTCCCATTTTTTGCTCCATTTCCAGATCTTGTTTAAGTCTTCCTGTAGTATTTCACAATCCTCTTTTGTTTAATGACTCTGCACAGTTTCGCATCGTCCGCAAACAGATTTATGTAGCTGTTCACTCCCTCTGGCATGTCATTTATATATACGAGAAAAAGTATTGGTGCCAATACTGACCCTGTGGCACTCCGCTGTCTACTGTTCTCCACTTGGACTTCATATCTTTAACTATCGTCCTTATTTCTCTCCCCCTTAAGTAATTCTTCATCCATCTCAATGTGCTTCCTTTTAAGCCACCCTTCTCCTCTAACTTCCATAGTAATCTTTCATGTGGCACTTTATCAAAAGCCTTTTTAGATCTAAATAAATACAGTCAACCCATCCTCTCTCTCTTGTACTTTATCAACTATTCTAGAGTAGAAACTCAATAAATTTGTCACACATGACCGACCTTTTCTAAAACCAAATTGGCTATTTGATAATATTTTGTTGTCTTCAAGAAACTCGATCCATTGCTTCTTTATTACTTTTTCACACATCTTGCATATTACACTAGTTAGTGATACCGGCCTGTAATTTAAAGGTTCTTCCTTCCTTCCGCTCTTATATATGGGAACCACCTCAGCTCTTTTCCACTCCACTGGCACTGTTCCATTTTCTATTGAGCATTTTATGATGTTGTATATTGGACTTGCTAGTTCTTCCCTACATTCTTTCAGTATTCTGCCTGAGACTTCATCCGGTCCCATTGCCTTTTCCTCATCCAATTCCGTCATCAACTTTTTATTTCAAGCTTGGTTACTTTAATCTCTTTCATATAGACAGTCTCTCTATTACCCTGTGGTCTTTCAAATTTGGATTCCTTAGTAAAGACCTCATGAAATTTACTATTTAACAGTTCTGCCATACTTTTGGGTCTTCCACCATTCCGTTTTCTCCTTTTAACCTTTCTATTGTTTCTTTTTGTCTTATTTTTCCATTTATGAATCTGTAGAACAATTTTGGTTGTTCCTTACATTTTCGACAATGTCCTTTTCATAGTTCTTTTCTTCTTCCTTTCTCACCTTAGCATATTCATTTCTTGCTGTTTTGAAGTTTTCCTTATTTTCTGGATTTCTGTTTCTTCTCCACCTTTTCCATGCTCCATCTCGTTTCTCCTTTGCCCTAGCACATCTTGCATTAAACCAATCTTTCTTTCCTTCTTCTTTAGGTCTATATTTCGGAACATATTCCCTGACCCCAGTTTTGTATATTTCCAAAAATAAGTTATATTTCTCTTGAACCGTTAATGAGTTTTCCATCTCCTCCCAGTTTACGTTTTAAAATAGTTCTTGAGATTCTCAATATCAGCCTTTCTGTAATTTAATCGGTCTCCTTTGTATGATTCATCTCTATCTTCCTTTCCTTCTTCTATATCCATCTCTAATATTACATGGTCACTCTTTCCCAATGGGCACTTGTATCTTATATCATCGTTAATTGGTATATCCCTTGTAAAAACTAGGTCTAATCTTGCCGGCTCATCGTTTCCTCTGAATCTTGTGTTTTCCTTTACTCTTTGGACCATCAAATTATCTATCATTAGGTTCAGGAATCTATCTCCCAGGCATCTTCCCCCATACCACTTTCATAATTTTCCCAGTCTACCTCCTTACAGTTGAAATCTCCTACCAATATCACTTTTCTCCTTTCCTTAATGATTCTTGTAAGACTCCTTATTGTGTCATCTATCATGTCTCTATATTCTTGGTTAGTCCATGAGTTTGTTTTTGGTGGCACATATGTTCCAATGATTGTTAACTCCTTTTTGTTAATATGCATCTTAACATACAGTATTTCTGATTTTCCTTCCCCAAACTCCACTTGATTTACCACTATCTCCTTCCTTAACATCATCATGACTCCTCCTCCTCCTTTACCCACTCTGTCTCTCCTCCATATATTATACCTTTTATCTATGTCTATTTTATTGCCTCATTTAACTTTGTTTCCACCAGGCATACAATATCTGGTTCTTCTTTCTTTATGTAATCTCTTAATTCTAATTTACTAGATAAAATCCCATCTATGTTTGTATACATCATTTTAATCTCTTGTTCTTATCATTTTTAGTTAAACTTGCTCCATTCTTTTCTCTTCTTTCTCTTTTATATACCATTTCCTTATCCTGTCTCCTATAATTCTCCAAAAATGCCTTCTTCTCCTCCTCTGAACTTTCATTATTTTTTTCTCTTGCTTCTGCCACCAGTTCATTGTGTCTCTTCCTTTCCTCCTCGTTTCTATTTTTCTTTATATATATATCTTTGCAACCTTCTGTTTCTCTGAGTTTCGTTTTTCTATATAGTACTTCCTTCTGCTGCTGCTTGTGATTTTTGTAATATCTTAATTGGTCTCACTGTTCCTTCTTGATATGGTCCCATTCTATGGATTTCTTCTACTTCCTCTTCTAAGTTCTGTCTATCCTCGTCATTCAGATGTTTTAGTAGGTCTTTTACTGATTTCATTTTGTCTTTTTCCCTTCTTGGTCTATATTTAACATTTTTTTCTTTCAGTCCAAAAATAATTACACTCTTCTCCAAAAATAATTACACTCTTCCGTGCAGTGTGGCATCAAAAAAAGTAAAACTATGAAAACAACGTAGAGGTCCAAAGAAGAAATCAGCGCACGCTGATAATAAAGATGATGGTAACAATAATAATAATATAATAATAATAATAATAATAATAATAATAATAATAATAATAATAACAATAACGATAACAATAACGATAATAATGATAATGATAATAATAATAATAAAATAATGATAATAATAATAATAGTAATAATAATAACGATAATAATAATAATAATAATAATAACAATAATAGTAATAATAATAATGATAATAATAAACGATAATAATAATAATAATAATAATAATAATGATAATAATAATAAGAGAGAGAGAGAGAGAGAGAGAGAGAGAGAGAGAGAGAGAGAGAGAGAGAGAGAGAGAGAGAGAGAGAGAGAGAGAGAGTTGGGGGAAAAAGTGCAGGGCTGGTGCTAGTCCCTTCTTGATTTTCCTCCTCCCTTGAGTCATTTGCTTCACGGTGGTGGTTGACAGCCGCTACTCAATCACAGACTACATTTCAAACCCAGCTGTAGAAGTGACCAATGAATGTGTACTGCTGCCTATTTAAAGAAATAATTACCCTAAACTTTTTGCAATGTACGAATGAATATTTTCAAGAAACAAGGAGACTTTTTTTTCTTTTTTTCTTTTTATTTATACCATGTAGGCTTTTCACAGGAATTTATGGGCAAAAGGAGATACTTTTTGGAGTACCTCCTATCTCAAAGCCCACCCACAAGGAAACCGTTGCTCCGAGTGAGGAAGCCCAACCAACACTCAGACCGTGGACAGGATTTGAACCCATGCACTTGGAGACCCCTCGGACCCCAAAGCACGCATGGTTCCACTGTACCACGGCAGCTACACCCTGATGCATTATCACCCTATCATGCTCCAGGAAGTCACCATTGAACAAACAATCATGTGTGAATATTTCATTTCAATCAGATGAATACAAATAGCAAAACAAGGACGAAATTCTGAAAAATTCTTAGGAGCGAATGTTTTTTTTTTTTACACCAAAATTTTCATAAAATCGGTATAAACTCTGATCCACTTTTGTTTGGTATCATTTCAAACTACAACAAAAATAGTTTTTTACTGTTGGAATTAGATCTTTTATAATGTCAACAAAAAAACAAAATAAAAAGTTGGGCAGTTCAACACAGATTTTAGTCCCTGGCTCAGTCACAGTCCAACTTATTGTGAAATCCGTGCTATCGGGTCCGAATTATCGAGGTTCAATAATACCTTTAAATTTGTCTCATTACAAGATACTGGAATGCTCCATAACTTTTAAAAAACTTCAGCCACTTACAGAAACACATCTGTGATTGTACAACACAGGTCTTTTTAAAAAGGCACCCCCATTAGCTGTTGATTTGATTAATAGTCACTTATGGGATTAAAAGGAACAGAGAAATTACTTTGACCCTTTCAAATGGGACCACTTAGCAGTGATTTTAAGTACTGGATATGAATGTCAGTTTTCACGCACAGCTACAACCATAAAAGAATCATGGTGCAGATAGTTTGAGTAGCTGGTCATCATTGTAGCTTACACAAGTACGTACAGTAAACCCTCGATATAATGAATGTCGATAAACTGGATATCAGGTATAATGGGGAAAAAAATCTGACCGGACAAACCTTCTCTATAACGGATTTTCATTCGTTATAGTGAGGTGGTCGTCCCATAACATGTTATTGCAGGAACTCCACATGGCATGCCATGGGACCGGGGGGGCAGTGGGTATAAATACCCGGCAATCTTCAGGATATAACGGATCTGTCTGGTATTTCCACCGGATATAACAGATCTTTGGCTGTAACAACAGATCTGTCCCCATATCATTCATTATATCAAGTTTACTATAGTTGCAGTCATACCACTATCTATTTGTACATGCAAGTAGTGACTTCAGCACTGCTAATACCCAACTCATTTTGACCTAACTCAACTCTGCATACCTGAGAATGACAGTCAACAATTAGTAAAGAATTGTTAAAGAAAAATTTAAGGATTATTTCAGCAATGACACTTGAAAAATAACCATATATAAGTAATCAATAACTGAAAACAGAATTTTTAAATACAGTGCCACCAGTGTTTATAAGTAATGCTGCTGAAATACAACAAACCACAGTAGTATTGCCAAAAATTATTAATCTCCTACATCCCATTCACCTATGGTTGTCTTCTGATCACCCAGCCAGTTATTCCCCTAGGAAAAAGAGCTCAGATCTCATATTGACTGAACTTTTGATAAGACTAAGACCACTCACACACCACATACTAGGACACAGGGAGCCTCAGGTTCAATTCTGTATCTATTTGCAGCTAAATGAACAGGAGCTACACATTAAAAGACTCACCCATATACCTTGCTGCATCCAGAATTCAAACCTGGCCCTTTTTGGTTGTGAGCCGAGCATGCTGATCCCTACACTATGTAGTGCAAATGTGTTGCTTTTCTGTCCCAACTTGCATGGGACTCTATACCAAGCAAGCAGAGAAAAGAGGATGCTACTGATAAAGAACTTACAGTTACTAGTGGCTGCCACCACAAGCTTATCCCAAGGTAAAGCAGTGAAGGCCTTCCCTAACCTTAGCCTGAACTTAGGTACATTAGAAAGAATCTGGTGTAGGTACTGTGGGGTCACATAGGAGCCATGTGGTCACTACTTGATACGGGTAAGTCAGCTCTACTAGTGAGAGCATCAAGTGCTTGAGAGTGAGTCTCACTCATCCGCCTACCTTTTAAAGCCTATACAAAAGACGCACAACATGCTTCTTCAAGAGGTGCAAGTTACAAAAATAAACAAAAAATATACAAGAAATATATACTATTACACTATTTATTAGTTATTAAAAACTCCCCCCTGAGAAAAAATAATAAATAAATAAATAAATAAAAATAAATAAATAAAAGGCTAGATTCTACCTTCATGGACCAAGGCTTGCTATAATCAAAAGGATTTCAGAGCAGAAGTACGAGCTGGATGGGATTTAACAAGGTTACTGGATTAACTCTACTCTGCTCTGGCCTACTAGAGGTTCTGCTGGAACACCACCCTGCTCAACCCATCCATTTACACTTACACTGAAACACTTTTGAAGGTAATCACATTATCACTTAGCAAGATTTGAGGAAATCCTCTTCTATTACAGATTCTCCTTAAAGCATGTAAAAAAGTGCCACAGGTTAGGTTGTCCACCTAATGTATTGCTCTAGTTACTGCACAGGTGAATGGGATGATGTACATTGGTTGCACGCCTTTCCTCTTCGCTAACTATAACACCCATTAATCATCGGAATGGTGCCACCTTTTGTATACTAAAATCAGGTAAAGGAAGATCAGGTACCTCAGCATACTTTATGCCCTGTAACTTCTTGCAGGTTACACATCTGCATTGTGTCCCTTTCACTACATGGCTTAGTTTAGGGGATCCAATATGTCTGCCTTAGGTGTGATACTACAAACTCAACACCATAATGCAGCCATATCTTATGAGTATACTCTACTATCATCTTAGTTATCTTATGTTTACTAGGGAGAAGGATTCCGTTCTTTACTTTCTCACATACTAGAGCTCTCTGTAACCTGATTTTAGGACATCTTATCAATTCTTCCTCTTTAAATAAACCTAACTGATTCACTAGGGATGTAGGTTTACTAGTATTATTACTTAAATGTTTAAATTCCAGAGGACAAACTTCCTTTTGTACTAAGGCTTACCTTACTTTCTGCTAAACTAATGTTGTGTACACTTAAATACGAGTTAGATATACTTTGTACTTTCTTATATTTGGATACAAAATTGATAATCCAGGCCATTGCCCATACTAACTTACCAAACTTGTTAAAACCTCTCCAATTTTATTACAGTAGGTTTATTTTCTGGAATGGTTGCTAATATACCTGCAACATGTTCACCTGTTCATTTATTACTTCCTTTAAGTTTCTGGGCAATTCTGGCCAAGATTCTCTGTGGGGGAAGCCAACTCTACCTGCTCCACCACAGTGAGGACTGTTTCAGATGGATCCCAGTGATACCTCTACTGAGCAGGTCACTAGGATTACCTGTTGTAAGAACATTGTGTAAATGGACCTCAGGTATCTCATTTAGCCTAGTTTGCTCACAAAAGGTTAACTCCTTGCTGCTGGAATGCCAAGCAATAGCAATCTGACTATTACAGCATAGACATATTTCTGGTTTTGTCAGCTCATCTTTATAAGCTACTAAGATTAATTCTGATAACTTGGGTGCCATTATCACAGTTGTCAACTCTAACTTAGGTACTGTTAGTGTTTTAATTGGGGCTTCTTTAGCTTTTCCCATTATCAAATTACTAATACTATTATAACAAAAATGGGCAGCAGCCCCATATACCTTAGTGTCAGCATCACTAAAAAACATATAAATGTGCTTCTACCTTAGTGCATACTTGTCAAAGGATTTTAACTTGTACACAGTCTTGTACATCTTAATACTGTACATGTTTAGCCATTCTTTTTCATATTCTCAAGAATCTTGTCATCCCAGCCACACTTAGTTTTTCATAACTGCTGTATGAATAATCTTGCTTTGATTGTGATACGTAAAAACCTAGTGGAATGAAGACACTAGCTGTTGCACTAAACACCTCCCTTTTGATCATCACTGAATCACTTCTATCTTTACTTTGCAATGACAACTAATCTTGAGTGGTATCCTAGTAAGCTCCAAGTGCCTTTACTCTTGCTTGGTTCACTAAGGCTATATCCTTTGCTCTAAGTTCATTTTATAGAAATTCAGAGTTAGAAACCCACTCTCTTAGGTACAGGTGGGCTTCAGAGAAGGTCTTAACAGCTAAATCACACTGATCTTTTATTTTTTGCTCCTTGTCACCAGTCTCTTGCACATTGTCAATATATAAACCCCTCTGCAATTTTTATTTCTAGTTGTTGATCTTTAACATTCTCCAGATGTCTCAAAATGGTTGCATTTAATAAAGATTAAGAATAAGTGACTCCAAACAAAACTACTTTGAACCTATAAACAACAAAGTCACTATTAGGATCCAAGGGATCATTAGATCACAAAAATCTTGTAATATCTTAATCTTCATCATTTAATTTTTATCATCAAACTAAGCCTCTTCAATGTCACTAATCCAGATGTATTTATGCAACCGGAATCTCAAGATCTCAGTCAAGTCCGTTACTAGAGTAGGTCCTGTGAATAGACAATCATTATCGAAATCGGCGGTATCGGCCCATTTTTTGGGTATCGGTATAGGTATCGGCTTATTTTATGCCGATACTTCCGATACCTAAAAGGTACTATAGTGATATATTCAATATAAGATATTGATGATACCAAATTAATATAATACGGCGTATTAAGTTTCCATGGTGATTACCGTATGTCATAGAATACTGTTTTCTGTGGTAATAAGCCACAACCTCTAAATTGGACATGTATGAAACGTGTATAGGCTGAACTCCGGCATCCTGTCACACGGTCGGTCATGAGTCACCACGCATTCTCACTGTCTCTGAGTCAGACGCTGCTCCTCCACCCACACAAAGTTCACACAGGTGAAAAGCTTATGTTTTTTAACTGTAATCTAAGAATGTCAAACTTCAGATATTGAGAATCCAACAAAATGATTTGGTATATATATATATATATATATATATATATATATATATATATATATATATATATATATATATATATATATATATATATATATATATATATATATATATATATATATATATATATATATATATATATATATATATATATATATATATATATATATATATATATATATATATATATATATATATATATATATATATATATATATATATATATATATATATATATATATATATATATATATATATATATATATATATATATATATATATATATATATATATATATATATATATATATATATATATATATATATATATATATATATATATATATATATATATATATATATATATATATATATATATATATATATATATATATATATATATATATATATATATATATATATATATATATATATATATATATATATATATATATATATATATATATATATATATATATATATATATATATATATATATATATATATATATATATATATATATATATATATATATATATATATATATATATATATATATATATATATATATATATATATATATATATATATATATATATATATATATATATATATATATATATATATATATATATATATATATATATATATATATATATATATATATATATATATATATATATATATATATATATATATATATATATGTATATATATATATATATGTATATATATACATATATATATATATATATATATATATATATGTATATATATATATATATATATATATATATATATATATATATATATATATATATATATATATATATATATATATATATATATATATATATATATATATATATATATATATATATATATATATATATATATATATATATATATATATATATATATATATATATATATATATATATATATATATATATATATATATATATATATATATATATATATATATATATATATATATATATATATATATATATATATATATATATATATATATATATATATATATATATATATATATATATATATATATATATATATATATATATATATATATATATATATATATATATATATATATATATATATATATATATATATATATATATATATATATATATATATATATATATATATATATATATATATATATATATATATATATATATATATATATATATATATATATATATATATATATATATATATATATATATATATATATATATATATATATATATATATATATATATATATATATATATATATATATATATATATATATATATATATATATATATATATATATATATATATATATATATATATATATATATATATATATATATATATATATATATATATATATATATATATATATATATATATATATATATATATATATATATATATATATATATATATATATATATATATATATATATATATATATATATATATATATATATATATATATATATATATATATATATATATATATATATATATATATATATATATATATATATATATATATATATATATATATATATATATATATATATATATATATATATATATATATATATATATATATATATATATATATATATATATATATATATATATATATATATATATATATATATATATATATATATATATATATATATATATATATATATATATATATATATATATATATATATATATATATATATATATATATATATATATATATATATATATATATATATACGTATATATATATATATATATATATATATATATATATATATATATATATATATATATATATATATATATATATATATATATATATATATATATATATATATATATATATATATATATATATATATATATATATATATATATATATACGTATATATATATATATATACGTATATATATATATATATATACGTATATATATATATATATACGTATATATATATATATATATATATATATATATATATATATATATATATATATATATATATATATATATATATATATATATATATATATATATATATATATATATATATATATATATATATATATATATATATATATATATATATATATATATATATATATATATATATATATATATATATATATATATATATATATATATATATATATATATATATATATATATATATATATATATATATATATATATATATATATATATATATATATATTTAGGCATTTTGCATTATTGTAAATAACAGCATATTCTTATTTGATTTATAATTAACAGTGCTAGTGGTAGCCTTTTCCAAGATATCATACTGGAATAGGTGGAAGCTCGAATTATATATGTATATTAATTTTAATGCAAGTTTAATTTTTGAGTTACTTGTGTTAACCTAAGGATGTAAAAATTCCATAACTAAGAAAGTAACAATTCTGTGTATAATTTGTTGCATATTAATTATTTAAGATCATAGCAATACACTAGAAATTTAGAATAAACTAAACTTTTTTCTATTTAATTGAAAAGATTACGTGAAAGCTCATTTTTCTGAATTGGTCTACTAATGTCTAATGAATTAATATCAAAGGATGTCAGATTTAATTAAAGAGAAACATACACAACAATATGAGTTTCTTTTGTTAATATCTTCTGTCTGTTTTACAATTTTAATAATTTAAAAAATATTTTTGATCGCCAAAATATCGTCAATAAAATTAATAATGAAAATGCACAAGACCAAATGGTCGCTAAAGGAGTAAGAAGTAAGAATTTAAAATAACTGAAAAGAATCAGAAGAGTGAGAAGATATTCATTCCAATTACTGAGTAATTTACCTTTGCAAATGGCTTCAAAAAGCTTCTAGAATTGCTCCTATTTCACAAACGTTCTCAGAAGGACTTACAGCATCCCCCAAAACAAAGCCTCCCATCTGATAACGCTCGCCGTCCACCAACTCATCCTGGTGTCCAGTGCAGTAATCACTATAAGTAGTAGTATCGGTGTCGGAATCGGCCAAAATTTTGGTATCGGTACATCTCTAATTTAAAATAAGTTTTCATTCACTGGCCTTTGCAGAGCAATCATACACTACTATTACAGGAGTTGTCATACTCTCCTTCTTAACTCCTTTATTATAGATAGATTGGCAGAGGCTATTACATATTTCTCGTGATTCAACCAACCTTCTCTAAGAATCCCCTCTATTCCTTATCCTGAATAACCTTTGAATAATGAGAACAATATTCAGGATCCTTTATAAATTTCCCTTGCAACCCTCTCAAGCACCATAAAGGTAACTTGAAATTAGTAGAGAACAAGTGTTTTTTGTCATTCCAAGGTAAATTTAATGTTTACCCATTTTCTTCTGAGGAATATTTTACTGTATCCTGAAAGTGACATAACATCTCTTTGGATTTACTACTTATTTCCTCAGGTACTAGCTATGCCTACATGATCTAATTCCCAGGAAACATTTAAATCTTTAATCTCTGGGAAACTCTTCACCATCTCTTCTTTACTGAGCTGCACCTCTACTGGGTGTGTTCCTATTTTAAGGATAGTTACTACCTCCACATTAGCTCCATCATCAGGTGCATTAAAGTGACCACTTAAGGCATAACAATATATGGTGGGTAACAATATTATTCCCTTTTCTTGGACATACCCTGCATGTACAATGTCATAATAATAGTCAGCACCTATCAGTAAGCTTATGTCCCCTTTACCTACAATCTTGGGATCTGCTAGATTATAATCTTTGTTCCCCAACCAATCATGTACTCTTCTGCTAAACCCACAGGACTTTTATAATTGAGCTACTGATCTACTACTGCATTTCTT
>NC_059278.1:8080155-8093449 GCF_017591435.1 Portunus trituberculatus | reverse complement strand
GTATGTGTAGTAAGTGCATGTAGTTTTGTGTGAAAAAGGAGAGTTGTCTTTAGAGGGTAGGCTGTGACTCCCCCCTTGAGTTGTGAGACACAAAGGGAAACGTTCAGTGAGATCACAACTAGCTTTAAGGGAAGGTTCACAGCACCCCCTGAACTAGTGCTGTTAGATCTCTCTGGGAGTAAGTTAATGTTTCGGTAGGTGTATACTACCTATATATATATATATATATATATATATATATATATATATATATATATATATATATATATATATATATATATATATATATATATATAGAGAGAGAGAGAGAGAGAGAGAGAGAGAGACAGATAAATAGATATAGATAGACAGATAGATACACACACACACTCACACACACACACACACACACACACACACACAGAGAGAGAGAGAGAGAGAGAGAGAGAGAGAGAGAGAGAGAGAGAGAGAGAGAGAGAGAGAGAGAGAGAGAGAGAGATGCACGAGGCCATCAGGCCTAATACACGCAGCGGTCCCTGTATGAACACACCTACCTATTTCCTGCTATCCTCCCAGTTCATATATTTGTCTCATCATCTTCTTTTAAGTTCCCTATTGACTTATCACTGACAACCAGATTACTGAGTCCGTTCAATTCTTTAACCTCTATTGGAGAACCAGTTCCTTTTTATCTCTTTTCTTAAACCTAATTTTTCAAGATTGAAACCATTATTTCTGGTTCTATCCTGGCTGACAGGACACACACACACACACACACACACACACACACACACACACACACACACACTTGAAGACCAATGCTGTTGCTGTGAACAGATGTGGTAGACAACAAGTCACTGCCGCGTGTGATGGAGGAGGTGAAAGCTGCCGTGGGGAGTCTGGGCCTCAACCTGTTGGTGAACAACGCCGGGATTATGGAAAAGTGCTCTACTCAGACGTTCGGAGTGCCTCTGGGAAACGTAGAGCCGGAGATGTTTCGGAATGTCCTTGAGACCAACACCATTGCTCCACTCATGCTGATCAAGGTGTGTGCGTGTTAAGAACTTGAGGAACGGACTGTGCAGCGTAATACATATGATAGGGCTTTTCAATGTTGACTTGTTTCATCTAGAGGCAACCTTATTTCGTGTTCATATATTGTAAAATGTCAAGTTATTAAACATCAAGTTCCTAGTTATTCACTTCAGAAAATACCGGTTTACTTTACAAGTCATGTGGCATTTGTCTCGATAAATGGCTGTTTACTGTTAATGCTTTCTATACTAAACAACATGTGACGAACGCAGGAGGTGAGATGTAGCTAAGGAGATCATTCGTAACTAGATGTGGCATCTAAACCAATCAAGTGTGCATGGCTGAGTGTGTCAGCCACAACGCAAGATATTTGGATTCCAGAAGAGACTAGTCTTAAGTGTCGTCTAACATCACAGCAAATGGAGATTTTACCTTCAATAAATAGCAGTTTAGTAATCCTTGATAACCTCACTGGTCACAATCAACATGAAAGACAGATTTATAGTTCACAAAAATCTTAACTTCCATGCATTGTTTTAAATTGCTTGCTGCTATCGTTCTTCCCGCAGGCCTTGCTTCCACAGCTGAAGGTGGCAGCGGCGACGGGTGAGTCTCGTGCGATCGTGGTGAACATTTCTTCTATTATGGCTAGCATGGGCACCTCTCTAAACAGACACGGCATTTATGCATACCGCTCCAGCAAGGTGAGCCGGTCTCTCACTCCCATCACTCACTGACACTCAAGGTAACAACCACCTTCTCCCTCCCTCCCCCTCACTCCCGCCGTTACTCTTCCTCTTTACCACCACCACCAGTTGCATCTTAATGTCCAGGTAGTGAGCTCGAACATTTGACAAGCATATTTATAGTAAAGCAACAGACAGTGTAACAGAGAGAGAGAGAGAGAGAGAGAGAGAGAGAGAGAGAGAGAGAGAGAGAGAGAGAGAGAGAGAGAGAGATTAAACTGCAGTGTTCGAAATAAAAGAAAAAGTCTGTGATGACCCTGAATCAATATAATTTGTTAATAGTCATATTTCTTAAGAAAAAAAATAAGGTTATGGGACAAATCTTCCTAATAAGTAATGATACTCTGACCCCGCATGTTTATCTTCCCCATACACAGACGGCTCTAAATATGGTCACTAAAATTCTGGCGGAGGATCCCAGCACGAAAGGGTTACTGTTCGTGGCGATACACCCTGGTTGGGTCCGCACCGACATGGGTTCCTCAGAGGCGCTGCTCACACCCGAGGACAGCGTTTCCCAGATGTTGCCTGTGATCGTGAGCATCAATGAAAAACAAAACGGCGTCCTGCTCAACTACGATGGTTCTGTCCTGCCGTGGTGATTCCTGTGGCTTGTGTTGGAGCAGCTCGTGTCTATGAACCCGTCCACGTCTTGCTGGGGCTGATGTTATGATATCATTTAATTGTTCCTGAATGAATAAAAACAGGGAACAGCAACACCACTTTTATTTATTTGCTTTTGTACGTGGCATAGCAAATAATCACATCACCAAAGTAAAAGAAATCCAGGATATTATTATACAATTCTTGCTGTAAATTCCATGGATCATGACAAAAAACACACCAAAAGTAGTTATCGCATTGCTCACACACACACACACACACACACACACACACACACACACACACACACACACACACACACACACACACACACACTGTACCTGATGAAGTGTAAGCATGAGTGTAAAGCCTCTGAGATTGTACAGAGGAAACATCATAATTACCAAGAAAAGTTCAACATGAAGCTTTCAGTTACAAGGGACTAGGGATTATAAATGAATCTTCAACAAACTTCCCCTAAGGCGAAGTTTGATAAGTCTTCCTTGTGTCGTAGTAGCGAGAGACTTTGTTGTTCTGCCGCTGTCGATGAGGGCGATGGGGAGGAGAGAAACTCAACAAGGATACGAGACATGAGCATTTGTCAAGAAGTCAAGCCAATCAAAGCACTGACAAAAAACAATTTATGCAAAGTCGAACAATATTTATTACTAAACATTCACTCAACTTAAGTTTTAGATTGAAATATAAAATCTTAGTATATGCTCTTCTAACAGACAGCCGTCTTCAAACCATTTTTCTTTAATTTAGAATGTTGTTGCTAGAAGTTTCCTGCGAGTAATTGCACTGAGGCGAGACGAGACAAGGTCCGGACCACCCTAACGTCTACGAGGGGCGTCAGGGAATGGCCCGGGGTTGTGACCAATTGGGCGGTCCCGCTGCTGTTGCTGCTGCTGCTGCTGCTGGCGGGAAGCTACAACCTTTGCTTTGGCCTTGTTGATAACTTTCTTGGCTTCTTGCTTGAGGGGCTTCTGCTCAGGTTCCTTCTTCCTGGGAGCCTTTTCCTGCTTCTTTTCCTTTTGTTCAGGTGTCTTCTGCTTGTACTTGTCTGGTCTGGCTACTTTCTGCTTGTATTTCTCTTGCTTTGGAGCTGCCTCGTGTTTGTTTTCCTTCTGTTTAAACTCTTCCTGCTTGGGTGATTTCTCCTGCTTCTGCTTTTCTTGTTTCTGTTTCTCCTGCTTAGTTACTTTTTCTTCCTTGGATGACTTTTTAGGCGGCTTTTCTTTAGGTACCTTCTTCTCCTGAGACACTTCCTTCTTTTTGTCATCTTTCTTTCCTTTCTGCGTCTTGGGTTCCTCCTGGCTGATCTCCTCGCTCTCCTCTTGCGACTTCTCTTCCTTCACTTGCTTGGCTGCCTCCTGCTCCTTCTTAGCCTCCTGCTTTAGTGCCTCTGCTTTTAGGTACTTCAAACTAAGTTTTTCCTGTACAGACTTTTCTTTAGGTTCTGTGGCGTCCTGCTTAGGTGCTTCATGCTTATCGGTTTTTCCTTGCTTCGATGTTTTCTTCGACGACCTAAAGATCATATCCAACATCTCGAGGGCCATCTCAGGGGCGTCAATCGGTACCTAGGGAAAGAACATCAAATGAGTCACACGCACACACACACACACACACACACACACACACACACACACACACACACACACACACACACACACACACACACACACACACACATTATTGCTAGTTTCCCTACGTATATTGTTAAGCCTCCTCCAATCCTTTGTATATTTTCAATTTCGTTACTGTTTTTCAAATGAATGGTTTATTTTCCTCCTCCTCCTATTCCTTTTCTCTTTTTTTTTTAACTTATTATTATAATTATCAAACACACACACACACACACACACACACACACACACACACACACACACACACACACACACACACACACACACTGTGCAGAGTCATAAAACAAAAAGAGAATTGTGAAATACTGCAGGAAGACTTAAACAAGATCTGGAAATGGAGTAAAAATGGGAAATGGAATTCAATGTGGACAAAAGCCATGTCATGGAAATGGGAAAAAGTGAAAGACGAACAGTGGGAATCTATAAGATGGGAGATGGAGTAGAACTAGAAAAAGGAAAAAAGGAAAAGGATTTGGGAGTGACGATGGAAGAAAACAATCAACCGGTAAGCCATATTGATAGAATTTTCAGAGACATATAATTTGATAAGGAATATTGGACTAGCATTTCACTACATGGACAAAGAAATGACGAAGAAATTGATAAATACTATAATAAGACCCAGACTGGAATATGCAGAAGTTGTGTGGACCCCCACAAAAAATGACTACAAGAATGGTTCCAGAAGTTAAAGGGATGACATATGAGGAGAGACTAAAAGCTATGGATCTACCAACCCTGGAACAGAGAAGGGAGAGAGGGGGTCTGATACAAGTTTACAAATTGATTAACGGAATGGATCAAGTGGATAATGAGAAACTAATCCTGAGAGAAGAATATGACATTAGAAGCACAAGATCGCATAGTAAGAAACTGAGGAAGGGAAGATGTCTGAGAGATGTTAAAAATATAGTTTCCCGCAAAGATGTGTTGAGACTTGGAACAATTTGAGTGAAGAAGTGGTGTCAGCAACGAGTGTACATAGTTTTAAACAAAAATTGGATAAGTGTAGATATGGAGACGGGGCCACACGAGCATAAAGCCCAGGCCCTGTAAAACTACAACTAGGTAAATACAACTTGGTAAATACACACACACACACACACACACACAAACACACCCGGTAGCTCAGTGGTTAGAGCGCTGGCTTTACAAGCCAGAGGACCGGGGTTCGATTCCCCGGCCGGGTGGAGATATTTGGGTGTGTCTCCTTTCACGTGTAGCCCCTGTTCACCTAGCAGTGAGTAGGTACGGGATGTAAATCGGGGAGTTGTGACCTTGTTGTCCCGGTGTGTTGGGTGTGCCTGGTCTCAGGCCTATCCGAAGATCGGAAATAATGAGCTCTGATCTCGTTCTGTAGGATAACGTCTGGCTGTCTCGTCAGAGACTGCAGATCAAACAGTGAAACACACACACACACACACACACACACACACACACACACACTATGGTCATGCAAGTTTATATGTGAACAGTCATGCTGTAATCATAACCTGGTAAGCACCTCACCATGTGTCCTGAGTTCATGATGGTGTACAAGGAGAATCGCTTTGCCTTCTGAATGGTGGCAGCAGTGGCAGTATAGATGGGGATTGTGATAGGTTGGTTGGAGGCAGCCATAAATTCGGGTTTTCCTGACCACTCCATGTTTTCAATCCACCTGTATGTACCTGGGGAGGACAGGCAGTGGTCCGTGCATTAGTAAAAAGAAGCCAAGAGCAGTAAGGCAAGTAATACTAGTTTTTCTTTCGCTCTCATAATCTCTGACATTGGAGAAGTTACGTACCTGGAGTATCACAGATGAGATCCAGGTTGCCAGTGAAGACCACCACCTCCAGGTCTGTTTCAGTTAACAGCTTCACCACTGATGGAAATAAATACATGTCATCTTCAGCGTGCTTTAAAAATTTAGAAGAAAATAGTACAATCAAATGGTTATGGAAGAAATATCAACACTGGTTCAAGGAAGGAACGATAATTTCCTACCAGACTCTATGACTGGCTTCATGAAGTCTCCTGCAAGAGCATCGAACACCAAACCACCCTGGCTGCCCCACTTCACGTGTTCCGGGATGCCCCACTCATCCGCCTGCGGGCCGTTCATGTAGTCACCCAGCGCGTCGCGGGTCAGGTGCTCCACGTGGTTCTCGTACAGCCTGCCTACCTCGCGCCGTGAAGGAAAAAATGGAATATATTCCATTAGGCGCCGCAACAGCTTAGGTCATAAGGCACAGCTAGGTTTAACGGGAGAACTCCACATCTCCCACCGGGCAACTAGGTTAGGCAAGGATTCGAACCCGGGCCGCCTAGACCAGAGGTCCGAACACAAGCCACTTTAACCAGCTAAGCCACCCAACCCCCTCAAGGATACACCACAAAAAAGATAAGAAATAAAGTTCACGAAGGCTGAGTTTTTTTGTAGTATCTAATTATATACACTCAAAAAAAAAAAAAAAAGAAAAAAGAAAAAAAAAGATACTAACGAACATGGGACGACATGAAGGAAAGTTCGGTTGCGTTGGTGTCCTTCTTCAGTCTGTAGATATCATTCTTGGCCAACACATTGTAAAAATTAACGTTGTTGCCGTATTCCATCACCACGTACTCGGCGTAGCTCCATTTGTTGGTGGCCTCAATCCATCGCCCGGCGTCCACGGCAGCTTGTGCTTCTGCAGCAGCACTGTCGATCGCTTCCAATCCATTTCGGTTGACGATTCCCTAAGGAGAAATCAACCTATGGTGTTACTCCGCACAGATGTAGCCCTGCATGTCGTTCTTTCCTGTTCAAATCTGAATCAACGATCTTTAGCGTTAATCACGTGTAATGGGGGACACTCACCATTTGGTAGAGGAAAGTGCCCCAGGTGTTCACAGAGTCCATAGGGCTGATCCAGGAATCCCCGAGGGCCACGCCGCGGAAATCGCTCACTACCTCGCCGTTCTTAATGGCCTGAAACAGAGGGCAAGAGTTACGTGAAAGGGAAGTAAGGATTAGCTTAGTTTTCCTCAACTCATGCACGCTTCACGTGTTTTCAGGACTTAGTCACGATTCTTTTCCTCCACCACCAACATACTGCATGATTCCTACCTTTTCAAACTCAAGAGCGAAGTCGACGGTCATTTTTCCTCCATATGACTCGGCAAAAACGTAGAATGGCATGATTTGCATATCTGTGTATTGGGTGAAGACGGATTTGATAACTGCTACCAGGTCTGAGGCAATTATGGCATTGTTGGTTGTGAGCAACGAAATGTCCTCCACGTAACTATACCCAGTACCCACCGGGTTGTCCACGAACAGCAGGTTGGCTTTCTTGGTCTGTCGAGACAACGCTAACACCATTAGTCACTGGTGACCTGGGACTTGAGACTTTGCACTCATGTATATAGGATTAAAGAATAACGCATTCATAGCATTAATGTTTAGCTTTGATGTATTTTCGAGAGAGAGAGAGAGAGAGAGAGAGAGAGAGAGAGAGAGAGAGAGAGAGAGAGCACTCCAAACATTTGAAAGATGGTGGGCAAGTAAGTGCAAACCATAGTGCTAAATGCCAGTTGTGTTTCTGTTACCATCCTTACTATGCAGGTGGTGACAGCAAAAACCACTGAGTTCCACAGTAATGCTGCCATTGTAAAATATCTGCTTGACAATAAGTGAAAAAAGGGGAAATTCATGTAAATAACAGAAAAACGGACAGACATCGTTAAGATAAATCAATTGGCTCCGCATTCTCTCATGGTGAGGAACAAAACAAGAGTGTAGGGATCTTCTTAGACTTTAGCAAAGCCTTTGATAATATTAATCATACAATTTTGTTAAGAAAACTGTATAAATATGGAATCAGGGGAGTTGCACATGACTGGATCGCAAGCTACCTTACTAGTAGATCACAATATGTTTCGTATAATGATGTTAGCTCCTTCACCATAGGTGTTACATGTGGTGTACCTCAGGGATCAATTTTAGGCCCCCTATTGTTTCTACTGTATGTAAACGACATAGCCAATGTTTCTACCACGCTCACCCCTATACTTTTTGCCGACAATATTAACATTTTCTTAGAGGGTAACCACATTAATGATATGATCATTAAAATAAATAGGGAAATGCTAAGAATAATGGATTGGATAAATATAAACAAACTGTCCCTGAACATAGATAAAACCAAATACATTATATTCCATACTAAGGGTAGAAAATTTTCATTAAATTGCAATGTATACTTAAACAATAAAGTAATTGAAAGGGTTAATTATATAAAATTTTTAGGTGTTATTATTGATTCTACATTGTCTTGGTCTGAACAAATTAAATTAACAAAAAACAAAATTGCTAAAAGAGTTGGGATACTATCAAAAGTAAAGAAACTTTTAGATAAATCAACACTTGTCACAATCTATAATAGTTTTATCTATCCATATTTGTTATATGGAATTGAAGTTTGGGGAACAGTTAGCAGATGTTACTTTGATACTGTATTCAAGTTGCAAAAAAAAGCCATCAGAATAATTGCTTCTGCCAGTTATAGAGAGCACACCTAACCATTATTCTTATCTCTTCAAATATTACCTCTCGAAAAGATTTATGTATTTGCTATAAGTAAATTAATGTATAAATTTAGTAACAACAGATTACCCTTAATATTTAATGATATGATTATTAGAAACATACAGGTTCATTCTCATTCAACAAGGCATAATCAAGAAATACATGTACCACAATGTAGAACAACTTTGTTTCAAAATACTTTCAGATATAAAGGGGCAATTATTATGTGTCCAAATCCATCCCGTATAATTGTAACATTTCAACTTTCAAGCATAAACTGAAGACTTTTTTATTGGAAAAATATAGCAGTGATGCTTAATAGTCAAATGCTATCTAGATTGTTGTTGTTATTATCATTATTATATTATTATTAGGTATTATTATTGATATTATTATTATTATTATTATTATTATTATTATTATTATTATTACTGTTATTATTATCATTCTTACTAATTCTGTTATTAATATTAATATTATTATTACTTATGGTTCTCATCATTATCGTTATGTATTATCAATTTATTATCTTTATCATCAAGTATCTATTTTATTATCATCATTGATATCATTTAGTATTAAGTATTGTAATTATTCATTATTATTATTGTTATTATTATTATTATTATTATTATTATTATTATTATTATTATTATTATTATTATTATCATCATCATCATTATTATTATTTATTTAGTTATTTAGTTATAAATACCATTATATTCTTTTCCGTTTCTTCCCGCCTGTCTGTTTTGAGATTATTTTTAATCTCAATAAGAGTATGTTAGGACACATATACCTTCGGGTATCTAGTCCTCTTTGTCATGTTAATCGGTGTGTTTGGGCAGTTTTTTTTTTTCTAAATTGTTACTGTATGTGTAATATGACAATAAACTTTAATTATTATTATTATTATAGGTCAGCTCCGAGGACATGTCTAGGTCGCGTAGTCAGGATACTCACCCAGGCGTGCTCCCTCGCGTTGCCGTTGATGTCAAAAGGTCCCAGCTCTTCAAAATTGCCGTAACCGACCCCTGAAGCACCTGGGCCGCCCTGGAGCCACATGATGAGCGGGTGTTCAGTATGGTTGCCTGGTAGGTCCGTATGGTACATCACCCAGAACATGTGGGCGCCGGGACGTACCTCTACATACCCGAAATGTTCCTCGTGATGTTCCCGGCCGGCACCTGCAACAAATCTAGGGTCACTCACACTCACACTCACGCTGATGTCAAACGGAAGCATCTACTACAAAATTAGTCTTCCGTTTATGTATAATGTGAGGCACAGCCATCACGCTTCCAGGTTCCAGTGAAGGTGGTGTTTGCTATAGTGTATTAAGAAGTCCATGAAGTTCACTCTACCATGAGAGAGATATAGATGCCTGTCTGACTTAGCTGTAATGGCTGTGCAGGACAGACAGGAATCTGAGTTTGAATTAAGTTGAAGCATTTATAAAAAAAATACATAAACCTAATTCCTAATAACAAAGGCAAATTGCGTGAAGGCGGGCAATCCTCCTCCTCTTTTGTTTCTTGACAGTGGAAACGCGTCGAAGGGACAAGAGATAAGCAACCTCTTTACTTTAGTTATTCCACCTTTCTTACATCTTAGTTTGAAGAAAACGGTAAAGAAATAAGATACACTACTATATTTCTAAGTATTCAAAGTTTTCTGTAAAGCTTTCTAGTTATTTTCTCATCGTCACTGGAACTGTTGGCAGATTAGATAATCTCACCGTGATTTATTTCGCATGAGCCTTGAATATAATCTATCTTAGGTACTCGAATTCAGGCATCACAATTCATAAGATTTGCAACAGAACAACGGAGACTACTTGACTGCCACTGACAGGAGTCTGAATACAATAAACAAACATCATTGTTCCCAGCTACTTATTTTAATGAGAAGGTTGGTGCCTTCATCCTTTTTGGCCAGTCTTAAGAGTATTGAGATGAGAAGTTACTGACAAAGGTGAAGCAATAGGAGCGGAGGAGGAAACCAAAATGGTATTTGCTACCTCAGTCTAAGACTATACCTGATCATGTAGCACCAAAATTAATGTTTCTGCATATAAAATAACTTGAACAGAATCTCCATAATATCATCAAGGTACAAAATGTCCTTCTTTTACAAGAAAAATTCTCTTCTTCGCTTTTCTCTTCTTCATTACCTCCATCTTTCCTACATTTTCTCACTCACTCACTAACACAGTTGGTCAGTGCACCACCATACTACTTTTCCACACCCAAACAAAAAAGTCAAGTCACACGTTTTATTTCTCCCAAAGTACAACAGACTCCAACGGAAAAGAAAAGTGTGGACTCGTCATCTCAGTCATGAAGAGGCGGCGAAGGAGGTGCCTGTGACGTCAGACAGCGAAACAACAACGCCTCGATTAATTAGATCTACGAAAAATTATCAAGCACCACTGTATTACTCAATGAAAGGAGGAAGAAGAGGAGGAGGAGGAGGAGGAGGAGGAGGAGGAGGAGGAGGAGGAGGAGGAGGAGGAAAAGAAAGAGGACGAAAAGGAAAAAGAAAAGAGAAGGAGAAGTAAAAGAAAGCAGAGAAGAAGAAGAAGAAGAAGAAGAAGAAGAAGAAGAAGAAGAAGAAGAAGAAGAAGAAGAAGAAGAAGAAGAAGAAGAAGAAGAAGGGCAGGGAGAAGGGCAGGAGAGAAGGAGAGAGAGAGAGAGAGAGAGAGAGAGAGAGAGAGAGAGAGAGAGAGAGAGAGAGAGAGAGAGAGAGAGAGAGAGAGAGAGAGAGAGATAAGGGAGAACGAGAACGAGAAGGGGAAAAAAACAAAAAAACTCGGGTAAAGAGAGAGAGAGAGAGAGAGAGAGAGAGAGAGAGAGAGAGAGAGAGAGAGAGAGAGAGAGAGAGAGAGAAACCAAAGAACCCTTAGGGATCAGAAGACTTCCAGCAAAGGTTACATGCAATAACGATATTCAACTTCAGTCACGCATGAAAGAACGGCTTCATGAAAAATCGAAGTTTCGATCTGAGTTGCCTTTTCTCCCTGTTCCACTTCCTTCTTTAGTGTTGTTACTCTCCATAGTTGCCTGGAGGTGGAATTATGGCAGGGAAGTCGACGCTCCTCGGTGCATCTCAGCGTTCTTAGTGTCGACAGTCCGTTGTTGGCGCGACGCTCGATAATGTTGAAAAAATGATTCTCCCTAACGATCCAGACACGAGAACTTGCGCAACTCATGAATTAGCTAAACCAGGTTCGTGTGTGTGTGTGTGTGTGTGTGTGTGTGTGTGTGTGTGTGTGTGTGTGTGTGTGTGTGTGTGTGTGTGTGTGTGTGTGTGTGTGTGTGTGTGTGTGTGTGTGTGTGTGTGTGTGTGTGTGTGTGTGTGTTCGCGCTGTACAAGTACCAATCATTCAAGCACACGCATTCTTTCTCCAGGCATGCATCGCTCTGCATGGCACGCACATCGATGCAGTCACGTCCCCCTTACAATGTCTACAAAGTCGGTCAGTCACTCTCAAATGGGAATACCGAGAAAAGTTTATAAACAGGACACTCGTTTCATTATCTCTACCTTATCATGGGACAGATACTGATCTACACTCTATCAAGACATGTACTCAAAGATGTCCACCGGGATCAGCCTCTTAACATTGCGCCACCGCTAAGAGAGAGAGAGAGAGAGAGAGAGAGAGAGAGAGAGAGAGAGAGAGAGAGAGAGAATTTTAATACTTTCATACCACAGCCTTGGAGACTAGGCAAAACGTTAACAAATTATCTATGCCATGTGGAAGCAAAGTAGGTGAGGGGCGGCAAACTAATGTGGTAATGGAAGGTAATTTGTTCCGATAAGCAGTAATCTGTAGTAGAGAGCTACTGTATTCACTACCGAAGGTCCAGAAACTAAGCCCGGTATTAAATAATGCTCTCTCTCTCTCTCTCTCTCTCTCTCTCTCTCTCTCTCTCAGCATGACTGTTTTTGAAGGCCACAGAGATGATTAGCCAGGTTCTCGAGTGTTTTTTTTTCCTTTTAATGATGTAGAAATCTTGTTACTTTGTCTTTGGAACTATGAAAACATTCGCAAAATCCCTTCGCTCTCACCACGACCATTTTCCAAGGACACATATGATTAGCAAGGTTCTCAAATTTTTCTCCTTTTAATAATGTAAAAATCTTGTTAATTTGTCTCTAGAACTATAAGAACACTTTTAAAATCACTTGGCTCTCTCACAATGACTATTTTTCAAGGCCATAGAGATGAATAGCCGGGTTATCAAAAGTGTCTCTCCTTTTGATAATGTAGAAAGCTTGTTAATAGGTCGCAAAAATATAAAAGAATAAATAAATAAACGTTTTACTCTCTTACCGCGACTACTTTCAAAGAATAGAGAAATGATTAGTTGGGTTCTAACGAGTGACTTTTCTTCTAATAAAATAGAAATCCTGTTAATCTGTCACTAGCACCATCAAAAAATTATCCTTAAAAACATTTGTAATTTTAAATAGACTTTTGAATATAAAGAAGGTCCAGACTTATGTAGAGCATTTCAGAATATCACCAAGTTACAGGCGAAGGTGAAGTACTAGGAACGGAGAAGGAAACCAGTAAGGATGATGGGAAGCAGGGTGATTACTGTGGAGATCTCTTAGAAATGAAGGAAAAAGAAAAGTAGAAATCAATATATTAGGAGAGTGAGTAAGAAAGCGATATGACGAAGGCACGAGTAAAGAGGGTCTAAGAAAAAAAAAAAAAAAAAAAA
>NC_059278.1:8062655-8075155 GCF_017591435.1 Portunus trituberculatus | reverse complement strand
CATAACCAATCCCAAAGAGAAATGCAGAGACACATTCCAAAGCCAGCCACACCTGATCATCTGTATACGCTGATTACATTCCATGTCCATTGACAAATGCTGAGCCAGGCGAACACAACAGTACCACCGCGTTGGGCAAAACTCTCATGTCTCTTCTTAAAACAAACTTACACTCAAATCAGTCTTCATCTCATTCAGACTTGTCATGTTGGCTCATTAGTGCTAACAGTATTTTTTTGTTTTTGTTTTTGTACCATTAATTTTTCATGTTAAGATTTTCAAATAAAGTTGTAATAGATGAAAAAAAAAAAAAACCGCAGTTTTATTTGCCTCTTACTACTCCCTCTTATAGAATCGCTGTTCTCTCATGTTCACGTTAGCGCTTCTTTGCTTCCCTCGGTCGCCTCCATTCTTCCCTTACACTGGGATGCAAGTCTTTCTTGATGAATACCTTTTTGTACTACCACTCACACACACACACACACACACACACACACACACACACACACACACACACACACACACACACACACACACACACACACACACACACACACACACACACACACACACGGCAAGACAAATGGGCGAGCCTCTTAATGTGTAGCCCCCTGTTCACGTAGCAGCAAGCAGGTACAGGATGTAAATCGAAGGGTTGTGGTCTCGCTTTCCCGGTATGTGGAGTGTGGTGTGATCTAAGTCCTACACGAAGATCGGTCTGTGAGCTCTGAGCTCGTTCCGTAATGGGGGAGGCTGGTTGGGTGACCTGCAGGTGACCGTGAATAATAATACACACATGCATACACACACACACACACACACACACACACACTGCTCAGAAATACATTGTTTACCTATATATGAATTTTTTAGAAGAAAAATAAACATGAATCTTAAACAAATGTTTAAACAAAGGTTTAATCTTTTCTTGATCTTGTTTTAAATGAAAATCATATAAAGCGATGGCTTAGGTGATGCTGATGAGGTGGAGTACCAATCTCCAGGGATTTCTTTTTATAACAGTATATGTAGAAGTACGATATGCACAGAAATGTTTTTGACTGAAGGAGGCTCGCGACGCGGTTATGAAGCGAATCTGCTCTCTTGACTTCTGTCACGTGTTGAGTGTCAATTACATCGTGTGACCAATCCCGTGAATTCGATAATTGATATATTCGTATGAAATAAGCATTACAGTCTAAGGAAACTTACATGGATATCGACCAGCGCTTCTGACTATATTGGTGTTATATCTGCATCTCCTCAGGAATCCAAACAGCTACGAGTGATCTGTTACTACACTTCACCTCCGACGTTCCTGTCACTATTGATGTTTATAAAACTTAAACATAGTAGCATCGCTTAACATCTGAATAAACATGAATGAGAAATTATAATAAGAAAAGGGATTTTTTTCATGAAACAAGGATGTTGTTTATGTGAGTCGCACTGAGGGAAAACAGTGACGGCATCCGTGCACACTTTTACACTCCGGTTTCATCTCCTGGCCAACTTCTGTCTGAGTAAGTAAAACGTAAACTAAAAGAATGCATCATACCTGTCACTGGAGCATAGGTGCAGCGTGGCCTCCTGCCTGCCTTAATCTAATACACTCCAGGTACAGAAGCCAGGTACGAACACAAGTCACGAGTCACGGCCACCCATCAAGACCTGGACATCACACATGTCACACACACTTGGTGAAAGGAGATGCCTGGCTGGCAAAGGTCATTTATTTTCATCTTTTCCTTCTGAATGCATGGTTGCCGCTACACTCAGAAAGTGAGAGATTCAAGGACACGAGAGGCTGCAGTATTTTCCAGGCTGATGAAGAGCGTGGGTTGAAGACCGTGCGGGGGAGGCGTGGTCTTCTAGTTTTCCAGAGCGATGAAGGTTAAATTACATCACTCATAGCAACACGCCTTCCACGCCCCACGCGACGCCCACGCCTCTGCAGCCACAACGCATACGGTAAGGAGAAGCTGGGCGTGAGAGACAGAGCCGTGTAGTGCTCACTCATCTCACACACACACAAAAGGATATTATATCAACCTGATGCCGAGAGGCACGTGGGCAGCTTCCTGCTTTTTTTCCTCTTCTTCCTTCCTCTCCTCTTCCTATCCTCCTCCCCCTCCGTCCTCTCTTCCTAGGCACCCAACATTTGTTGTCGACAAGGACGAGCTAATCATATTTCCCTCTCCTATACCCGACACACCTGGAGTTGGGTGTGGGAGGGAAGGGAGAGAAAGGAGATAGGTGCAAGGGGGAAGATGGGGACAGGCAGGGAGGGCGCGGCAGACATAGTCAGACGGGCTACAGTACCTCCGAAGATTGGGTTTACAAGAGGCGGCGGCCCCACCCAGCGCTCATCACCATTGCTATTCGCGACGATCGTCCCCTCTCTGCCCGCCTAACTTCAGTCCTCTCGGTCTTTTGTCATCCGCATGATTCAATTACAGTTCGATCAGCATATGAACTCGGCACACTGGCTCAATTGGCCACTGTTCTTCCTCAGACTCTCAATCAGGGGACGCTCAGCCCAGCCTGTCACCATCACCCAGGCACAGGCAAGAAACTACCTGAGTGCAACTGACGCGCCCACACTGCCTGCCGCCCATCCTAACCCCTTCAGCCCGGCCACTCAGCACCACAGTCTGCAGCGAGAAAAGGAGCAGTACAAGTCACACTCCCACTGTCTTTGCCGCGCCACACACTAGCGATGCGGGTGACGTATATTGTGAGTTCAGTATGAATAACTTGTTTCATGAATTATATGTTAAACAAGCACAATTTTCCGTTGTTTTCAAAAGATAAAGACGTTGATGTAAGTGGGAGGAGGAAGAGGAGGAGGAAGAAGAAGAAGAAGAGGAGGAGGAGGAGGAGGAGGAGGAGGAGGAGGAGGAGGAAGAGGGAGGAGAAGTTTTACAGTATTTCTAGTTTGAGGGGAGAAATGGAGGTAAGGGATTGAGGAAATGGAGGAATAGGAGACATGGAAAGGGATTGAGGCGGATGTGGGAGAGAAAAGAAAAGGAGAGAAGTGGGGAAGGAAGGGGAGGAGGAAAGGTGAGAGCTCCAAGAGAACACTCCAGAGCTGCTAGTCTCACAATCCAGTTACTGACTCTCTTCCACTCGTGAATACTGAGCGGCATCCACTCTCTCTCTCTCTCTCTCTCTCTCTCTCATTTTTCCTTTCTTCACTATCTTGCTCTATTTCAACTCTCCATCCTCCTTCTTCTTCTTCTTCCTCAGCTTATATCCCATCTTCATATGGGGTCGCTGTTCCTCGCTAGTCTCTTCCAGATATTCTTTTCAGCCACCTGATTTTCTAGCAGTCCTTTTTCACTCATATCTTCTCTCAGCCTGTCCTTCCATCTCAGCTTCGGTCTACCTCTTCTTTTTCCCTCCACCTCCATAGTCATTGCTCTTCTTCCTACATAGTTTTCATCTCTTCTCATTACATGCCCATAGCAATTTAACCTTCTTTCTTGCATCTTTGAACTTATCTCTGCAACTTTCACTGTGCCTCTTATCAACTCGTTCTGGATCTTATCTTTTCTTGTCACACCGCACATCCATCTTAACATTCTCATTTCTGCTACATCAACCTTCTTTTCATGTACCTTCTTCATAGCCCAAGTTTCACTTCCATACATCATTGCAGGCCTTACTGCTGCTTTGTAAACTTTACCTTTCAGTCTTGCACTTAATTTTCTGTCACATAGAACCCTGACATTTTTCGCCAGGAATTCCATCCACACTGAATCCGATGGTTTATTTCTACATCTAGTTCACCGTCCATAGTTACATGCGATCCAAGATATCGGAAGGCAGTAACTCTCTTAATGGCTTCCCCATCTATACTCATATCATCTCCACCATCTACCGCATTAAAGGGTAGGTACTCGGTCTTGCTTCTACTAATCTTCAAACCTCTATCCTCTAGTGCACCTTTCCATCTCGTAAGTTCCCCCCGTAGATCAGCTTTTGTCTCACTCACCAGAACGATATCATCAGCAAATAGCATTGTCCATGGTGCTTCTCTTCTCACGTCTTCGCTTAAGACATCCATAATTAGATAAAAAAGATAAGGGCTAAGAGCCGATCCCTGATGTAGTCCAACTCTGATGGTAAATCCTTCCGTAGCCCCAACGCAGCTAGCAACATGCGATGTCACATCCCTGTACATATCTTGCACCAGCATCACATATTTTCCACTAACACCTTTCTCTCTCATACATCTCCAAACCTCTGACCTTGGGACACGATCATATGCTTTCTCAAGGTCTATGAAAGCAATATGTAGTTCCCGCTGGTTCTCTCTGTATTTTTCTATGGTCTGTTTCAGGGCAAATATTGCATCCGACGTCTGTCTACCTTCGATAAAGCCAAACTGATTTTCACTCACTTCTGTTTCAGCTGCAATCCTTCTTCCTATAATCGTTTCATCCTCCATCCACATCACTTATAACTCTATCAACCATCATCATCTCATCCACATCAAACCCACGTCCTTCACCTAAGCCTTCCACCACCACCACCACCACCATCCTCCTCCACCACGCGCCTCCTCGCCTCGGAGCCACAAGTGGAGGAATGGAGGGAAGAAGAGATGGAGGGAGGGAAGGACATGGATTCTCTTTCATTATTCTTCAGTTCACGTTTGACATTTCGTGTTATATGTTTGTGTGTGTGTGTGTGTGTGTGTGTGTGTGTGTGTGTGTGTGTGTGTGTGTGTTTGAACCGTGAACCGTGACATCGGGGAGAGAGAGAGAGAGAGAGAGAGAGAGAGAGAGAGAGAGAGAGAGAGAGAGAGAGAGAGAGAGAGAGAGATAGAGATAGAGAGAGAGAGAGAGAGAGAGAGAGAGAGAGAGAGAGAGAGAGAGAGAGAGAGAGAGAGCGCACGAAGCAGAAGGGAGATGGCACTGCCTGTTCACGCTATCAAATACCACAAAATTATGAAGATTTCGTCTCCCTTCCTTCTCTATTTCTCTCTCTCTCTCTCTCTCTCTCTCTCTCTCTCTCTCTCTCTCTCTCTCTCTCTTACTTCTTTACTTATTCCTTTCCCTTTTAGCCATTACCACACCATCTTTCTCTTTTCCATACATCTCAAAGTTTCTCCCCTCTCAATGGTTCAGTTTCCTTTCACTCTCGTCTCTTGTTCCTTTTCTCCTTTTATTTGTTCATTTTCCTTTTATCCTCTCCTTATCTTTGTTTTCATCATATTTTTCATGTTCTCTATTTCCTTTTCCATCTCTCTCTCTCTCTCTCTCTCTCTCTCTCTCTCTCTCTCTCTCTCTCTACTTCTTGTCCCTCCTCGTCACCTGAGCAAAAATCGTGATCGTCATGATAATGCATAACTCTTCTTCATTCTCGTCTTTCTTTCATTTTTCACCTCCCTTCCTCCTCCCCTCCCCTTCCCCCTTTTCCCTCCCTCCTTTCTCCCTTCCCCTGAGTCTTGCTTCCTGAGTGGTCTTTGCTTATTATTATTTTTTTTTCACCTCCATCGTCCATCAATCGGTTTTGTTGTTCGTGTTTTTATCTTATTTTATTCTTATTATTTTGCTGTTTCATTTTCCTTTTTTTTTTTATTGTTTTCTGTGTTTGCGTGTCTCTTCCAACACCACCCAGCCACATACTCTCTCTCTCTCTCTCTCTCTCTCTCTCTCTCTTACCAAGTCATCCATTTCCCGCTCACGAACACAAGAACACAACCTCCTACTCTGCTCACACAACGACTTTCTTACAACACTCACTTCAGGCACATAACTTACTGTGTCCCACCACCACCACCACTGCTACCACCGCCGCCACCACCATCACCATCACTACCATCACCACTCTCTCCTTTATCAAATTTCTTGCTTCCTATCCATTTTCATCCTTCACCGCCCTTTGACTTTTATTATCATTAACTCTTGCACTATTTTTAGGGCGTTCTTTTTTTCTTTTTCTTTACGGAACGAGCGGTGCATTTTTGTCATCAGTAATTGGGTGAGTTTACTTCTTGTCTTCTCCTTCGTTTAGTGAGTGTCAATTATGGATACATTTTTTCTATGAACATTTATTTAAAGAAGTGAAAGTTTTTATCTCTTCTTTTGAAATGTGTATATAATGTATGATGTAGTTCCTGTCTGCCTGTCTGTTTATCTGTCTATGTCATCCCTTTAACACCCTCTCTCTCTCTCTCTCTCTCTCTCTCTCTCTCTCTCTTTGCATATATATATATATATATATATATATATATATATATATATATATATATATATATATATATATATATATATATATATATATATATATATATATATACAAAATTCTTCAGGTTCGTATATAAGTAAATTTAACTAATACATCAGGGGAGAATAAGCACAGTGTCTTCACTCACACTTCCATAAATGAAAGGAGAAAAAAATGAAGGTAAATATTTCAAATGGCCTTGAATAAATCTTTCAAAGCAATGTGTACGAGGATGATAAAAAAAAACACACACACAAAAAATGTGTGTGTGTGTGTGTGTGTGTGTGTGTGTGTGTGTGAGAGAGAGAGAGAGAGAGAGAGAGAGAGAGAGAGAGAGAGAGAGAGAGAGAGAGAGAGAGAGAGAGAGAGAGAGAGAGAGAGAGAGAGAGAGAGAGAGAGAGAGAGAGAGAGAGAGAGAGAGAGAGAGAGAGAGAGAGAGGTGAGATATATGATAGTCTCTGATTGGCTGCGCAGACAGAATGGAGATGGAATAGAGAGAAGAAGAAGAAGAAGAAGAAGAAGAAGAAGAAGAAGAAGAAGAAGAAGAAGAAGAAGAAGAAGAAGAAGAAGAAGAAGAAGAAGAAGAAGAAGAAGAAGAAGAAGAAGAAGAAGAAGAAGAAGAAGAAGAAGAAGAAGAAGAAGAAGAAAAGAAGAAGAAGAAGAAGAAGAAGAAGAAGAAGAAGAAGAAGAAGAAGAAGAAGAAGAAGAAGAAGAAGAAGAAGAAAAGAAGAAGAAGAAGATGAAGAAGAAAAGGGGGAGGAGAAGGAAAAGAAGACATCAAGAAGTGCAACAACAGAGGGATACTAACTATACAACCACCACTACAATTAAAACCACTTTTACTACTACTACTACTACTATTACTACTACTATTAAGAACAACAACAACAACAACAACAACAACAACAACAAGCAGTGGAGGGAATACAAGTCGAGGCACCTTAAATGAGCATCAAGTATGGAAGCCAATAATAACCTGAGTACACACAGAGGCGCAATCAAAAGAGCAGGACAAGTGGACTTAAAAACAACAAACACTGACATCACCACACAAGCAAAGAACAACGAAGAAGCAACCAAGCACACTCACACATCGCCAAACACAGAATACACACACTTAATCGCCTCAGAGTTAAGTAATGTAAATGAAATCAAGCAATAAATCAATAAATCAATACCAAGGACACTCTGGCGCTGACTGCAATAGATATGAGAAAGCACAGGCAAGTCATACACATTATGAAAATCTGGGAGCACCTGTGTGTGTGTGTGTGTGTGTGTGTGTGTGTGTGTGTGTGTGTGTGTGTGTAATTCACCTCGGTCATCTGCTGGTCACCCAGCCAGTCTTCCCCATTACGGAGCGAGCTCAGAGCTCATAGACTGTGTGTGTGTGTGTGTGTGTGTGTGTGTGTGTGTGTGTGTGTGTGTGTGTGTGTGTGTGTGTGTGTAATTCACCTCGGTCATCTGCTGCTCACCCAGCCAGTCTTCCCCATTACGGAGCGAGCTCAGAGCTCATAGACTGTGTGTGTGTGTGTGTGTGTGTGTGTGTGTGTGTGTGTGTGTGTGTGTGTGTGTGTGTGTGTGTGTGTGTGTGGGTGGGTGTGTGGGAGGGTGTGTGTGTTTGCGAGTGACATTGAGTGATAAAGTTTGAATATTTGAAGGAGCAATATCGGTAAAGAGTGTAATGAGAGAAAATAAATACATGAAATAAGATATAAAGTGTCTCGTACACAGGATTATAGAATGAGAGGATATACACTATTCTTTTACCTCAATCATCGGGAATCAGTTCAGCAGCAACTCTTTAGAATTACGGGGACAGTCGTCCCCGTAATTCTGATGTTTTGTGGTTCACTTGCTACTGTTGTGAGAATGGAGAACCTCAGCATGCCAGCTTGAATAGAGAGGAATGAAAAGAGCAATAGAGACTACATAAAATCATATACTAAAATCAATATGTGTGGAGGAAGTAAATATATGATCTTATTGATGAAAAGAAGGCTTGTATGATATCCCCTCTCTCCCTTCTCTGCTCCAAGGCTTTGGATCTTCCAACATTGGAGCAGAGAAGGAGAGAGGATCTCACTCTAAGTTTATAAATTGATAAACGGAATGGACCAAGTGGACAATGAGTATCTGAACCTGAGAGAAGAATATGCCAGCCGAAGCTAAGGAAGGGAAGATGTGTAAGAGATATTAAAAAGTATAGTTTCCCGCAAAGATGTATTGAGACGTGGAACAGTTTGAATGAAGAAGTAGTGTCTGCAACGAGTGTGCACACTTTTAAAGTAAGATTGAATAAGTGTAGATATGGAGACGGGGCCACACGAGCATAAAGCCCAGGCCCTGTAAAACTACAACTAGGTAAATACAACTAGGTAAATACACACACACACACACACACACACACACACACACGGCCCGGTAGCTCAGTGGTTAGAGCGCTGGCTTCACAAGCCAGATGACCGGGGTTCGATTCCCCGGCCGGGTGGAGATATTTGGGTGTGTCTCCTTTCACGTGTAGCCCCTGTTCACCTAGCAGTGAGTAGATACGGGATGTAAATCGAGGAGTTGTGACCTTGTTGTCCCGGTGTGTGGTGTGTGCCTGGTCTCAGGCCTATCCCAAGATCGGAAATAATGAGCTCTGAGCTCGTTCCGTAGGGTAACGTCTGGCTGTCTCGTCAGAGACTGCAGCAGATCAAACAGTGAAAAAAAAAAATTACACACACACACACTTTTCATGGGTCATATAGGTCAATGTTTAATGCAACAATGCAACATTACATGATCAAAACGGCTAAACCAACCGTATAGACACACACACACACACACACACACACACACACACACACACACACACACACACACACACACACACATTAGCATACATAATATCATGAATAATCACAATCGAATACATTATCATTAGCATACATACACCTTCCCTTGCACACCCGCACTGAATACCTCTGACGCGTTATCACTAAACTTATCACATTCTTATCACATTATTCATTGAATTACCATTAATATACCAAATAAATACGAACATAAGTCTAACATTTTTTTTATTTCACAAGGAAGACCAGACAAGGGTAAATAATTTCAATCAACGCAAAATAGTTTCCCTAGAAAAAAAATAAGATAGAAAGGTGAAATCTGGCATCGAAGACCGATAGTTAGGTTTCAATTAAATTAACTTCCACGTTGCTACACCGCTGTTTGGCAAGACGGAGGGTGGTGATTGCTAATTATTCAGTGTGTTTGTCTCCCTGAAGGAAAGCATTGTAGGTGAGAATAACAATCACATTTCTCTCACTATTCTTCTCAAGTAGTGTGTCTTCGTTAGCTTCGTCTCATATCTAACAAGTAATGTTGCACTGATTTGTATATCATAGACATACAAGAAAGCAACTCTCTCTCTCTCTCTCTCTCTCTCTCTCTCTCTCTCTCTCTCTCTCTCTCTCTCTCTCTCTCAAGGGGCCTGAATAGGAAGTGAACCGTTCCGATGATTATCTTTACATCCGCCAAGGTTAATGAAATCTGATTGACCCTCAAGGCACGGAAACAAACTCGAACCTTGTCGGCGAGCTAAGTAATTGGGTGTTGGTGTTTGATCTCAGAATGGAGCGAGGAGCGAGAAACGAGTCGACATCCAGGCTCCAGCTCCTTTATGTGTGTGTATGTGTGTGTGTGTGTGTGTGTGTGTGTGTGTGTGTGTGTGTGTGTAGGGGCACGATCGTGTGAAAACAAGCTGAAAAACGGAGGGTGAACTTGACTCACTTCGGGTAAGAGAAGAGGGTAAACTTTTTAAATGTAAAGTAAAAAAATGTTCATATAATATTTACAATAAAAGAAGACCTACACATATCACAGTGGTATAGATGACATAGAAGGTAGCACGCTAAAGTTTGCACAGTTCCCGCTCTGTGATTTGGCTGTGATCTTAGCTGGTATGTAGGTATGTAAAGATGGTTTGGCGTCCGACTTTCTTCACTTTCATTATATTCAAAATTATGTTAACATTTGGTCTTGGACTTGAATAGCTGGTAATTAAGAAAAACTGCAAACCTAAAAAAAAAAGAAAAAAAAAAGAAAAACACGAGTGGACTGTTTACTCTAAGCTGAGACGTCTTGTCGGGCACTCGCTACACTCACGTGACAGTCTGGTCTCTGCCAAATTATGACGTACATACATACGCACGCACGTCCCTTGGTGTCTGCTGCGCTGCCTGGTACGCATGGCGGCACCCTACCAGTCCTGAAGTGCCAAGCAGGAATAGGTAATATATCTCAGTCAGTGTACAGAATCGGTTCCAGCTCAGGCTGCGGAATAGTCGATAATTACAGTTTATAGACATCTGGTACTCTGGTAGAGAATACTCAGGCCACAAGGGCAAGATAGTGGTGCTCAAATTATATCCGACTCCATGAAGGCCTCAGGACGTTTGGGTTACATTCGTCAAAGATAAATTTCCATAGTTAAGATTCTTTGTTAGTATGGGCCCTGGTGACTCGATGGCCAGATCTCTTGGTTACAAATGTGTCTCTAGACTCAGATGTCTTGACTACAGGTTCAGTGAATGGTGCATGTGAATCCACCTACACCAATGTAACTTTCATTCACCAATACCCTCACCCACTCACACCCATTCACTCATTTCACAACACCCACCAACTCAACCAATCACTCACCCACATCCACCCACCAACCTAGCCACTCATCCACACCCACCCATCCGTCCTTCCGTCTTCCCCACCATCCCATCCCACCCATCCACTCTGAGGACCGCTACTCTTGAGGCCCTTGTGACGTCAGCATCTTCCGCCTCAGTACCAAACGTCTTTCTCCCGATAATTAGTCTCCACTCAGACATTCCTCCTCTTGCTCCCTCACACGAACCCCTCAAACACTGAAACATTTTTGTGTGTGTGAGAGAGAGAGAGAGAGAGAGAGAGAGAGAGAGAGAGAGAGAGAGAGAGAGAGAGAGAGAGAGAGAGAGAGAGAGAGAGAGAGAGAGAGAGAGAGAGAGAGAGAGAGAGAGAGAGAGAGAGAGAGAGGACTATAATAGGTAAGATAAAAGCGGAGCGATGAAAAGGATAGAGGAGGAGGACAAGGTGTGAAGGTGTGAAGGGTTGATGAGGATGGTAACCAAGCAAATAGAAGGTCGCGGTGGATCTGAAGAAGCTATATCTGATCCTCTATGAGAGAGAGAGAGAGAGTTAGGGGAGGGGGTGATGAGAGGATCTTTGACCCTTATTCGGAAACACTTCTACGTTCTAAGTCCACTACATCTAAAAGGCTCTAGTTGAGATTACACACATTTGAGGCTCTTTCTACTGTTCTAACGGCAGATTAACAAAGTTTTTACATTATTTACAGTAAAAAGACTCTTGAAAACTGAGGCTATTGAAAATAGTCGCCATGAGAGAGGAAAGGGATTCTGAATAACTGCATTATAGTGCTAAGCAGGAAACTGACTGAACAGAAGAGGATGAGTGAGGAAAGCTGAGAGTTTGCTGAAGCTGAGAGATGCTGGGAAGTGCTGGAAGGTAATGGGAGACACTACAGATCTGCAGTAATGAGTATGACAGGTTAGAGAAAGGGAAATATAAACTTATGTTGCTATTCATATTGTATTGTAAACAGAGTGGCAGAGCAGTGCCTGCTAGGAAGCTCTTTCGTTAGTACGGTACAAAACATGGTACGGTGTGAAATATGTGTTCTGAGACAATCACATATACCACACTTCTCCTCACCTTGCTTGAAATCATATTACTCATAAACAAAACAACTTCAACCTCTGAAGCACAACTGTGCCTTAAATCATAACATACTGAGATCCTTGTAAATTACAGCCCTTTTTTTGGCATCTAAATTAAATACAGTAATACAAAATAGTTAAACAGAAATCAGGTTCGCTTGAAGACATCTTTCTACAATTAGAGCTTATATTACAAATCTAGACGATCAACAGGCTTCTTTATGCGTGTCGAACGTCTTAATTTAAGTTCTTGTGCAGGGCTAACTGTAGTACAAGTACTGGAAGGTTGGATACTAGGTGCTTTTGCTCAGTGAATGATCAAAGCTTTCAGGCACAACCTTTCTAGATTTACCATTATTAGTCTCCATTACTGCAGTTAAATCATTACTATTACATCCATTACCTCTTCCTGGATGAGCAGATTCATTTTGGTCAGACTGTTTAACCTTTGATACAGGAAGCTCATTGCCTGGAGGAGTTTGCTTAAACCATTGATCA
>NC_059278.1:8032655-8057655 GCF_017591435.1 Portunus trituberculatus | reverse complement strand
GTCCCCTTGGGGTGGGCATCACGCGCCACGGCCTTCCTGAAACCATCTCTGCGTTGTTCCCCATTCGTCATTGCCTCGGCGCTCCGTCACGTCTTAGGCAAGGACGCGTTGGTGGTGTGACGCCATGTTTGTGGGTGCTGGGAGGCAGGCGTCTGATGGATGGTGCTGAGAGGACGGCCGCCTCTGCTCATCCTGGCGGAGAGAGAGAGAGAGAGAGAGAGAGAGAGAGAGAGAGAGAGAGAGAGAGAGAGAGAGAGAGAGAGAGAGAGAGAGAGGGATGTTCGTTTAATCTATGTAGAGATTCAGGAGTGGAGTGTCAGGGCTTGTGAATGGTCTAGGAGCGTGGGCTGCTTGGCTGACTGGAGGCTGCCCAGCACGGGACGGGGTCTTACTAAGCTGGCATTACTGAAGTTATGAATGAATAAGAACATAAGACAAAAGTTATTCCTCGGTTCTTACTGTTTGAGTTAATCGTTTGTGTGTTGTGTTTATTAATACTACTGTGAACATTCCGGAAAGTAGAGGGCCGCCGGTGCTAAGCTGAGAGAGACAAGTGAAGCGGGTGGTGATGGATGGAGCGGCGAGGCCCTGCATGTCTTGCTGTGGAGCGCCGGGCGGCGGCCACCACACCGGAGAATATTAATACACACAGGGACACAATCGATGAGGAAACTTTTTGCGCGGCAGCTGCAAGCGTCACCCACCTGAGAGACGTCACGAGAAGGAATAAAGAAGCCGAACGAATTCCAGCTGCATCCGAATAATGGCGACAGAGTGTGGTTGTTGGGATGAGAGCAATACTTGCAAGCAGCACTGGAATCCCGGAGCCGCTGCTTCACGCGTCACTTGTATGCACCTGTGACGTTTTTCAACATGCGGCGTTGCGTCACGCGCTAATTTCTACATAGAGAATAAAATAAATGGAAACACTCACGTCTACTGGTCTTGCGAAAGATCATACTACTCGTGTGATTTTTGAAAAGCACATCAAAATTACCAACACAATATTGATGCAACATCAACCTCCTCCAATTTCTCGTGAAAAAAAAAGAGTTTTCTGACAATGCAATTTGAAAGGACAGAATATGCAGCTCGGAAAATCTTTCTGACAATACCGGCCTGGATTCCGAGAAACGTTTCAGTTATCCCCCGTAAAAATGCATCTTTTTAACAAGAACCGTAAATCATTGAATGAACCCGACTAGCAATATTGGCAGAGGTTATCTTAAACGCGGCGCCCTTCGATAGGGGAAGCAGGAATAGGGAAGCCTAGAAGTACCTCCAAGGCCCCTGAGGCCCTACGAGGGAGCAAGACCGCCAGACTTTCCCGTGTTATTCTTTACTCGTGATTCCAACTCTTGGAAATTACTTGTGTTTATTTAGTATAATTTGGTCGTATTCATGTGTATGCATTCATCGCTAAACGTTCCCTTCCTGCCAGACACTGAGAAAACAACCCTCCGGCTCCTTCCCCGTGTGATGGCCGCCCTTCGTGCAGTTGGGGGATGGGGAGCTAGGCGTGGGAGCAGTTATCTCCGGGGAGTGGCGAGGGACTTTATGCTCCTTTCCGGAATTATTTCGAGTGAATCCTGGTGGCGGCGTGACGTGAGATGTAGATGGGGCCACGAGGCTCGACTATCAGGGAAGTGTCTTGGTCTCTGATTGGATCAGTCGACCGAATTGGGTCAAGGTTGGTAGACGAGCCTCTGCCAGGATGACGGAGGGAAAGGGTTCGTGTGAGAGCGAGGCGCTGGGCGGCCAGTGCAGCACTAAGACCAGGTCTCCGAGTCCTGGCCACACAATTCCCAAACCAGCCTTCAGGCGCGGCACGAGGCACGGTGGTCTGGAGGCTGTATGATCCGCGTCGCCAGTGAAGAGTTGCCTCACCAGGCAAGATTGTGGATATTAAGGTTAAATATTTCTGACATTTTATTTTTTTTCCATCAGCAGCAACTAGAGTCTGGGACGACGGTGAGGCACCGAAGCGTGCGCTGAGGAATGATAAAGTTCTCTGTTCCTGCTGCTCGTGGTGTCCATCCATTACCATTCTATTACTATTCGTTACTCGTAAATATCTTAATCGCCTTTGGCAAAAGGTCGCTATTGCCAACAGCAGTGGATAAGCCAGCGTGGAGCACATTCCAATCACACTCCGTTCCCACCACGGAGAAGAGCCTTCACATCCGCTCGCGCGTGTGGCTTTCGCTCCGCCCCCCGCACCACCTACGGACGAGGAAGCGACTGGCCTTTACCTGCTCCTCTATCACCGCCTGGCCCTCGGACCTCTTCTTCAGGCCCTTCTACGATCTTCCTCCTATTGTCTTCATTGTCTTCAATGACACTCGTCCTCCCTGCCCCTCCCGATCCTTCTCCGTCCACTTCACTCCGACCCACCCAAGTGTGTGATTGTGATTATATTCACGTGTGTGTGTGTGTGTGTGTGTGTGTGTGTGTGTGTGTGTGTGTGTGTGTGTGTGTGTGTGTGTGTGTGTGTGTGTGAAAGTGTGCGTGTGTGTTTGTGTGCGCACGTGAAACGTGCGTGTGTGTGTGTGTGTGTGTGTGTGTGTGTGTGTGTGTGTGTGTGTGTGTGTGTGTGTGTGTGTGCGTGCCAGTGTGTGTGTGTGTGCCAGTGTGTGTGTGTGTGTGTGTGTGTGTGTGTGTGTGTGTGTGTGTGTGTGTGTGTGTGTGTGGCACCACAGCTCTCCGACACGCCCGCCCGTCAGGTCCCCGCGGGGCTCCTCACTCGGCGCTGTGCGGGCCCCAAGTCAGTGTGGCCGCGGCCGTTGGCGGGTGAGCAGGTGGGCGTCGTCGCCGCCCGAGTGCCGGGGCTGGAATGGCTCCGCTGCGTGACAATCGGTGGCTCATTGACCCGGTGGCTCCGCCAGACCACCTCGTGGCATGATATCTGGACGTAACATCATTTTCTTCGCATTAACGTTATTCTTCGTTAAAGCATAATGTGTATAATGTGTACATTCATAATACATAATTTTATACATTTAGGGTAAACATATTCATACTAGTATATCTTATATAACCCATGTCATATTTAAGTTGTTACGAAAAGAAAGCTGTCTTGATCAACTATTAAGAGCACTCGCCGCTGATTCCACAGACGGAAAAACGTTTTGCAAAATAGTCTGTCTGGAAGAGAAGACTGCCATTAATCTTAGATACATGAACACAAACACGCACACCTCTGGAAATGCACGCACACACGCACACCGATGTAAATGCACAATATGACACGTACACAGCTACACTTGCTTATTCTTCGGTAGTAATCCGACTCAACACCAGTCACTCACTTCACGCGCTCCGTCTCCACAGGTAATAAATACTTTGCAGCAAGACTTTGATCAATCTTACTTCAGTGTGTCGAGGATTCCACCTAATCCAGGACCCGCCCCGCCTTCTTGGTGTCTATTCGCGCCCCGTCCCGCCCAGTGCCAGCTGTCCCCCAGCCGCGTCAGGCAGCTGCCTTGCGGGCCATGGCGGGCCGCGTGTAGTCAAGGCGCCGCGTGGCCGGGAAGAACGCGGCCTGTCACGCCCATGTAGAGACGACCCCCTGACGCCACAGTCACACCTGGGACAGGATCATCGCTCGTATACCAGAGGTATGTACATACGTATGACATCACAGCACAGTGACTATAGTGAACAATTTCCACCTCCACTTCTTTCCCACCCGATAAACAGGAGCACATGTTATGCATTAAAAGATTTACATTGCGTGAATGAGGAACAATGTAACGGATCTGTGTTTCGCAAACCGTGATTCAGGTTGTTCTAAGCGTGTGTTGCTGACGTGCTGGGTAAAGACGAGTTATGATGAGGGGAGAGACGCCTCCGTCGGAGCGACGTGGCGAGGGTGAGGGTAAGACGTGAGTCATCAGGAACGACTTGCAGCAAAGTTTGGGTCACTGGGTTACTATTCCAATCACTCCCTTCCCTTTCCTGCTCCCTCCCTGGCTCCCCTCCCTCCAGTCCTGCCTTTGTCTCTTCCTCTATCTGTCTCTCTTTCCCGACCAAGAGCGCCGCCACGACTGTCCCTGCTATCCAATATGGCTTCACGGAACTGGCTCCTCTAAATATGCACAATAAACATGACATGAATACTTAATTATTTCTGACAAGCCATGTCTGTAGCGAATTTTTTCAATGCTGTTGAATTGGGAATCATATTAACTTTTTCTATCTCCTCTCACCCCATCGCCTCCAATCTATCCTCACCGCCATTTACTTTCCGTTTTCCTTACTGTTACAGTCTGTCTTCCTGTGTCTTCCGTGTCTTGCTCCTGCCTCGCCTCCACCACTCCGCCACACTCTCCGAAACACGTGCAAGGTAGTGCACACACACACACACACACACACAGACACACACACACACACACACACACACACACACACACACACACACACACACACACACACACACAGTATTAAAATAATTATCAGTGCTGAATCTCTGCAAACTTCGAGCATCCTCTTTATGCTCTCTTCTTTCCTCTCCTTTCAATGGAGTGTCAGAGTGGGCGGGTGGCGTGGATGAACTGGAGAGAGAGAGAGAGAGAGAGTGGCAAGGGCGCAGGTGGATGGGTGGTGGTATAGGCGGGGAGGAAGTCACGTGGGCCGTGCGTGGAATGACATCAAGTAGATTAAGGCGCAAGGATCATTAAAATAAGATTGATAAATGAATATTTCACTCAACAAGATAACCTACACCTACCTGATTCTCGTAATCTCTCTCTCTCTCTCTCTCTCTCTCTCTCTCTCTCTCTCTCTCTCTCTCTCTCTCTCACCTACTAATCACTCCACGGGCCAACCATCTTCAATAAAATTTTAATAACTTCTGGCTAAACGGAAGACAATTAAGACACACGGGGATAATTACCTCGCATTGAGCTGCTAATTAGTCGGGCGGTGCAGGTGGGAACGGCCGTATCTCCGCTATTGATAAGGGTGTCATTATATCACGAATATCGAGGGAAATTGGCTCTTACCTGTCGCATCCCACACTGGCGAATACTCATAAATAATAGTAACGTTAGCACAGCAATGTCATTTTCGCATCAGAGTCATGAATGCAATGGTCGAGGAATTTAATCCCCCTACCCCAAGGGGACTCCTTCCCTCGGGGGCAGGGTGTGTGTTCCAATCCATTTTTACATCCCGTGTCGTTATGGAATTAAGTGTGTTATTCCGCGACTAGGAGTGTAATGATCCCAGGATTCTGTCGTAGTTAGCTATACTGTACTCTCTCTCTCTCTCTCTCTTTCTCTCTCTCTCTCTCTCTCTCTCTCTCTCTCTCTCTCTCTCTCTCTGTCGTGTTTTTCTTTTGTAGTTTTCTTTTTTTATCATTCTGCCAATCATTTTTTTTCTTTCTATTTTTCAGCATTTGGTTGTCATCTCTCTCTCTCTCTCTCTCTCTCTCTCTCTCTCTCTCTCTCTCTCTCTCTCTCTCTCTCTCTCTCTCTCTCTCTCTCTCTCTCTCTCTCTCTCTCTCTCTCTATCTATCTATCTATCTATCTATCTCTCTCTCTCTCTCTCTTTCTCTCTCTAGAGAGCTCTCATGATTTCACTCCCTTCAATCTCTTCTGACTATTTCTCATCTTTCTTTATTCGCCCTCTCACCCTCTTTCGTCTTTTTTCTTTCCTTTAGCCATTTTCCTCTTCACTCTCTCCCTTTCTTCCTCTGTCTTGCATACTTCCTCCTTCGATCTTTCCTTCCTTCGCCTGCGTCTGTCTGTCTGTATGTCTGTCTGTCTGTGTGTGCGTCGTCGGTATGTCTGTCAGTCAGACAATCTCTCTGTTTATCTTCTTTTTTTACGCTCTCTCTCTCTCTCTCTCTCTCTCTCTCTCTCTCTCTCTCTCTCTCTCTCTCTCAACTTTACAACCTATGCCAGCCTTGTAAGGGGTCAACAAATCTGTTGCTGGTGTTAATACTGGTTTGCTTTTCCTTTGTGTTCCTTTGCGTTCCATAGTTTCGCAAGACCTTCAGTAAGAAAATCGAAAGTGAGCACCCTCTTCCCCCTTCCCTCTGCCCCATCACCCCCACCCCCACCCACCGAGGTCTCCCAGCGTCTCGAGTCTCGCTGAACCCAACTTGGAGACTCGAAACTGAATCGTCAATTGAAGAGATAGATTTCCGATCGGATTATGGCGTGGTGGTGAGGACAGGTAGGCGTGGCAAGGTGGAGGGAGGGAGGGAGGGAGGGAGGAGGAAGGAAGGAAGGAAGGAGGAAGCCTAGGTATAGAGAAGGTAGGTACGGACAGGTAAAGTCAAGTTGATACGTATAAGATGAGCGTGATTGAAGGGAGTTAGAGAGAGAGAGAGAGAGAGAGAGAGAGAGAGAGAGAGAGAGAGAGAGAGAGAGAGAGAGAGAGAGAGAGAGAGGTGAAGTAAAAGGAGCGAGTGAAAAAGGAAGATGAGGAGAAGGAGAAGGAGAAGGAGGAGGAGGAGGAGGAGGAGGAGGAGGAGGAGGGGAGGAGAAGGAGGAGGAGGAGGAGGAGAAGGATGAGGAGGAGGAATTGGCATGTACTGGTGCTAATGAGGATGAGGTGTGGTGGTAAGGAGGAGAAAGATATGGAGGATCTGTTCTGGAGTGGGGAGGGGAAGAGTTGCTAAGGAATGTGAGGAGGAGGAGGAAGAGGAGGAGGAGGAGGAGGAGGAGGAGGAGGAGGAGGAGGATGAGGAGGAATAGTAATAAAGGTGAGATAAGGACACACGATACTGGTAGACCAACACATCTGTAATCTTTTCTCACTATAATGACCATAACACATTCCATAGCAGAGAGAGAGAGAGAGAGAAGATACATTTAAAATAAGAAAGAAAAAGAAAAAAAGGACAGGATGGATAAACAAAAGCAGGCTGGATATGAAGTGGATAAATAATGTGTTTCGTAATAAAGAGTCTCCTGATGCGTTATGTGAGGAGCGAGCACCTTCTAACACGCCAGCTCTGCCCTCGTCTGAACTTTGCCTGTCATACATCTTTGAGGCGACGCTTCCTTCATCAATGAGTCAGCGGGCGCAGAGGTGAAGGCGAGATTAGTGAGCGGCTCTCCCTCCCTCCCTCCCTCTCTCTCTCTCTCTCTCTCTCTCTCTCTCTCTCTCTCTCTCTCTCTCTCTCTCTCTCTCTCTCTCTCTCTCTCTCTCTCTCTCTCTCTTTCTCGAAGAAATTAACGAAAACAAATCTGATCCCTCCTCTTTCTTTAGAAATTTCTTGCCTCTCCTTTTTTCCTCTCACTCTCGAGGCAAGGGAGAAGTTAGCCTTCTCTTCCTCCTTCTCCTCCTCCCTAGCAAGGAAATAGTTTACTCCCTTTGTCCTTCGTTCCTCCCCAGAGAGAGAATCATTTAGTCATCTCCCTCCTTAGTGAATACCCTCCTTTCCTCCCTTTCCAGCCGAGGATTCTGTTGTTCTTCTCCTCCCTCCTGCGCGACAGAATTAGTTTGTTTCTTCCCCTTCTCTCCTTCGCTAAGGAATTATTTAATCTCCTTCCACTTCTATTTCTTACACTATCTTTAGTGGATATTCATTAGTCTTCTTTCTCCCCTGCGAAAAAATTACCTAGTTTTCATCTCACTCTCCTCCCTTCCCCTCCCCTATGAAGGAATTACCTAGCTAGTCTTCTTCTTCTTCCTCCCTCCATTACGAAGACATTAGCTAGAAGTCTTGCTTGTTCTTTCTCTTTCCTCCCTCATTTCCGAAAGAATTAGCTAGCATTATTCCTCGCCTTGTTCCTCCTTCCTCCCTCCCCTCCTAAGGAATTAACTAGTCTTTGTCCTTCCTCCCTCCCCTCCCAAGGAATTAGCTAGTCTTCTTCCTCTTCTTCGTCCTCTCTCCCTCCCCTCCTAAGGAATTAACTAGTCTTCTCCCTCTCTTTTTTCTTTCTCCACGACGGAATGAGCTAGTCTTCCTCTTCTTCCTCCTCCTTCTCCTCTTGGAAGGAATTAGTTAGTCTCCTCCCTCCGCAGATCTAGCCGAGGGAGGTCCGTCACGGCGTCTTGTGCTCCTGACGATACAATGGACAGGAAGATTTTTCTGGGTGGCCGCGGCTCTTCAGATAAAGGCCCGCCCTTCCTTATCGACAGGTAGGGATCCGCCACGATCAATCTACCCAACATCTGTCACTCCGCTGTAACATTCCGAAACCCGTCACCGCCCTGCCGCCACGCACTTGTAGCACGTGCGAGCACACACTCATGCGCGCCCGAGCGCGCACACACACACACACACACACACACACACACACAAACATCAAAACTTTCTCAGCCTTTCTACTTTTCCTTATGAGGTCCTGTACTGTTTCCTCACCCGGGCACAAGCGTCTGAATATTTCAACACCGGAATAAAAATCAACGTAAGACTCGCTTTCAGTCTCGTGGCGCGGCGCTGCTTCCAGACCTGGACGCCGTCTCGTCAGGACCGTCTGCAGCGACGGCCGTGCCCCGAGGTGTCAGGGAAGGAAAGAAAAACCACACACAAGCACAAAGAACTATAGATTTGTGTGGATTGTTTGCATATTCAGCAGGAAGGAAGGGCGGGGCGGGGCGCAGCATGGCGTGGGCATGAGGGGCCCTGGAAGCTTTGTGCCAACGTCACCTCCGCGCCGCCACACACACGACAATATGCAGTTACTCTCCTCACGCCCTGCCCGATACACAGATTGTGGAATAAACTTGAAGAAGTCAGGCTAACGACGGTATAAATTTACGGATATGTGAACGATATTCAGCCACGCCGCCTGGAGGAGGGAAAAAAATAAGGCTTTTACTTTCTTCCCGTTCCCATAATTTCCCAGAGAGCTCAGCGTGGAAATGAACTCATGCTGAGGAGTGGATAAAGCGGCCGGCGATCCATTACAGGGGAGCCGAGGCCGCGTCAGGGGTCGATGTGTGGCGCTTACACTAAATTTCAGTCCAGAGACGGAGGGAGAAAAATAAAAGCACAACGATAAATAATTTCAAATGTCTAAACAATTCAGTACTAACCATTAACGCTCCTCTTCCCATCTGCTTAATTTATCTCACACAATTCACTATTTATTAACCTTCCTTGGCCCTCGTCTTCTCCCCTCATTACCGCTCCTCCGCCTCCTCCTCACCTGTCACCTTCCCCTCTGCCATAATCTTAAGCGCGGGGACGAGGTGTCGTAAGTTCACCACCAGAAAGAAGAAACACGACATAAAACGCAGGACTAACAAACAAGTACGTCCTCCTCCTCCTCCTCCTCCCCCTCCTCCTCCTCCTCCTCCTCCTCCTCCTCCTCCTCCTCCTCCTTCTCCTTCTCCTCCCCCTCTTCTTCTTCCGCCTCCTTCTCCTTCTCTGGTCTCGCTGCCTGCAGGAGATGAGAGCAACGGGGAAGGCAAGCGTGAGTAAAAAGAAACAGGGATGCCGCAGACTCCTCCACTTTGCATACCCAACTCTTTCTCTTAACACCCATTCCTCAGAGGGTGTCAGCGGGCGCCTTAATGCCCCCGGAGAGGAGTGACAGGCAACAAGGGAAGGAGGGACACCGCAACAGGGAGAGGGAAGAAGTACAATTGAGAAAACTCTAACGTGGTATAATTCTGAGTGATAAAAACGCAAAACTGTGTGTGTGTGTGTGTGTGTGTGTGTGTGTGTGTGTGTGTGTGTGTGTGTGTGTGTGTGTGTGTGTGTGTGTGTCAGAGTTCTTTTGACCTTCTGAGGATTAACACTTTTCTTATGCTGTCAAAATAGTTCACCAGTTTTCTTTCTTTTTCTCTCTCTTTCTTTCTATGCATTTCTTAGAGCATGCAGATTAGACTTTTCCTAACAGCACAGTGGATGGGGTGAGGATGAGATACAACTGCGAACGAGCAATAAGATGGATCAGTGGATGGAGCAAGACAAGAGCGTGACATGTTGTGGGTGAGAGGAAGGATAAGTGACTGGATATACAGAGAAGAAAGATGCAGGATAGTGAAATAAAGGCACTGGACGAAAAGTAATGGATGGAGGAAGAGCGTGGCATGTTGTGGATGAGAGGAAGAATAAGTGACTAGAAATATAGAATAGACGGATGCAGGAGACTAAAATAAAGGCGCTGAACAAGGAGAAGTAATGGCGAGGGTTGCAAGGAGTGGTGAAGGAACAATTGCAAAATAGATTACAACAGTTAGCTGATACATAAAGTTGAATAGGGGAGTGTGGTGGAGACAACTTGAGAACGAAGAGTGGAGGAGGTGGAGGATGTGGAGTCACTAGGGAGAGGAGAGAGAAAAAAAAACACAAAGTCGTGAGGTGAAAGAGGCCACGAGGGAACGTCAGTACAGTGCCTTACTTCCCGACAAGACCCCAAGTGACGCAATATAAAGGGCCGGGTCTTTGTGGCGCTGTGTTGTGGCGCTGCTGTATTATGACGCCTTGTTGTGATATCTCCCCGCCAGGAGGTTGCCATCGCGTCCTACGTATGGCAGAGAGGGGAGGGAATATATGGTTCTCTTCCTTCCTCCTTTCGTGGTACCAAAGGGAGTCAGTTTTTTTTTTTATTATTATATACTGAGTGTGTGTTATGTTACAGTGGTGGTGGTGGTGGTGGGGAGGTTATTGCTGTCTATGGCGGTGGAAGTAGAGGGCGGAATGTTTGTCGCGTGGTGGCGGTGGCTGTGGTGGCATGACGGGACACCAGCAATATATTTAATTGTTAATATCGAGGATTTCTCTGATGACAGCTATGTGGTGGTGGCCATGGTGGTGTGACAGGGGGTGAGGGAGGGGCGGTGGTGTGCTGGATGTAACGGAGTGGGGAGGGGGGATGGCATTGCGTAGCAGGAGCAGGAGAGAGGGAGTGCGGTAGGGCAAGGCGGGGTCGTGAAATTATAATGGTTGGGGGCGATTGTTGGTGATGGTGATGGTGGAGGAGGAGGGAGAGTGGTGATGTAGGGAGAGCCAGGGCGGAGTGAGGGAAGAGGGGCAGTGATTAGGGAGAAGTGGGAGGGGAGGGCAGAGTAGAAGTAGGATAAGGGGAGAGAAGGGGAGGTGATTAGGGAGGGCTCAGTTGGTGGGGGGGGGATGGGAAAGGAAAGGAAGAGGAGATAGGGAAGGGGAACTAAGGGAAGGGAGAGGAGGATAGAGGAGAGGGAAGTAGACTGCAATCTCCCATCAGACCACGAATGAAAACGAGCGACATGTTTGCTTGGTGGTCGCCTGCCTCACATCTCTACCCCCTCTCCACAGGGACGCCAAACACGGCCATACCCGTTTAGGACACGTTCAGGACGCAGAGATTTAGTGCCACACAAAAATGGGTGGACAGGACTACAGCTCGACTCCACTAATGCTCCACATCCTCTTCCTCTTGCTTCCCTCCTTGTTTTCTTCGTTTTCCTCCTCGACAATGGCAGCCGATACTGGCTCCACTACATTACTATTACCATAAACCAGTAAACCGTCAGAGAGAGAGAGAGAGAGAGAGAGAGAGAGAGAGAGAGAGAGAGAGAGAGAGAGAGAGGAAGCTTAGCCATTACTATTTACCAATAATTATGCATCGTACATTGTTCATATCCTTCACTCCATAAGCCAGCTGCGCCTCTCATGTGTGGGCACCCGTGGGAAATTTCCCGTAATGCTCTCCCTCAAATCTGGTCCCTCAGTGAAGCATAACAGGCCGCCGCCTGCTACAGGAGCTTGGCGTGACGTCTGAAGACCGACTTTCCCGAACTCTGGGAATCGGCAAAGCAGGTTGTGGGAGGCGCTCACTCAATACACACACACACACACACACACACACACACACGTCCGGTAGCTCAGTGGTTAGAGCGCTGGCTTCACAAGCCAGATGACCGGGGTTCGATTCCCCGGCCGGGTGGAGATATTTGGGTGTGTCTCCTTTCACGTGTAGCCCCTGTTCATCTAGCAGTGAGTAGGTACGGGATGTAAATCGAGGAGTTGTGACCTTGTTGTCCCGGTGTGTGGTGTGTGCCTGGTCTCAGGCCTATCCAAAGATCGGAAATAATGAGCTCTGAGCTCGCTCCGTAGGGTAACGTCTGGCTGTCTCGTCAGAGACTGCAGCAGATCAAACAAACACACACACACAGGTGGTAAGGGCAGAGTGAAAGGGGGATTTCTTTCAAACTCGTCGTCAGTGTCGTAGTAGTAGTAGTATAAATAGTAGTAGTAACAACATTATTATCATTACTATTATCATTATTATTATTATTATTATTATTATTATCATTATTATCATTAGTAGTAGTAGTAGTAGTAGTAGTAGTAGTAGCATCATCATCATCATTCATCATCATCATCATCATCATCATCATCAGCAGCAGCAGCAGCAGCAGCAGCAGCAACAGTAGTAGTAGTAGTAGTAGTAGTAGTAGTAGTAGTAGTAGTAGTAGAGTAGTAGTAATAGTAGTAGTAACAGCAGCAGAGGTTTAGATGAAACTTTTGCTGTTGCCTTAGATATATTAAAAGCTTTTGTCAGAGTTTAGCACAAGGCTTTGATCTCCAAACTACCCTCCTAAAGCTTCTAGCTCTCTCTTTCTCTCTACAACTTCATCTTAGTTTCCTTTCTGACCGTTCTATTGCTTCTGTGGTAGACGGTCACTGTTCTCCTAAATCTATTAACAATGGTGTTCCTCGTGGTTCTGCTCTATCACTGAATCAATTCATCAATGATCTAAACCAAATTTATCGTCCTATCCATTCCCAAACTAATGATACCACCCTGCACTTTTCCATGTCTTTTCATAGACATGGAAGGAAGTGAACAGATCACGTATACCTGACTTAATTTATGAAACTTCTGATTGGGGCAAAATAAATCCAGTCTTGTTCAATGTCTCAAAACTTAATTTCTACACATATCAACTATACACAATCTTCCAAACAACTTCCCCATTCACTTCTTCATTGACCCTCAACTGTCTCCCTCTTCTACACTGAACATCCTCGGTCTGTCCTTTACTTATAAACTAAACTAGAAATTTTTCATCTCATCTCTCGCTAAAACAGATTATCTTAAGTTAGTCGTTTTCAGTCATCTCCGCCAGTTTTTCTCTTCCCCCAACTGCTAACTCCTCTCCTCTAACACTACAGCCTCTTTTTTTTTTTTTTTACCACTGCGATGTTGTATCTCTTGATATTTACTACCGCTATTTTTATGCCAACTGCTCTTGTGATCTTGCTAACTGCATGCCTCCTCTCCCGCGACCTCGCTGCACAAGACTTTCTTCTTTCTCTTACCCTTATTATGTCCATCTGTCCAATGCAAGAGTTAACCAGTATTCTCATTCACTCATCCCTTCCTCTGGTAAACTCTGTTAGTCCCTGTCTTCTATATTTCCACCTTCCTATGACTTAAACTCATTTAAGAGGGAGGTTTCAAGACATTTATCTTCTGATATTGGCTAATTCTTTTGACCCTGTTCGGGAATAGGCACCTCAGTGAGTATTTTCTAATAGTAATTTTTGTTGCCCTTGGCCAGTTTCCCTCTATATAAAAAAAAGTAGTAGTAGTTGCAGTAAGAGTACGAACAGTAGCAGCAGCAGCAGCAGCAGCAGCAGCAGTAGCAGTAGCAGTAGCAGTAGCAGCAGCAGCAGGTGCAGTGGTGGTGGTGGTGGTGGTGGTGGTGGTGGTGGTGGTGGTGGTGGTGGTGGTGGCAGTGGTGGTGGTGGTGGTGGTGGTGGTGGTGGTGGTGGTGGTGGTGGTGGTGGTGGTGGTGGTGGCAGGTGGTGGTGGTGGTGGTGCAGTGGTGGTGGTGGTGGTGGTGGTGGTGGCAGTGGTGGTGGTGGCAGTGGTGGTGGTGCAGCAGCAGCAGCAGTGGCAGCAGTGGTGGTGGTGCAGCAGCAGCAGCAGCAGCAGTAGTAGCAGCAGCAGTAGCAGTAGCAGTAGCAGTAACAGTAGTAGCAGCAGCAGCAGCAGCAGCAGCAGCAGCAGCAGCAGTAGAAGTAGCAGCAGCGGTAAGTAGTCTTTCTTAACATGCATAGCGGATAATAATAGAGAAGAGAGTAGATACACAAAGGAAGCAGCGGTAGCAGAACCAGCATGACCAAAGCCCTCAGTCTGGTGGTAGTGGCGGAGCTAACGCCCTCAACGCGACGGTGAAGGAAGGAAGCGAATGGTGTGGCGATACTTTGTCATGAGTCTGCTGGCGATGGGATGAGGGTCAGGCCGTGGTGGAAGTGGTAGTGGTGGTAGTGGTGGTGGTGCAGCGAGGTAAGTATGAGAAGTGACTCGTTCTTTCATTGGCTGAGAGCAAAGCTTTGTCGTAGTACGCTTCGAGGCCGAAAAACACGCTACCACAGCATCACAAGCAGGAACAACAGATCCAAACCAACATTTTCATCAAAGTGCATCGTTCTGGCCATTTGTTCCCGAGAGGCAATGTTCACGGCGTCACGTCCCCAGTGTTTACTCTCGCGTCCGTGACCTCGCCGGAAACAAAGCTCCCAGAAGTTTACATTTCTTCAGCTCGTTCTTCGCTACAATTCCGTGAATGGCGACACGACGATGTGACCTTTTCTATCTTGAGGTGGTGCTGAGGGGAATGTGTTGCGAGCGACACTGTATGCGAATAAATCCCTTTGGTGCTTCGAGAGAGGTGAAATTGTTGATGGGCAGACACGCAGTGTGGGCAGCACACTGGGGTTCTATTATTTCATGCAAGGTCTGGGTGGACACGAGAGTAATCTGTGCCGTCTTCGAGGGAAGCTTTTCCACCTTTCCTAAGTCTAATGGGATTTTGGCAAGTCCTCGCCGGATCAAGGGAGGGTCACCTACGCTCACCTTTGCCTGTCCTCAATCGCCTGCTGAGGGCAGCCGCTGGGGCCACTTGACCACTGCCGCTCTTCACGCTGAACACACTTTTGAACGGTGGAGGAGCCTTTATGCAGTGTGATGTTTGTGGCACTGCTGAGAGCCGTCTGTCAGGACACCGCAAGCGGGACCATTATCCCACAGCCAACCACGGTAACACAAAACGTCCCATCGGAGAACACATATCAACCTTGGTCACACTTGACACACCTCTGTTGACAGACAAACATCGAGACCAGACCAGACAGACCTGACACGTAGGAGAGCAACATTCAAATACCAAGCTCGTCAATACGTTGTCGTGGACTGTCCGGTTTGTGATCGGTGCTGTGGGACAAGGATGGCTTTCGCCTTACTAACACTTATATTTTTCAAGTATCTGGTTTCCTTTTACATGTAACACACACACACACACACACACACACACACACACACACACACACACACACAAGCATATCCCTGAGGTTACTTGCAGTACAATTAATTTATCTCTACTCTTCGTCTCTTCTACTTTTTATCAGCAAACTTCCAGAAAGCACCTCAACATTTCACTCAAGTTTTAGTAGTCATCGCTTTAACATGAATGAACTTGAGTCTTGTCTTCATTACAACCTTTATCTTATTTAACTTTCTTATTTACTTTACTTTCTATTTCACTTTATTTACATAAACTTTTTTCTTTTAATTTGTTCTATTCAAGTTCCGCTATTTCTTCCGTAACAACAATAAACCTCACCTTCAAATGGACATAATCTGTACTTGCACCACATTCTACTCCAGAGGGAAGGTTCGTAGTGGTGTGAACCGAACTGCAGCAGGAGGAGGGAGAGGAGCACCTTGTCTGCTGCCTCGGTAATTGACTGAGGCCGAGGGAGACACGTCAGGCACCGCAACACTCCATCAGTGAGCAGACGGCACCACGCTACATCCGCGAGAACCGACAGTGTTAGCGCTCACCAGGGAGTGCAGGAGGGAGAGAGGAGTGGCTTAGGCAAGGCAGATGTACCATCCAGATAGGAAGGAAGTAAGAAAAGGGAGGCTGAAGGAGGGAGGAGGGCTGAAAGGAGCGAGGACAAGACGAGTGGGACAAGACTGAGGAAGGATCAAAGAAAGAAGAGGAGTACCGAAGAAGGAAGGAAGGAAGGAAGGAAGGAAGGAAGGAAGGGAAGAGGAGAGAAGAGACAAAAGGAAGAGAAAAAGAATAACAGCGAAGCAAAGAAGAAAAGGTTAAAGGAGAATAGTCTAAAATAGAAAAGAACGAGTGGACGAAGGAAGATGAAAAGGAAAAAGGGTCGGGAATAAAAGAGAAGGACACGAGGATGTTAAGAAAGAGGGATGAAAGGAAGAAGAAATGAGAGAAGAAAAGCAAGTGGAATGGAAAGAGAGGCAATGAGAAAAAGAGACGAAGGGAAAGAGAAAAGAAAGGAAAGGATGAGTTAAAAAAAAAACTAAGAGAAGATATTGGAATGAAATGAGAGAAGAGAAGCAAAAGATGAAAGAAAGGATACATAGAAAGAGAGGAGAAAGGAACGAGAAGGAGGCAGGGAGGAGAGGAGAGAGGCTGGGACACACAAAGAGGGGTGGCAAGCAGAGAGGAAAGGAGACGAAGAGAAACAAGGGAGAGAGAGAGAGAGAGAGAGAGAGAGAGAGAGAGAGAGAGAGAGAGAGAGAGAGAGAGAGAGAGAGAGAGAGAGAGAGAGAGAGAGAGAGAGAGAGAGAGAGAGAGAGAGAGAGAGAGAGAGAGAGAGAGAGAGAGAGAGAGAGAGAGAGAGAGAGAGAGAAGGAAGGTTTACTTGCAGCCAATGGATGGATGGATGAGGGACGTGAAGATTAGGAGAGAGAGAGAGAGAGAGAGAGAGAGAGAGAGAGAGAGAGAGAGAGAGAGAGAGAGAGAGAGAGAGAGAGAGAGAGAGAGAGAGAGAGAGAGAGAGAGAGAGAGAGAGAGAGAGAGAGAGAGAGAGAGAGAGAGAGAGAGAGAGAGAGAGAGAGAGAGAGAGAGAGAGAGAGAGAGAGAGAGAGAGAGAGAGAGAGAGAGAGAGAGAAGGACGAGAAAGAAAAGTGAAAATTACGCAGAGAAAGAAATAGAATGCGTGAACAGATTTTAGCCAAGTCAAGGGAGAGGGATTATGGGAGGGGAGCGAAAGGCTGGTGACCGAGCGACGTGAAGTGAAAAGAGACGGAGGGCGACAGATACAGAAGTCAAAGGAGGAAAAGCTACACAGATCACGAAGTAATGAAAATTAGAATGATGCTAAGGAGTAAAGGGGAATCGTCACGAGAGGAGGAGGACGAAGAGGAGGAAGAAGAGGAGGAGGAGGAGGAGATGCGAGTGTTACAGAAGGCGAGGAGAGGGTGCAGGAAAGCTAAAGGTTCCTGGCGGTGGTTATCTTGCTGCCTGAAATGCGAGAATAAAGCGTCTTAACTCACTCAAGCTGCCACAGTATAACTTTTACCATCGCCCTGCCTCTGGAATTCACGTGTAACTCTGGCTATAAATTATACACCGAGGTACTACGAACGTATACAAATGGCGACTAAATAAATTCCATTGGTGAGAAACGTGTCTCATAAAGATGAATAAAGGCCATTGTGCCTTTATTCAGTGAGAAAAAGAAGGTGGAGACTTGTTTCAAGTTTTTAAATTTCTCAATAAGTTTGATAATGTGGACCATGAAAAGTTTTTGATATGCAAATCGACGCCGGTGCGGAGTAATGGAACGAGGCCTGAGGGACGAAAAGGTGTCTCCGGGAACAGTTTATTTTACAGCCACACGCACACCCAACACCCCACCCATGTCCGCGACGCTGGAACAATTATCATAAAAAATGGCGCCTATAAAGTATTTCAAGGACGTGGACGTGGGGACGGGCAGCCTTCTTTTCTTTTTCATGTGGTGTTTTTTTCTATGCGTAGCCTCACTCCGTTTTCTATTCTAGTGCGTGTCCAAGAAAAGCCGCCTCGAAGAAATTTATCGTGGCGCATAAATGTTTTAGGTTTACGGTGACGGACAGAACGGGTTCCAAAAATGCTGAATTATTGATGTTTTATTCGATTATCAGTTCCTCGGTGCCCTTTCCTTCCTCCACGAGTTCATGAGCAGTGCATGAGGTTGGCGAGTCCTGTCCACCGCCTACACAATCACAACTCAGCACTCACCACTCGTCATCACCGTGCACTCTTTTCCTTTATCAGTGAGCACTTCACAGAGACAGCAGTAAGAACTCTTAAGCATAGCGACTTATGACTATGCGTTCTCTGATAACTTGTGCGAGGTGAGGCAAACAAACATCATCTCGGGGAGTCCGCTGCAGATGCTAAGCTGGTAACTGCAACTGATTCCCACTTAACCTCTTAATGGAGTGGCCATCGGTAGCGACTTTTCCTTTTCCAGTTTATTCTTTTCCTTCCTTGCCTTTCTCTCGATTATATCTGTGTACGTAACGGCCATCCTTTCACCTCCAGTATTACGATCTTTTCCAATTCCCTTCCGCAATATCGCTGAAGGTAAATGAGTGAAAAAAGTTATATTTCTGTAATCCAACCAGAGCCTTCTTAACGGAGTGCAGATGTGTGTGTGTGTGTGTGTGTGTGTGTGTGTGTGTGTGTGTGTATGATGCAGGGACGCCGCCTCCACCAAGCCGCCTCAAGGTTAAACACTCCACACCATCCATTGATCCACCGATGAAACTTCGCAAAGAATTCTGCTCCCTCTTTCACCCTCCCTCTTCCCCAACCCACTGACGAGCCACCCTAACCCTCCTGCAAGTTATTAATGCCTCTCGTAAACAATTTATATCTCTTCCCCCCTCGGAGCGATTACATCTTCCTGAAATAGTCACATTAAACAATCTACCTCGACAGTTGAATCCCGTGGCTGAGTACCTGCCTCAGTTTTCGTAAAGTTTGTGGTGAGACTTTTATCACCCCCCCAATTATCTTATTAACGACGTGCAATCAACACTCAGCGTCAGTTAGGAATCTGTGAACTGAATGAAAAAAAAGGTGAGGAGAAATGTAGCACCTGTCTTTTGGAATCTGTTGGAAAGGATCTATTACAGCTTCCCAACAAACCAGCACTGTGAAAAAAAATAGAGTAACGATATAAATGAAATACAGATTCAAAGAGGTGAGAAATACAAGTGAATAAAAAAGAAGAAAAGCAAAAAAAAAAAAAAAAAATGTGATGAGTTTCTTTACACAGCAACTTGTCAAGGCCATCAATAACTTTACGGCGCAGATGATGTATCACAAATCTATGTCCACAGTCCATCAGGATGGGGGGGAGAGAGAGAGAGAGAGAGAGAGAGAGAGAGAGAGAGAGAGAGAGAGAGAGAGAGAGAGAGAGAGCGAGAGAGAGAGAAATCAGCAGTCACCCAACCAGAGTCTACATAAAGTCTCTTCGCGTCTCACTTGAAAGATATGTAGCTGCCTCCGCCTCTTCTTCCTCCTCCTCCTCCTTTTCCTCCTCCTGCTCAAGTGAGACCAGCTGGAGGATCCGCAGTAATAGTCCTGTAATACCATCCTGCAGCACACTTACGCCAGCCACCAGAGTGCGTTGGACCTGCACAGCCTACCATCTGCTCCCCGCCCCTTCCCCTAACCCCACCACACCATCTTGCGCTCTCTCCCTGCACCTCAACGTCTCCCCCACCTTATTCTCACCGCGCATTCGTGAAAATACAGATCCACCTTCGTTGCTCTTGTCTGCAGTGTTTGTTCCATCTCTCCTTCCAACACTAAATAATTCACGATTTTTCACGATCATACTGGAACGAAATGACAACAATAATCAATATACTACTACAACAACAACAACAATACTACTACTACTACTACTACTACTACTACTACTACTACTACTACATCTACTGCCACTACCTCTATAACGTTATCAATATTAACACCATTTCTACTGACAAAATAAACACCAACAACCACTTCCAATATGATATCACCACCATAATCAACAACACTATCAATTTCACCACCACCACCACCACCACGACTGCCAAACTAACAACATTCCAGCTCCTCCATTCATCGTTACCCACCAACACTCAAACCTCCGGGCGAGTGAGGCAGGAGAGAGGAGACTGAGGAACGAAGAGAGAGAGAGAGAGAGAGAGAGAGAGAGAGAGAGAGAGAGAGAGAGAGAGAGAGAGAGAGAGAGAGAGAGAGAGAGAGAGAGAGAGAGGCGACAAGGAGAGAAAGCAAGGAGACAAGGAACAGGGAGGTTGAATTATGGATAAGAGGAAGCATGTGGAATAAACAGGAAGTGACAAGTATGGGATGATAGAACAAAAAGAAGAGGCAGAGGACAGGAAAGAGGAAAGGAAAGACAAAGAAGCAAGGAAGTAAGAGATAGAAAGATGAATCATGGGAAGAAGGAAACTATAAGGAAGTAATAGGGAAAGAAAAGCAAAGAACGATAAAGCAACAAGAAGAGACAGAGAATGAGACAGGAGAAGGGGAAGGAAAGACAAAGAAGCAAGAAAGTATATAAGAGACAAGGAATAAGAGATAGAAAGATGAATAATGGGGGAGAAGGAAACAGATAGGAGAACCAGGGAGATGCAAACACCAAATGATAAAGCAAGAAGAAGAGACAGAATGAGACTCTGGAGAGGGGAACAGAGAGGAACCGAGAGACAAAGAAACAAGGAAACCGCAGGAGGAAGAGGAGGAGGAGGAGGAGGAGGAGGAGGAGGATACGAGACAAGAGAAGAAGAGGACACGACACGCAATAGGAGGAGGAGGAGGAGGAGGAGGAGGAGGAGGAGGGAAAGGAGGAGGAGGCAGAGGAGGATGAGGATGAGCCTGCAAAACGTTAGTGGCTTGGATCCGAAGTCTGTGAGGTGGGACGCGAGGGTATTCAAGTTGACGGGGTGTAGCGGCGCCAGGAATGACCAGGTAACTTGATCAACAAGAACGGGATGTTAAATTGGTTCTGCAGGCCGGCGCGCGATGAATAACTGGCTACCTTGGCGCACTGACGGAGGGAGGCGGGAAAAAATGCGAGGGAGATAACCAGGAAAGACAGACAGACCGACGGACAGAGAGAGAGAGCCACACACACGCACACACTTTTTCATTTTGTTTAATCAATTCATCATATTCATTATTCTTTTTTGTTTGTTTGAGTTCAATTCACATCACTCACCATTTTTTGTTTTATTAATTCTAGTATTTCTGTTATTTATATGAATTCTTAATGTGTATCCTACGCCAGTGCCTGCATGTAATTATGGATGAAGCGTTAATTATTACTATTATTATCATTATTATTATGTTATTATCATTATCATAATTATATCATTATTATAATTATTCTCATTATTATAGTTCTTATTATTAACATTACTGCTACTACAACAACTATTACTACTACTACTACTACTACTACTACTACTACTACTACTACTACTACTACTACTACTACTACTACTATTACTACTGCTACTACTACTATTACTTCTTCCCCTATTATTACTACTACTACTACTACTGTTACGTACTACTATTATCACACACACACACACACACACACACACACACACACACACACACACACACACACGGACAAACTGACAGAAGAGGACAGACAAACAAAGAAATAAAGGAAAGAAATACGTAGTGAGGGTAAAAGGGAAAGAAGAGAACAAGAAAGATAATAGTGTAAAGGAAGATCAAAAGTAATGACATCAAGGATAACAAGATAACAAGGGGAGAAATGGAGAAAAGTGAAGAGAAAAACGAAAGGGAAGAAGTAAATACTCAAATATATGAAAAGAAAGGAAGGTGGAAATGGAAAGACACAGAGAGAAAGAGAGAGAAAGAGATGAAAAGCACCATCAAAATACAGACAAATCGAGAGATGAAGAAAAGAAAATGGAAACACGGAAGACTTGGGAAAAAAAAAATATAGAAAAATGGAAACCAACAGAGAGAGAGAGAGAGAGAGAGAGAGAGAGAGAGAGAGAGAGAGAGAGAGAGAGAAAACGAACTACTTGCTGTATACATAGGAAAGAAAAGCAAAGATAAACATCAAATACACGAAACACGAGAGGGTTGAAAAAAAAAAGAACAAATAAAACAATACAGAACAAAAGCGCAATGGTGGACACGACAGAAATAAACAAATAAATAAACAATGACAACAATGAGACTGTTTTGCCTGCACCACCACCACCACCACCACCACCACACGAGCTCCCAGTACACCGCCACTTCCCACAATTCCACAAAAATCGCTAATTATTCTTCGTCCTTCCTCAAACCCTCACTCCTTTCCAACCACTGATAGCCCAACACTTGCCTCTTCCTTCCTTCCTTCCTTCCTTCCTTCCTTCCTTCTACTCCTCATCCTCCTACTCCTCCTCCTCCTCCCCCTCACGTAAACAAGCTGTAGTTCCCCCCGCTGAGTTGTAAAATATAGCGGCGGGAATGCGGTGGCGGCAGCGGCGTCTTTCTCTCCGTCATAAACACTAACGCTGTTCACACTCCCAAGCAAGGCTACTCACTCCAACCTGTTTATGACTCTCTCTCTCTCTCTCTCTCTCTCTCTCTCTCTCTCTCTCTCTCTCTCTGAGTAGTATTAACCTCCCCACTCAACACCAGCTCTGTCTTCTTCCTCCTCCTCCTCCTCCTTCTCCTCCTCCTCCTCCTCCTCCTCCTCCTCCTCCTCCTCTTCTTCTTGATGCAGCAGCTGGTAATCCTCAAATGCAGCGCCAGATGTCTCTGCTGCCTATCTTGTGTTTGGCCAGGAAAATATGACTAGTTAATTGTGTGTGTGTGTGTGTGTGTGTGTGTGTGTGTGTGTGTGTGTGTGTGTGTGTGTGTGTGTGTGTGTGTTGAAATACCAGCGGTCATATATATCTTTTATATGCCATCATATTTATCAATTTCGTGGGGGGGAGGAGATCAGGGCTAAGATTGGCGGCATAATAACCTTGGGCGGTGCAGATAACAGGAAGAGCTGCGTGTGTTTGGGTGGCGAGGACCGAACTCAGATCCCGCCGCACCTCTCTCTCTCTCTCTCTCTCTCTGGCCGTGTCCTTCTTAGGTCTCGTTAGGGCAGGAGTAGGCAGGTTTGGGGAGGAGAAGGTGCGTAGGTCTAGAATCTCTTCCTTCTTCTCCTCGTTCTTCTATTTTTCTTTCTTCTTCCTCTCTTCATCCTTCTTCTGCCTGTCTTTTAACCCCGGCTCATCATCATTATACTCTTCCTCCTCCTCCTACTTTTCCTTCACATTTTTCTTTATTTTGTTATCCTCCTCTTCTTCCTCCTCCTTCTCTTCATTCTTCTCTTACGCTTTCTTCGTCTATTTCTCTCTCCTTCCTCTTGTTCTTCTTTCTTTTAACCATAATTTTATCATTATAATTATCAACAGTAGTAGTAGTAATATTAGTATTATCATTATTATTATTATTAGTAGTAGTAGTAGTAGTGATAGTAGTAATAGTAGTATCATTATTATTACTATTACAGATATCATTATCATATTACTGTATTTCATATCATTATTTTATTTCCTTTCTTTTCTTTATCATCTTTTACCATGTTCATCTTCTTCCTCTTCTACTTCCTCTCTTCTACCTCTTTCTCCGTCTTCTTCTGTGCTGCCCTGTGTCTCTTCCCTGGAGCTTGTTAGAAATAGTCACGAAGAGGCCTAGAAAGGACCAAAAGGTATGTTGCTGTTTGGCTTTCCTTCATATTCCTCCGTATTTTTCCTTCTCCTTCGCGAGCCATTCAGGTACCGGCCGTTCTGTTACTCCCAGCCTGAATTCATTACTGAGCAGGAAGTTAATGAAAAAAAACACCTGATAAGCAAAGACCTGCATAACGCCGAGCTTTGGGAAAAAATATTGAGCAAAATTATCGCGCCTTCCCTTCGCCGCCCCTAAAAAAAGTCCAGGTGTAATTCAGGTGTGATCGTCGACGCTCTGCCGAAACTTTTGTCGCCAAGTTATATTGAATTCTCCTGATTGAGATTTAATTAAACTTCTTAATCAATTTAATTTCGAGATCACTTCGCTTGAACGGTATATTTTTTTTCTATCTCCCCCTTTACCCCCTCTCTTTCCTTCCTCCGTCTTCCCCCTCTTCTTCCCTTCTTCGTCTGCAAAGGCGTCCTGCAGACCTGTTCCTCCTACGACGCATTAAATGAAGGAGCAGCAGATGGGGTACTACTTGAAGAAGCAAGTGGCTGACGAAGCAGAAGAGTAGTAGCTAGCTAAGGGAGGGGACGAAAGAATTATATACTAACGTACAGAGGCGGGACGAATTGGTACCAGCTGACGGAGGGGCAGGATGGGCAGTGCGGTGGTGTCTTGCTAGGCGCGGGTCTGCTAACTAGGTTTACCGCGCCGCTGTGTAGCAGAAGCGCTATTAATACTTTTTTAATCGCATGTTATTGGTTTATCGCCGTTTCCTCTCGTCGCCGCCATTAAATTCGCCGCATCTCTTCCTCGCTTCGATGACGCTGTTCTCTTTATTTTTATTGCAGCCATTATCAAAGCGCAAGTATGGGCGGGGCGTGGCTGGGCGTGGTGGGGCGACCAGTCGGGATGGGGTGAGGTGCGACGGGACAAAACGGGGTGAGGCAGGACGCGGGCGCGGCTATTGTGGGAGTGGGGGCGGGGGAAAGGAGAGGGTAGGGGAGCACCACGGCGGCCTCAGTGCCATGATGCTTCAGCGAGCACACCTGGGAGGCCTCACTTGCACACGACGTCCCGAAGGTGACTTCTCGATGCACCAACACTCCTTCGCCGCCTCCCCCTTGGCCCCTGGATGCGGGTCGGCTCCCCCTCGCAAGCTGGCCGCGCTGCACCACTATAAAAGATAATTCGCAGAGATTTAGACCTCAATCGTAAAATTCACAATAAGCTTCTGTTTTGTCCATAAGTTGGAGAAATAACCAAGAAGACGTGGGTGTTGGCGCGGCGCCGCTATTGCCGCCACACGCTGCTTGACGGGTGTGCGCGTCATTCACACACAAACTTGTTTATTGATGCAAGTCAGAAAATGTGTGAGCCACTCTGGTTACGTGCGTCACAGCTTGTCTGACGTGCACCTCGCTAGTCTCGCCCTTATCCCCCTCAAGCCCTCAATACCTCATCTCCTGACGAGCCACCCTCGGTGTGGTGACCAAGCAGCCTCCATACCCTCATTCGCCCCTTCAGTGGGTGTATCTTCCAGACGGACCACACGAAG
>NC_059278.1:8000155-8025155 GCF_017591435.1 Portunus trituberculatus | reverse complement strand
CTGAAAAAAAACCCATAAAAATAAGTTGTCTGGAACTGAGAGAGAGAGAGAGAGAGAGAGAGAGAGAGAGAGAGAGAGAGAGAGAGAGAGAGAGAGAGAGAGACAGGCAGACAGAGAAACAGACAGACAAAGAAAGAGACAGGCAGAGATAAAACACTTCATAACTGTCACTACTTTATTTCAGAGTGTCTTGCCCTAAGTGTGGAAAGAGTGAGGCAGGAAATAAGTAAAGAGAAGAGAAGGAAGTGGAGAGGAAAAATTAGGGAAAAATAAGTGGACAAAAGGAAAATGGAATAAAGTTATGGAAAAATAGACGACTGGAAAACGGAATAAACAAAGAGAAACAGGAAGGAGAGAAAGAGGATGGAGGTGAGTGGAGAAAGGAAAAGAGGGGAGTGAAATGAGTGAAAGGAGGAAAATACAGGGAAAAAAACCGAGTAGAATATGTACATTGCGTAAAATAAAAGGAAAATTAGATGAAAGTAAAAGGACAATGAGAGAGAGAGAGAGAGAGAGAGAGAGAGAGAGAGAGAGAGAGAGAGAGAGAGAGAGAGAGAGAGAGAGAGAGAGAGAGAGAGAGAATGGAATAGAAAGAATGAAAAAAAAAAAAGGAAATCAGGGCCCCATCACCATCATCCCCATCCTCTCCCATTATCCCATCACCCTTTTACAGCAGGAGAGCTTCATGAGTGGCCGCATCACCCACCCCATACACCCCATCACATGCTATCCATTTCATACATTCATTCCTAGACATCCCTTTTTCATGTTCCTTGTATGCCTGTCAGCTGGCCGGAAAATACAGCGCACTGAACGTAGTGAAAGTTAACGTAAAATGTATGTTAATTAACGCACTTTGCATCCCAAAACAGGAAACGGCAATATGCAATGTTCAAAATACCCCTGTGATATGGAAATACGGGGAAAAAATATTAAACTGCCACGACCGGGGCAAATATTTCACACTTAAAGCGAACACTTAGCGAAAAGTAAAGGTTCAGGGGGCTGGTGTGATAGGCAGCAGTGTGAATTGTGCCGCGGTATGTGTGTGTAATTCACCTCGGTCGTCTGCTGGTCACCCAGCCAGTCTTCCCCATTACGATAGACCTCATAGACCGATCTTCGGGTAGGACTGAGACCACATCATACACAACACACACCGGGAAAGCGAGGCCACAACCCCTCGAGTTACATCCCGTACCTATTTACTGCTAGGTGAACAGGGGCCACACATTAAGAGGCTTGCCCATTTGCCTCGCTGCGTGTTAACCACTACACTACGTGGTGAGTGTGTGTGTGTGTGTGTGTGTGTGTGTGTGTGTGTGTGTGTGTGTGTGTGTGTGTGTGTGTGTGTGTGTGTGCGTGCGTGCGTGCGTGCGTGCGTGCGTGCGTGCGTGCGTGCATGTGTGTGTGTGTGTATCTTATGTTATGGACTGTCACTATAGCATCTGTAGGCATACTTGAAGAGTACACGTGGGAAGCGCTGATCGGCTTCCGCCCATCAGTGGCGCATGCAATTTTATTTATAGTGGTACCCATATTAGGGCCCATATCACCTAGAACCTGGGTGTCAAGGTGATATGTAGGTAATATTAAATCACTCGAGAAATGACATAGCTTCAAAGCGGTGTGTGGTGGGATTCGAACCTACGCGTAGACGTCTGCTCGATCCCACGCTCACCACCTTATCCACTACGCCACCGCTCCCTGTGTGTGTGCGTGTGTGTGTGTGTGTGGAGGGCACAGTTTTTTCCCACTGCCTAGTGTCTCTGTTCACCATTCACTGTTGCGTTTGTTATTAAATATTCAGCGCTCTGTGAAGGAAATACCAGCACGCATACACAGGAAAAGAGAGAGAAAGAAAAAGATATAAAAGAGAGAGAATAGGTGATTACTTTCGTCAATGGTACAGAAAGATTTACAACACTAGTATAAAACTGTCTTATCCTTTTCTTTTGCTGTTGTGCACGGTCAAGCTGTGCGAAGGCTCAGAGTAGTATTGTAAGAGTATTGAATGAACAGAGAGAGAGAGAGAGAGAGAGAGAGAGAGAGAGAGAGAGAGAGAGAGAGAGAGAGAGAGAGAGAGAGAGAGAGAGATAATAACTATGTATTTTCTGAGCTGAAAAAAAAACTATTCAAAAGAGAAGAGATTAGAGTATTAAAATAAGATAAAAAATAATAAACAGAAAAATAATTGACAATAAAAAAATGATAATGTAAAAGTGAAAATTATAAACTAAATGGTGACGATCAAGTGAATGAAAGAGTGAGTGAGTGAGTGAGTGAGTGAGTGAGTGAGTGAGTGAGTGAGTGAATGAATGAGTGAGTGAGTGAGTGAGTGAGCGAGTGAGTCCTAGCAGTATGTTTATGGTCCAATCGCCACCACACCGCCGCAGGAAGACAGCAAGGGTCGAGGGTTAGGTGAAGGTCTTCTTTATGAGGAAAACTTAAGGGGAAGCTGACCTGCCTGCGTGGAGGAAAGAACGCAATCTCTAACCACTCTCTCTCTTATTAATTGCCCAGATGAGAGTGATTATTAATTCTGATGGTTAGGTTCAACTTGTGAATTGAACATGAGGTACTGCTGATTTCTCTCTCTCTCTCTCTCTCTCTCTCTCTCTCTCTCTCTCTCTCTCTCTCTCTCTCTCTCTCTCAATATTTTATAAAGCTCTTGAGGATTTTAGTCATTATTTATATTTTATGAAATTCCATGTTACAATGATAACTAATGTCGATGGATAAAAGTCATTATCAATCTCTCTCTCTCTCTCTCTCTCTCTCTCTCTCCCAGTTTAATTTCTTCATACTCTTTCAATCACTCTCAATTGCTCTTCTTCTTTCCTTTCTTCTTTCTTCTTTTCTTCACACTTAGAAACCCCATGAGCTCAAACGAGGTATAAATTCAACCCAGGATACGTACACCGCATGCACAATCACCCTGTGTGTGTATGTGTGTGTGTCAGTCACTTTCATTCACGCCAAGACTTCGCGGCAATGAACCACCAAACTTTGACTCGAGCCCTGCGTTCCGAAACCACGAAGCGAGACAGATGAAGAGTTTGGGGGGAGGGGGAGAGGGACGAAGTGGGGCAAGGAAAGGAATGGAAAAAGAAAGATGGGGGAAAGAGTGCGTCATATGAGAGGAAGGGAAGGGAAGGAGAGAGAGAAAGAGTGAGAAAAAAGGGGGACTGGTGACGAAGGAGGATGTGATAAGAGGAGAAGGATGACGGGAGGGGAAGAAACAGGTGATGAGAGAGAGAGAGAGAGAGAGAGAGAGAGAGAGAGAGAGAGAGAGAGAGAGAGAGAGAGAGAGAGAGAGAGATACTTGTCAAATGGGAAGAATGATAGAGAGAACACGGATGAAAGAGAAGGAGGAAGAGGAGGAATAGGGCGAGGAGGAGAAGGGAGAAGAAGAAGAGGGCGAGAAGATGGTGATGGTGGTGGTAGTGGTGGTGGTGGTACTAGATGATATTGAGGTTGGAAGGAAAGTTTTAATGATATTTTGAGCGAGTGATGAGGCGCTCTTGGGTGTCAAAAAGGGCGGGGCTGAGAGAAGCGGGGGCGTTGGAAGGCGGGGAAGGGAGTGAGAAGGGAGTAAGAAGGGCGATGGCGTGGGCAGAAATAAAACAAGAAGGGAAAGCTGTCAACAGAAGTAATGGGGTAACGTAGGGCAGGAAAAAATGTCAAAACAGGGATAAAAAACTTTAATATAAGATGGTAAAAGGAAAGAGGTGAGAGGAAATGACCGGAGACGGGAGAGGAAGGGGAGACAGTAGTAAGGCAAGGAAGAGCACTGTCAAAGGAGGTGATGGGGAAGGGTAGGGCAGGAAAAAAAAAGTCAAAACAGGGATAGGAAAAGGTTAATATAAGATGGTAAAAGGGAAAGGGTGATGGGAAATGACGGGAAAGAGGAGAGGAAGGGGAGAAAGGGGCGGTAGTGTGGACAAGAGTATGGCAAATAAGGGCAATGCTAGAAGAGGTGATGGGGAGAGGTAGAAGATACGTGTCAAAAACAAGGATGGGAAAGGGTTACGATGAGTGGCAGATCGGTGGAATGAGTAAAAGGGAAGGGCTGGGGTGGGGAAGAGTGAGGGGAGAGGGAGAGGGAAGGGGGGAGAGATAGAGATAGTAGTGTGGGTGTCCAGTGTGTCGCCCTAACGCCCCCTCTCCTGTGTATACCAAACTGAGATTGATGACAAAATATACATCGTTTTCTGTTCCGTATGAGTTCACAACGTGTATATGTGGATATGCGCTCTCTCTTACCCATAGCCCTCTCTCTCTCTCTCTCTCTCTCTCTCTCTCTCTCTCTCTCTCTCTCTCTCTCTCTCTCTCTCTCTCTCTCCTTCTTCTTCTTCTTTTTACCATTACAGCCACCTACCTTTCCTCCCTCACCTTCGAGTTACGACTATAATCTCGAAGTGTCACAAGCCCCGCCTCAACTGGCCCCGCCCCGCCTCGTCCGTCCCCTTCCCCGCCCTTGAGGCTCCTTGATGCAATTACCACCGGGATGAACAACGTCTTTCCAGGGGTGTTCCAAACCAAAGCTCCCCCATGGGTTAATAGCGTGGCGCAGAGAAAGAGAGAGAGAGAGAGAGAGAGAGAGAGAGAGAGAGAGAGAGAGAGAGAGAGAGAGAGAGAGAGAGAGTGTTATGAACAATGTGTGTTAGTCTGAATCTAAACTTTTTTTACACATTTACTGTAAACAAATAAAACAACACTGAACCACACATACACATACACATACACACACACACACACACACACACACACACACACACACATACACCAGCCACCCCCCCCCCCCCCACACACACACATAGCTGACGATGGTTCTGCTCCCGCGTCGCAAAATCAAGTTCCTCTGAAATAGGGCGCAGTTTCGATCTCGTTGTTATCTTGTGTGCGCTAAAATAACACTTGGGTTTAGATATGAGGCCGAACACTCCTCCTCCTCCTCCTCCTCCTCCATGCATATACATAACAGAGACTACCTAAACCTTCTCCATGTCCTCCTCCTCCTCCTCCTCCTCCTCCTCCTTCTCCTCCTGTCTTGCCAACGTACTATATATATACAACCGATGTACCTTAGTTTCCTCCAAAATATAAAATAAAGTCTCCACCAACCCTTATGGAGAGAGAGAGAGAGAGAGAGAGAGAGAGAGAGAGAGAGAGAGAGAGAGAGAGAGAGAGAGAGAGAGAGAGAGAGAGAGAGAGAGAGAGAGAGAGAGAGAGAAGAAAAAAAGAGAACACAGGCAGGCCGGGAAAAATACACCAGCTCGTAATGAACGGTCGACAATAAAGACTAATGTATTGCAGCCTCTGTATTGGAGCATCCCTTTTTTTCCCCATATTTTTTTACCCCCAAAAAACATTTTCCTTCCTCCTCTTGCCCAAAGAATCATGTATTGCCTGCGAGGTCTTAAGCATCAACACCATGCATCACACCCCTCCGTCGCCGCCTTCTACGAGTACAGGAAGCCTTCGTCAGCAGTCCGAGTAGCAGCAGGGAGTGTAGGAGGTGGTGTGGAGGTCATGCTAGACACTCATTCCATACGAGTACATGCCTTTCATCTTCCAGCGAGTCTTGCTGTTTCCAGTCTTACCAATATCCAACTTTTGTTCTCAGTAAAATTTAAGATCACATTTGCTTTTTCCCTGTTGCCACCAGTCTCAGGGGTTCTGGGGACCTGGGGGAGTTGGGGATGAGTGCTGGGGAGTCCCGGTGGGTGCTGGTGGTTGCTGAGGGGTGCTGTGTTGTGGTGGGGCTTGGGGACGAAGGGCTGGGGGCTGAGGTCGGCTGGTGCATGGAGGGCAGAGTGTTTGTCATGGTCTGTCTACGTTGTGGTGTCTGAGTTTGGTCCTCACTCCTGTCTCTGTCTCTGTCTCTGTCTCTGTCTCTGTCTCTGTCTCCGTCTTTGTCATCCTCTCCTCCTCTCTGCTTTCTTCAACTTTTCTTTTATCTTCTCTTCCTCTTCCCTTTCCTCCTTCTCCTTCTCTTCCTATGAAACATCCGGAGATTTTTTACATACGAAGGAGTATCGAAAAGAGGTGGAAGGAACAGAGGAGGAAAAGCAGAAATAAAGAGAGGAAGAAGATGACGAGGAGAAGGAGGAGGAGGAGGAGGAGGAGGAGGAGGAGGAGGAGGAGGAGGAGGAGGAGGAGGAGGAGGAGGAGGAGGAGGAGGAGGAGAAGAAGAAGGAGGAGGAGGAGGAGGAGGAGGAGGAGGAGAAGAGTGTGGTATGGAAGTGGTCCCACGTGTCTCCTTTTTTGTCTCCCTCATAACACCTCCCTCTATCCTCCCTTCCGTCCCACCCACTAAAGAACAACGTCTCCTTCCCTCCACTCCCATAAAATCTACCATCCTTCTGTATGACCTTTCTAGTCTTCGTCTCCTTCTTCTTTCCCTCTCCTCATCTTCGTTACTGTTGTTGTTGCTTTTATTTCTCATTCTTCCTGCTTTCCTTCCTCCCAGTAGTAAAACCTTGGCTTTCTTCCTTTTCTTGACCCTAACGTCCCTCCCATATCACTTCTGCGTCCTACCACCTGCTACTTCGCCTCCTCTTCCTCCTCTTCTTCCTGCACCTTCACCTACTAGACCTCTCCCTCTTCTTATCTGTTCCTTTTTCCCTCTCGCCTCGTCTTCGCCGCCAAGACAAAGCGTTTTCAGGGGTAAACTTAAGGTGGAGTTAAGACAGAGTTAAGAAACTGGGTAAGGAGTCGGTTTGGCCATTCCACACCGGAAGAAGTTTGCGATTTTGTTTTGAGGGAATTTTAAAGACTAAGTACATACCAGGGTGTTTCCTCCTCTTCCTCTTCTTCTTCTTGCGTCTCCTCCTCCTCGTCCTCCTCCTCCTCCTCCTCCTCCTCCTCTTGCTCACGAGATCCCACCGTTTAACGTACCAATTTTGCATATAAATCAAGCTTTTGACTCTATCAGCATCCATTTGGGAAATTTTGCCTCAAAATATTGCATACGGATTATAAGCTCTCGAAAAAAGGGGAATTGTTCCTACTATAAACAAATGAGAAAACGAGGACGATCATGAAACACACCAGTGACCTTAAAACTGCGTACTACATAAGGAAAAACACACACACACACACACACACACACACACACACACACACACACACACAAAGGAAGGTTTTGTCAGTGAGAGAGAGAGAGAGAGAGAGAGAGAGAGAGAGAGAGAGAGAGAGAGAGAGAGAGAGAGAGAGAGACCAAGCTATAACTTATCAAACATCCACTTGTTACCGTCACCTGTACGGTCTCGCCTCACCTTCACCCATTTTTTAGCGTCACTCTCCCTTCCATTTCTTTGTTGATCCCCATTTAAGGAAACACGAGAAGTTGGGGAAGGGAAATCGTCTCAATAATGCATATAAAAAAAATAACAGCTACACTCAATAGAAATACAGAATAAAACGGGTGAGAGAGAGAAAAGAAGTGATAAAAAACATGAAATAAACAGAATAAAATACGAATAAGGGAAGTGGAATCTCTGTGGAATTTAGGTCATGTATAAGGCAAATACGTAAACATAGTTAAGTTAATACAAATATACACATAACACACACACACACACACACACACACACACACACACACACACACACACACAATCGAGAGGGTCCGGGTTCGAGTCCCGGAGGCGGCGAGGCAAATGGGCAAGCCTCATAATGTGTAGCCCCTGTTCACCTAGCAGTAAATAGGTACGGGATGTAACTCGAGGGGTTGTGGCCTCGCTTTCCCAGTGTGTGGAGTGTGTTGTGGTCTCAGTCCTACCCGAAGATCGGTCTATGAGCTCTGAGCTCGCTCCGTAATGGGGAAGACTGACTGGGTGACCAGCAGACGACCGTGGTTAATTACACGCACACACACACACACACACACACACACACACACACACACACACACACACACACACACACACAACCACCTCAAACCTCAGTAAACATCGTGTTTTATTCGACGTGTTCCCGGCGGCAGTCACCTGAACAAATAAGATCAGGCAAATAGGGTGAAAATAACTCCGGAACAAGATAAACTGTGACGCAGCGCTCGCCTGTTCATGAGCAGCGGACACAAACGCAGGATGACGCGCTATCAAACACGACCTTGGCGAAGTGTTGTCCAAAATTTGCCATACAGCAGCGGGGAATATTGCCCACATAACTTCAGCCGCGGCGCCCACTCCGCTCAACTTTCTGTAGTGGTGGTGGTGGTGGTGATATAATTTCGTGTGTCCTCTGTGTGTGTGTGTGTGTGTGTGTGTGTGTGTGTGTGTGTGTGTGTGTGTGTGTATTCACTTTCCTTAACTACTTAATTGTATGCATATCTATGGATTTTTCATGGCCAAGGAAAAGAACAATTAATAATAAGCAAAATAAACAAATAGAATGATTATACAAAAAAATACAAATCCTCTCTGAGATGCCAGCACCAAAACAACGGTCAAAAGAACAATCCAAACTCAGAGGATTAGTGTCTCAAAACCTCCATTTTGAAGTAGCTCAAGTCACAAGAAGAGGGAAATACAGAAACGAGGAGGGAGTCCAGAATTTACCAGAAAGAGAATGAATCATTGAGAATAATGCTTAGCTCTTGCATCTTGCCTTCTGGCGTATTTGTTTTACTGTGTGTGTGTGTGTGTGTGTGTGTGTGTGTGTGTGTGTGTGTGTGTGTGTGTGTGTGTGTGTGTGTGTGTGTGTGTGTGTGTGTGTGTGTGTACTGCAAACCTTTCTTAACAACCACTTCTGTCTATCTATACATCAACTTATCTGTCTTCATTAACGTCTATCTATCTTCCTGCCGGTCTAACTCTCCATCCACCTTCTACCTGCATGTTTACCTCTCCGTCTACCTGTGTGACCGCATACCTTTCCATTAACCTGCCAGTAAGAGGAAGGGCGTGGGACACACTTAGACAGGTGGAGGCCGTATGTCACTCACGGCAAGACGAGCACCCTAAACATCACCATTCCTCCCGTCCAGCCCACGCACCGCCATTCCTCCCGCCCCCGACGTACGTACTGTACCTGCGCAACACTCTCATAATGGTGCCCCTAACACCTGAGACAAATAAAGAAAATGAACACGGGGCATATTGGTCCACTCGCCTCCACCTGCGACAACAAAATGTAAACTTTTCCAAATGTTCACAGGTGTAAGGGGAGAGAGAGAGAGAGAGAGAGAGAGAGAGAGAGAGAGAGAGAGAGAGAGAGAGAGAGAGAGAGAGAGAGAGAGAGAGAGAGAGAGAGAGAGAGAGAGAGAGAGAGAAACGATCCTCTGACTAAGAAACACGCACTGAAATCTTGGGCACAGGCTGCACGAAGGAGGAGGAGGAGGAGGAGGAGGAGGAGGAGGAGGAGGAGGAGGAGGAGGAGGAGGAGGAGGAGAGGAGGGGGAGGAGAAGGAGAAGGAAAAGGAGAAGGAGAAGGAGAAGAAGAAGAAGAAGAAGGAGGAGGAGGTGGATGTTACGCCATCTTCCGCTCCATTCCTATCCTTCTTTCCTCCATCCCTTCCTTCCCCCACACTACTTCTAAACGTAGCAGGATGAGGGCGAATGACGCTATGATTCCACGATTTTACACACACACACACACACACACACACACACACACACACACACACACACACACACACACACACACTGACGTGGCCGAGAGCTTTGAACCAATGATTTACCTCCCCTGACCTCATCACTCTGCTAAAAGGCCGCGCCCAAGTCTTCCCGATCATCTTAATATCTTAATTTACGGCGATACTGTCTCTGGCAGGTGTGCGGGTGACCCAAGGGGGAGAGGAAGCCAGGGCAAGGGAGCCTCATGGGAGTGGATGTGAGGGGTGGATTGGACATCAAAAGCGAGGGAGGAAGGAGGTGGTGGTAGGGAGCGTCATGTGAGACACTCTTTGCAACCTCCTCCTGGTGTTACGAGAGGGGCGATGAAGCAACACCAGCGGCTTGTCTCAGTTGTGTCGCCACTCAGCTCACCAAAATCTGTAAGCACAACATTATTGTTCTTCCATTCATAGCAGTACGTGCCTGAGCACGGTCCACACTCGCCCTGCCCTTCATCTGCACTCGTCCCCAATGCACAAGGTCTGTCACTCGCTCTCCACAAACGCCTCGTACCCGGATTCCCACATGACATATCTACGTAGGTTCAATAGCAAATAAAGAAATGATCACGGATTCTAACCTTTGAGAGGGTATGATTCGGGCAGATAAATAAATGAAAATAACCCGAATTCAAATTACAGACTAGACATTTGAGAAAATTCTTTCGCCCATAATCTTACTTTTGGTGACCTATACAGCTGAAACATTCCACACTTTAATTATTCACAACACAAAGGGAGAGAAATGAAACAGCTTGGTTCATTGGTACCTGCCATTTTTACATTACCAATGATGACTAGATAAGTAAAGGAGTCGAGCAGTAATCACCGTGTTATTGTGTTCCCTGCACTTGGTAATGGCAGGTGAGACAAAGGAGAAGTCATATGAGCTGGACCAGATGTCATTCTCGAAGGTAAAACTAAAACAGCTGATGTATTGGCCATAATGATCCACACCGGCCAGGGACGCGGCGGATTGAGCCTTGGTTACGATAATACCAATGAAAAGTAATATTCCGGGAAAAGAGATGAGCGGCAGCCTTATCGAGGCGAAACCAGTAAAGCGGATGAGCATTACGGGAAAGGCAACTGCTTGGCGCTAATCATCTCTGAGAAGAAGAAGAGGAGGAGGAGGAGGAGGAGGAGGAGGAGGAGGAGGAGGAGGAGGAGGAGGAGGAGGAGGAGGAGGAGGAGGAGGAGGAGGAGCAGGAGCAGGAGCAGGAGCAGGAGCAAAAGCAGGAGGAGGAGCAGGAGCAGGAAGAGGAGAAGGAGGAGATTGAGGACGAGGAGAAGGATGTGGAGGAGGAATCTGGTGAAAAATTTCTAAAACAACACAGAACCTAGCCACAATCATGTATCTCCTAGTCTTTCAGTCCCACCATTCATTACACCACTCCACCATACCCATACATTTCCAGACGCCTCCTCCACCTAACCTACCCAACAATATCATGCCTTCATAAATACACACCCACACTCCCAGACACATACCTCCCACATTCACATCTTGGCCAGCAAACCCAGCGACATCATGTCTCTTTCCACGAGTATATCCCAGGACTCTCAAATACCATGAAAAGACTCTAGCCTCTCACGCCTCAGAATGAAGACCCTAGACTAACCTAACCTAACCTAAGCAAGCAAGTCCCTCAATCTTCATAAGGTAAGCGCCATACTGTGTGGTGCCCTACAGTGCGTCAGTAATATCTATAGCCCTTTATGATTAAAAAGTGCATGATCTTACGAGAACTAAGAGTAACCACAATCGACCGAAAGCAACACATTCTTCTGAGGGGGATAGAAATGTTGGTTGCCAGCGTGAGTAGTGTGTAGCTTAACTCTGAAACAAACACCAGTTCGCTATTATTCCGTGAAAAAGACGAATAAGTTCTTGTCGAGAAGTTTTTTCCTTACACTTTTTTTGTCTCTTTTTTGTCCATCACTTCAACTCACGCATACACGCACAGTGCACACACACACACACACACACACACACACACACACACACACACACACACACACACACAAACACAATTCTTTCCCATGCATCAAGATGTCAGGAGGAGGCCGTCATAGAGTGGCCTGTCAGTGGCTGAGGCGGTGCGGAGGAGTGAGGGGGCAGCGACGGGTGAAGAGGCGTCACCTGCATGTGCACGCGTCGGGGACCCAAGACGCTTCACGGGGCCTCCCCTGGGCCAGAGCGCCTCGATCAATGGCCTTCATTTCTTGATCAGTTGGAGATGAAATGTCGTGGGCGCGCGTTGTCTCTCAAACATTCAAAAGTCATAAAAAAGGAAAGAAAAAACATGAATGATATAGAACTCCAGTCCACACACGATGACCAGACTGGCGCACACACTAACATTTCTAGAAACATTCATTAGTGGCGAAATATATAAATAAAAATGGAATTAAAAGTGCTTTCTTAAATCCTTGCTGGACACACCCACCGCCTCCTAACCTTTTCAAGAAATCACTTATTCTTTGTTTTATATTTGTCACGGGTCGCTGCGAGCATATCCGTCTGGGGACACGCGCCTTGCCTGCTTCGCTCAGGCTTTATAAGTGGGCTGACTGACAAACTGACTGAATGACTGACTGACTGACTGACTAACTAACTGACTGACTGATTGACTAACTGGCTGACTGGCTAGCTGGCTGGATATCTAGCTGGCTGGCTAGCTGGTTGGCTGGATGGCTGGCTGGCTGGCTGGCTCACACTCCACACCAATAGCAAGATATTGAAGCTTCCCTTATTAAGCATTACACGGATTCTTCCTTTATTGCCTTCAGTGTGCGGTAAAATAGTAAAAATAAAAGCTGACGTTATTGCTGGCCGCTCTCCTCCCGCTGCAGGGTTTACGAACGTTCCCGAGGCGTTCATAAAGATGTGAAAGTGCATTAATCTCCGCATACAAAGTGGGTCTTACGTTCACGATCAAAATTATGTCCTGTGTGTGTGTGTGTGTGTGTGTGTGTGTGTGTGTGTGTGTGTGTGTGTGTGTGATTCACCTCGGTTATCTGCTGGTCACCCAGCCAGTCTTCCCCATTACGGAGCGAGCTCAGAGCTCATAGACCGATCTTCGGGTAGGATTGAGACCACAACACACTCCACACACCAGGAAAGCGAGGCTACAACCCCTCGAATTAAATCTCGTACCTATTTACTGTTAGGTGAACAGGGGCCACATATTAAGAGACTTGCCCATCTGCCTCGCTGCCCCGGGACTCGAACCCGGCCCTCTCGATTGTGAGTCGTGTGTGTGTGTGTGTGTGTGTGTGTGTGTGTGTGTGTGTGTGTGTGTGTGTGTGTGTGTGTGTGTGCGCGCGCTTGTGTGCACGCGCGCGCGTCTGCTTGTGCGTGTGAATATGCGTCTGTCTCTCTCTCTCTCTCTCTCTCTCTCTCTCTCTCTCTCTCTCTCTCTCTCTCTCTCCGCTCCCCTCTCTGAACACCTTTAATTAACCACTAGGGGACCCCAAATCCTTATATGTAACGGTATGTAACTTACAATTAATTTCAAAGCATTTTTGAATTACATCAGGAAGCCACAGCGGCAGGAACACCTACACCAAAATCGACAACGATAGAATCAATACTAACAGCAGCAAAGACAATAACATTAATGCAATCAATGAAAACGAAAGCAACAGCAATAGGAAGACCAGCCATCGTCCCTAAACAATAATATAAGCAACAAGAACAAGATCTCTACGTTCAATAAATCATGTAAATTCTCAGTGTCGTTCTTAAAACTGGCAATATCAAGACACAGTTACTTTCACTGTTGCTCCACGACTTCTGGGAAAGCAGCGAGGGTTTTACCAAGGCTACTGTGCCACACCCTTACTCACCGACGCCACAGACATCACTCTTACCAACTACGAGGACACACCTGTTAGTCCTTATTAGTTACACCTGTTGACCCTTGAGGTACACCCGCTTGAGTGAGGCGTGGCTCTATGCTGGTATGTCACTGTAGCGGTTTCTTTCCGGTTTGCTGCTTTGTGTACTGTGACGGTGTATTGCGATATTACTTGGTGTATTGGGGTATATTCTTGGGTGGTGTGGTGTGGTCCAGTACATCATTGGTGGGATTTGACGTGGTTTTGTTTCTCTTGGTGTGATCCTGGTAGCCTGGTGTCACATAGGGTTACGGAGAAATATAGTCAGGTTTAGTGTGATTTTGTGTCATATTGTTGGATGGGGCTGTGGTGAGATGTGGTCAGTGTCTGGTGTGTGAGAAGGCGAGGCACAGTGGAGCGTAAGGGAGACGGCATGAGAGGATGGCGGAGTGACACTAGCGGGATTACAATGTCACCTGGCGTGGGAAACACTCTCCTCCACGCCCTGGATCGACCCGTGCTCTATTGGAGAAGGCGTGTGTGTCGCTCAGGTACACCTACCCCACCCACACTCACACACCCACCCACCCACATACACATACACACTGGGAGCTATTATTTATGGTGCGGGTTGTCGGTGGGCGCGTGTTACCTGGCTGGCCGTGATATACAGGTGAGCATTGTCCTGCCACAGACCCAAAGTTTGATACACACTCACCGGTATTGACTCAAAGTCTTGCTGGTGATGCCTTGCTCGGCCAACACGTACTAGTTCCTGGAGCGCTGCTGTTGTTGGTGGTGGTGGTGCTTTGTTGTTTTTGTTGTTGTTGTTGTTGTTGTTGTTGTTCTTATCGTCATTGCTGTTATTGCTTTTATTGTTCTTGACGTTGTTGTTGTTGCTGTTGCTGTTGTTGTTGTTGTTGTTGTTGTTGTTGTGGTGGTGGTGGTGGTGGTGGTGTCAACACATGCAGACAAAGGGGTTACAAACAGAACAGTTCAACACAGAGAGAGATGTAGAGAAAAGCAAAAGCAAACAGCCACTAAGTCAGACAAAAAGAGAAATATATCCGAGTATATATATATAGGAAAAAAATAAGAGCAATGACAGACCAGGTGACACACGCAGAGACTGGAACACACAAAACTAAAAAAAAAAAAAAATAGAGAAACAGAGAAGAACGAAGCCAGACAAAATGACAGACAAGAAAGGAATGAAGGCAGGCAGACATACATACATACATACAACCACACAAAAAAAAAAAAAAAGGAAAACAAACACACCACGCACGGGAACAGCCACAGACACGAACAAATCTCCGGAACTGAGAAGGGTTACGCCTCATGGAGATAGACAACCCAACACCACGCACCAAACACCAACACCGCCACCACCACCACACCTAAGACTGACCCGAGCTCTCCGCCACCACCTTGTCACTGCCTGTCTGGGTAGAAGCGAGGAGGAGAGCCAGGAGCAAGACGAGACCGAGATACACGTGTGGGTGACAGTCAGTGAAGGTGGCCAAGGAAGGGAAATGAAATGGCAACACAGAGGCGAGGAAGGGAAGAGACTGCAGCTGACTTGAAACTGGAAATACGTATACACAGATGCATAGAGAGAAAGGGAGAGGGTTCACCAAATAAAATAAATAGGAAGGGGAATGGAGTGACTGAAATGCTTATGACAAGGAGTGGAAGGGAAAGTAAAAGGAAGGAAGTAAGGGAGAAAAGGGAGAAGGGAGAGGAACGAGGAAGAGGAGCACATGAAAAGGAGACGAGTAGGGAAAGAGGAAAGGAAATGAGACTAAAATAAGGGATGAAAAATGAAAACAGGAGAGAGAGAGAGAGAGAGAGAGAGAGAGAGAGAGAGAGAGAGAGAGAGAGAGAGAGAGAGAGAGAGAGAGAGAGAGAGAGAGAGAGAGAGAGAGAGAGAGAGAGAGAGAGAGAGAGAGAGAGAGAGAGAGAGAGAGAGAGAGAGAGAGAGAGAGAGAGAGAGAGAGAGAGAGAGAGAGAGAGAGAGAGAGAGAGAGAGAGAGAGAGAGAGAGAGAGAGAGAGAGAGAGAGCAAACAGCCGTGCACCACCAGGCCGAAGGGGATATACAGGGATGAAAAAGGGAGCGTTGATGGATATAGGGTTATGAATGAGAGGGAATGTTTGGCAAATTGATCCCTTCTGTCCCATCACTGCCCTGTCCTGCCTGCCTGTGACACTCCCCTTTCCCTCTCATCCCTCACAGTTAACCACCACCACCACCACCACTACCATTACCACTACCAACACCACCACCACCACCACCACCACCACTACCACTACCACTACCACTACCAGCACCAACATAGCCCCGGTCTAGATAATTCACACCAACGTTGCAGCTCCAAAGTTTGGGTTTGCTTCGTGTGTTTACTTTTGAAACTTGTCCCAGGTAAAAATGCCTTCCAGGACAACTTCTTGACTGTTATTGCTGAGGGGAAGAAGAGAAGGCGAAGGGAAGGAGACGGGAGAGAGGCTTACAGACGGATTGAGCAGGTACGGAGGAACGGAGGGAAAGAAGGAGGGCTAGAGAGGATATGCACAAGTGAGAAGAATAGTTTGAAGAAAAGTAAGAACAAGGCAAATAAAACTTCAAAAAGAAGGAGATTAAGGAGGAGGAGGAGGAGGAGGAGGAGGAGGATCTTTTAGTCCTTTCAAGGCTGCTTGTTAACTGCTAACTAGCTACAGGGAAGAGAGACAGGACAGCACAGGAGAACGTCCTCCCACCACCATTCCCTTCAGCTTTCGTTGGCATGGAAAATAGCCGAGAAAAGTACCATGCAGTGTGGAAAAATTGACATGGAATTTTCACAGAAAACGATGAAAGGAAATTCTACTATTCACTCTACGGAGAACTCTGAAAGAAAAATACACAAAACAAAAATATCGTTAGGAATTAAGTGTGTAATTATTCGGACAAAAAGGAAACTAGCTGAGGGTGGGGGGATTAACTGTTGAATAATTTTCAATTTTATTTTTGACTGATGCAATGGAATTGCTGTTTACAATTTCTAAAGGAAGCTTATTCTAGATATTAACAATTCTGTTAAAGAAAAGTGTTTGACCTCGTAGGATTTCAAGCGTTTGGATGTAATCTTATATCCATTATTCCTTGTTATGTTAGAATAATCAATGGTAAAATACTTATTAACGTCAAGGTTGTTATATTCTTTAAAAAATTTGAAAACTTCAATCAAGTCTCTCATCCTTGAAGTCATTCTTTATACGGCTTATTTCTCAATCTTGAAATAATTTTAGTAACTCTACGCTGTATCTTTTTCGATGTCATTTTTTGTAATATGGTGACCAGAACTGCACACATTGTTCTAACTAAGGATGCACCACTGAGTTATATAAAGCAAGTATAATCTTTTCTGATTTAAATTCAAAGGTTCTTTCAATGAACCCTACTAATTTGTTTCCCGTCTTCACTATTTCCGTGCAATGCTGACTCGGTAAGATCTTTTAGTCACCACAACACTAAGATCTTTTTCATTGCCAGAGGCACATTATTCATTACATATTCTACCGGAACGTTGTTATTCCCGATGTTTAGGACTAAACTTTTCTATATTAAATTTCATTTGCCATTTTCTGCCCAGCATGATAGTTTGTTGAGGTCACACTATAGTTCCTGATATTATAACGTTGGCGTTACTTTACTCATTATTTTGGTTTTGTCCGTGAACTTACTTATTTTGTAATTGTTCCCTTCATCAATATAATTTATGTATATCGTAAAAAAGTACTAATCCTAATACAGAGCATTGAGAAACGCCACTATTTAAGTTGTGCCACTCTGACTCTTTTCCATTGATAACACGTTGCTTTCTGTCAGAGAGCCAATCTCCAAGCCATTTCTGGGTGTTTCTGGCTATGCCGCGAGTTTTTACTTTACTGATTAGTCTCTTATGCGGGACAGTGTCGAAAACTTACTGGAAGGACGACGACGACGATGACGACGACGACAACGAAAACGACGAGGAGGAGGAGGAGGAGGAGGAGGAGGAGGAGGAGGAGGAGGAGGAGGAGGAGGAGGAGGAGAAGAAGAAGAAGAAGAAGAAGAAGAAGAAGAAGAAGAAGAAGAAGAAGATTAAGCAGAAGAAAAAGAAGATGATGATGATGATGATGATGAAAAAACAAGAGAAACAACAACAACACGGTAACTATACCAACGCTAACAAAGATGAAACCAGAGAAAAAGACAGGCAGGATGAGAAAGAAGAAAAGAACTGAGTGAAAAAATAAACACGAGAATGCAAAAGTAATCATAATAGGAACTGAGAGAACAAAAGGAATGGAAAATGAGGAGGAGGAGGAGGAGGAGGAGGAGGAGGAGGAGGAGGAGGAGGAGGAGGAGGAGGAAGAGGAAGAGGTTGAGGAGGAGGAAGAGGAGTGAGAAGAATAGTGAGAGAAAAGTTAGGTTATGACGCCTCCAGTGTGTCTTAAAGAAACTACAAGGTGAGAGATCTTTGAAGACACCACCACCACCACCACCACCACTACTACCACCACCACCACCACCACCACCACAACTCGTGTAGCTCTATACTGCACCAATTCTATATATTTTAGTGGCAGTGCGGACCTTATATACCCTGTACTTTACTATCTTTTTAAGTGTTTAGTCATCATTCCAGTGTTACGTTCGTTTTGCTGTTGTTGTTATTGTTATTGTTGTTGTTGTTGTTGTTGTTGTTGTTGTTGTTTTATTTCATTTTATTTCATTGTTCTTGTTTTTTTTTTCTCTATATTATTTGGCGTTGGTGCGTTGCGCTTGACTAGCCTCCGTTGTTTATGTTACGGTAATGCCCTGTGACTGCGCTCCGTTACCCGTGACGTTTTGTTTATCTTTATCGTTGGTGCATTGTGTTGCCATTTGCAGTTTGCCGCCGTGTTCCCTGCCTTACTCAACGTCGTGTCAGCTCCCCCTACCCCCGCACCCCTTTTCTCTCCTCTGCCCCCATCCTCCCAACCTCTCTCTCCTACTCATCTCCCACCCACTCTCTCTTCCAAAAGGTCTATTTATTTTTTGTATATATTTAGTTAGTTTCTAATACATTCAATCCTTCGTATTTTCAAATCCGTGCAGTGTTGGTAATAATTGTCAAGATTTAGCATCGTTCATGCTCTTGTATGAAGTTTAATAATCTGTTTATATAATATACTGTGATTCCTTTTTGGCATGTATTTTTTCTATTTATTTTATTTTTCCCACCTGTGTATTCCGAGTCCAGGCACTGATTCCACATTCAATTACACACGCACAAATTTTAGTTAATTTTCTTTACAACATATGTACAGCTTTTTATTTTTTTAATGAACATAACGTAATGGATATTCAGTTGAGGTGCATAGCGCATAAATCTGTCCAGGGCCCAGCGACCAACTAGCGGCCTGCGTAAAGCACGATAAATTTCCTATAAAACATTTTCATTCGTTGATTAACACAATCCGATGCGTGACTATATAACTTTGGCAATACTTCTGGTCAGCTGCAGGACTGTGTGTGTGTGTGTGTGTGTGTGTGTGTGTGTGTGTGTGTGTGTGTGTGTGTGTGTGTGTGTGTGTGTGTGTTGTGTAAGTTAAAACAATGATGTATTGCGTTCACTTCCCGTCACACTGGCAGCTGCCCACCGTGCTGTGCTGTGCCGCGTCGTGCTGTGCTGTGCTGTGATATAACGATGCTTGTTGAAAAGTTACCCAACACGTTATCGTTGAAATGGGGTTTTGGAGGGGTGTGGGCGGTGTGCAGGGTAAGGTAGAGCAAGGCAGGGCACGGAAGTGGAGGGAGGGAGGGATGGGAGTGTGTTGAGCGATGCGTCAGTACTGTGTTAGTAGTGTTATTATTACTTGTGTTAAAATACGACGCAGCCATGAGATAAATCGTGTTTCTGAGTGACACAGAAGTGAGGCCATCTTGCTGGAAAATGGTGAGTCTCTCTCTCTCTCTCTCTCTCTCTCTCTCTCTCTCTCTCTCTCTCTCTCTCTCTCTCTCATGTGGGGTTGGAGTACTTATTTACTTTCCAAATCGAGGTCGTGTTGTGGACTCAGTACAAGTGTGTTGATGCTGTGCACGCACGCACACACGCATGTACACGCATGCACACACGCACGCAAATGCGAGCGCGCCGCATACACACACACACACACACACACACACACACACACACACACACACACACACACCACAGCAAAGAAGAGTACGGATGAACGCTAAGGTGACGCAGCAACACATGGACGGTAACATAAGGATGGGACGATGGTGTAACGCTCGACCTGCAACACAACAAAAACACAGCATGACCCCAGCGCCACAACACAGTACGCCGCCAACACAACACCATCTCCACAACACAGCAACACCATAACAATACCATCGCCAACACCATGCAACGAACTATCATCAAACAACATAACCCTTAAGGACCGCAGCTCAACACCATGCACCACAAAGCAACACAACACCGCACCACAACAAGAGTCACGCCGCGGCACCAGGTGAGGTAAGGATGGTAATGGTGGTGGTGGTGGTGGTGGTGGTGGTGGCGATGGTGGTGACGTCAGGGCTAGCGGTAAGACTGGAGGCGACTCATATTTAGGATTCCAGGCCCCCAGAGAGGCAGACGGAGATATGCCGGTGGTATTGGGCCATCTCGCATTCAGCTGGGCAAATCCATTCACGCTCCGACACACAGATCCATTTCTCATGCAAATTTCATCGTTGAATATGACTGATAAGTTTCTTTACGCTGCGTTCCAGAGCTGTCCCCCCTTGGAAAAATATATATATTATTCCAGCCCGTCGCGTGCCACGACTCGTCTTCCTTGCATACCGAAGCTAACATTACTTAAGCTCGCCTCTCCATACATCGGCTAGGCAGCAAATCAGAGGCGTCTCACCTTTCAAAGGAGTTACGCTGATAAACATTCCCGATACCATCTTGACAGCGTCTAAGTGTCGCTGTAACTCAATACACCAGAACTTGAATCGCTTCCCTCACGAACCAAGCGAGTCACTTTTTTTGCTGATCCCACGAAAGCTCTCGAGTCAAAAACACACGAGCAGGTGCTATAGTGTCAGGGCGCCTCTGCTGCCACCTGACACCGCCACGCCTCCAGGCCGCTCACACCCTCTACTCGTCTTCTAATTCTTGAGAGTAAGTGTGCTCTCAGTCTTCCCTCACTTCCAAGATAAGCCACCCGACACGCTCCTCTTCCTGTCGCCCCTACTGAGTGATGCGGCGAGGATCAGGAGGAGGAGGAGGAGGAGGAGGAGGAGGAGGAGGAGGAGGAGGAGGAGGAGGAGGAGGAGGAGGAGGAGGAGGAGGAAGACATATGCTAAAGGAAACTAAATGGAAAGCTAATCATCGCTACATGGCAGTATCTCTGAGGTGTCGAAGATGCGCACGTAAGCACACACACACACACACACACACACACATACACACACACACACAGCTCTTGGCATTGATTAATAATTTATAAGTGGAATAATGTCGTTTGGAGTATGCTTGCACGAGAGAGAGAGAGAGAGAGAGAGAGAGAGAGAGAGAGAGAGAGAGAGAGAGAGAGAGAGCGGGAACAGGGTTTATACGAGTACAGTCTTGAAGGTCTTAGTCGTAGCGATGTTCCCTGTGCGGCGCGACCCTTGATCCCCATCCGGGACTCTTTTCCTAAGTCTTTGTTAATCCCACGAAGTAACTCCGATGATCAGGACCCGGCGGAGGCTAGGCGCGGGCCAAGAGGAGGAGCAGGAGGAGGAGGAGGACGAGGAGGAGGAGGAAGAATCAACAACAAACACGAGAAAATGTTTAGGGATAAGGGAATAAGTGAAACGGAGAGGATAAGTAAAATATTTCAGATGGAAAGGATACAGGATAGAAATAAGGAATAAGGAGAGAAGAAAGGAAAGAAAAGAAATGATGAAGGAAATAACGAGCATGATCTAAAAACTCGGAGGATGAAGATATAACTGAAATCGAAAGAAATGTTGGCAAGAAGGAAGAAAGGAAGGAAGGAAGGTGAAGAAGGAAAAAAAAATAAGAAAAAAAGATGGAAAAGCTCGGAGGAGGATGAAGGGAAACCTGAAAAGGAACGAAGCTCACTGAGGAAAGCAAAATGAATGAGGAGGAAGAGGAAGAAGAGGAAGTAGGAAGGGAAAAGGAGGGTACGTATAAAGAAAATAAAGAGGAGGAGATGTAGGAATTAGAAATGGATAGGTAGGTAGACGGCGGAGGCGAGGAGGAATGTGCGGAAAGCCATGTACATCTGAGGACCGACTAGCATTTGCATGAAGGAGACGCTGCAGTAGTGAGAGAGAGAGAGAGAGAGAGAGAGAGAGAGAGAGAGAGAGAGAGAGAGAGAGAGAGAGAGAGAGAGAGACTGAAGGTACTGCCCTAATCTCTTTCCCTCCCTTCTCTCACTACCCACTACCCCCTCCCCAACACAGGTTCCAGCAGGGGAGAGGGCGACCCGAGAGAGAGAGAATACATTAAAAAGTTCGCCTCGGTTAAAAGGAGTCGGCAATATTATCAGGGATTTGTTACAATGATTATGATTCACGAGCCCACGATTGGAATGGGCGCAAGGCAGGGAAGGGAGGAGTGAAGGAAGGAAGGATAGAGGAAGGGAGGAAGAAAAATGAGGAATAAAGCTAAGAAAGAAAAGAAGAAATGGATAGAGAAAAAAAGTAGGGTGAATAAGAAGAGAAATAGTAGAGAAGGAAAAATGCAAGAAAAAACGAATAGGTGTGAGAGAAGAAAAATAAGAAATAAAAGCTAAGATGGAAAAGAAGAAAGGGGCAGAGAAAAAGTAGGATGATGAAGAAGAGGAGAAATAGTAAAGAGGGAAGGAATAAAGGAAGAAACGAATATGGGTGGCGGTGAGAGAAAGGAGATGGAATGAAGGAAGAATGAAGAAAATGAGAAATAAAGATGAAGGAATAGAACACAGGGATAGAAGAAAAGAATGAAAGCTAAAGAAAAATGGGATAGAGAAAGAAAGGAAGGAACAAACAAATATGGGTGGCATGGAGAGATGGTAAGCAGGGAAGAAATGAAGGAAGAAGAAAGGAATAAGAAATAAAGATAGAAGGAAAAAGAACACAGGAAAAGAAGGAAAAAAGATGGAAAAGGAAAGAAAATTAAGACGATGGAGAAAGGAAGGAATGAAGAAACGAATCCGAAAGAAAACAAAATAGGAAAGGCAAAGAAAAGATGGAACGAATGCAAGGAAGGAAGAAACAGAAGAAAAAGATAAGAAAGAAACTAATATAAGAGAAAAGAGACGAAAGCGAGGATCCAGAAAAGAGAATAAGATGGAGAGGACGAAGCGAGGAAACCCTAATGAAAAAAGTGAGACTAACAGAAAAAAAAGAAAGACAACTTGAATACAAGGGAAAATGGGAAGGCTAAAAAAAAAAAAATCAGGTTAGGTTAGCTTACTTTAAAGGAGGAAGCGAGGACACACTAATGAAAAAAAAGTGAACCAGACAAAAATAGTTAAATAGAAGGCAAGATGGGAAAGGAGACAAGGAGAAAATGTAAGGTTAGGAAAGGTTAGGTTAGATTTGATTAGATTAGGTTAGGTTAGGTTAGTGGAGGAAGCGAGGAAACACCTAATGGAAAAAGTAAAACAAAAAATAAAGGTTGAATAGGCAAGATGGAAAAAGGAAACAATGTAAAATTAAATTAGGTTTGCTTAAGTTAGGTTAGTAGAGGAAGCATCGAAACACTAATGACAAAAATGGAACAAAAAAAGAGGCTGAATAGGAAAGATAGGTAGGATGAAAAAAAAAAAAGACGTAGCTAGGTAGGAAATAAAGAGGACAAACGAAAATAGGAAAAGAGTAAAATAGAAGAAAGGAAGACGAAAGAGGAAAAGAAACTAGAAGAGCAAATATAAATGCAACAGAAGAGAAGCAAAAACTGGAGAATGAAAAGCAAGGAATTACAATAACATAAAAAAAATGTAACAAAGAAAGAGAGGAAGAGTGAAGGGAGATAACAGACGAGAAATTAAGAGGAATGGTGGGAAAAATAAAATAATGAAAAGATGGAAAGGAATACAGAGACAGGGAAGAAATGAGAGAACACCGAAATGGACACGGAAAGAAAAACGACAAAAGGAAACATAAAAAAAAAGAAAAAGACACGAATGAGAGATGACAAGTGATGATAAGGCAAGGAAGTGCAAACGAAAGGAGAGTGAAACATGGAAAGAAAGACAAGACAGTAAGAAGAGAAAGAGAGGAAGAGAAAGGAAGACCGGAAGAGTGAGAAAGAAAGCAAGAAAGTAAGTATAAATGAGGGATGACAAGGAGAGAGAGAGAGAGAGAGAGAGAGAGAGAGAGAGAGAGAGAGAGAGAGAGAGAGAGAGAGAGAGAGAGAGAGAGAGAGAGAGAGAGAGAGAGAGAGAGAGAGAGAGAGAGAGAGAGAGAGAGAGAGAGAGAGAGAGAGAGAGAGAGAGAGAGAGAAAGGAAAAGAGTGAGGAGGTTCGAGAAGTATCCTAAGGAGACTTTGGGACTGGAAGGAGATAGTTTGTCAGGACAAGAGGGAAGGATTCAGCATGAAGACGAGAGGAGGGGGAGGATTCAGAGGTGACGCTTGGGAGGAGTAGAGAAGGGGAGGGAGGCGCGTAAGTCTTCAGAGAGGAGAGTAGGGACTATGAGGAGGAAGAGGAGGCAACAGAGGAGAGGGGAAGTGAATGAGAGAAGGTTACATTATGAGAAGTGAGGAAAAGTAGTAAAGAAGATAAAGGAACAAAGTGAAAAGTGAGAAGAAGCAAGTGGATGTGGTGATGGATGAGGGAAGGTGAGGGGAAGTGAAACGGAAGGAAGGGCAGGAGGAAGTAACGACAGGGAGAACAGGGAAGTGGAAACAAGGGGAAGTAGAAATCGTAGGAGTGAAGTGAAAGACAGTCCAGGAAAATGGCAAAGAGAGAGAGAGAGAGAGAGAGAGAGAGAGAGAGAGAGAGAGAGAGAGAGAGAGAGAGAGAGAGAGAGAGAGAGAGAGAGAGAGAGAGAGAGAGAGAGAGAGAGAGAATACAGAACACTACCTTATAAGACGACGTGAAAGAATAAAAAAAAAAAAAGCAAATAAAGAAAAAAAAACATGAGATGACAAAATGCCTTCCTTCACCTGACATTTGCTCCTTCCAGAAAGTACCAAGAGCTACATTCCAAATGTCAACATAACAGCGCTACCCTATTATGTTTGTGTTCTCCCAAGTTTTTATAGAGGCGGCGCTCGATACTGTCCTCCAACCCTCCCTTAACTTTTTATACTCTTTTTATTTCACTGTTGTACTGGCGCCGTAAAGGCAGCAAGTGTTGTCCCGCCCAGGCTACAGAGGCGAGTGTGTGTGGTTAGGTGAGGCCGTGAGGCTCAGGGTTAGGCTGTGCACACTGTGAGGAACAGCAATGAAGCTGCAGCGTCACAGCATTGGCGGGGAGGGAGTCCATAACATTCCTTTTATTCTCCGCGTGCTGTAAAGGCGAAG
>NC_059278.1:7985155-7995155 GCF_017591435.1 Portunus trituberculatus | reverse complement strand
GTAGTGTGGTATATGTTAGATTGCTGTGGTGTGGTGCTTTCTAGGTCGGTGTGGTGTGGTGTGGTGTGGTATGGTGAGCTGTGCTGTAGTGTGGTGAGGTGTGATGTGATGTAGGTTGGATTGGTATGATGTGGTGTGGTGCTGTCCATGTTGGTGTGGCGTGGTGTGGTGAGGTGTTGGGTGATATTGCACAGTCTAGTATTATGTGGTATGATGTGGTGATGTCTGTTGGTATGGCGTGGCTTGGTGAGGTCTGGTATGGTCTATAATGGTATGGTGTGGTGAGGTATTGGGTATAGTGTGACGTGACGTGGTGTGGCGTGGCGTGGTGTGGTGAGGTGTGGGGGTGGTCTGGTCCGGTCTCCTTCAGTCATCCATAGTCCGCTGATGTGATAATTGTCGCCACACTTGAAGCAGCAATTATAACTTTGCCAAATCCCGACAAACTTGTTCTGTGGGCCGGAATATGTGTGTGCAAGGATGTGTGTGTGTGTGTGTGTGTGTGTGTGTGTGTGTGTGAGTGTGAGTGTGTGTGTGTGTGTGTGTGTGTGTGTGTGTGTGTGTGTGTGTGTGTGTGTGTGTGTGTGTGTGTGTGTGTGTGTGTGAGAGAGAGAGAGAGAGAGAGAGAGAGAGAGAGAGAGAGAGAGAGAGAGAGAGAGAGAGAGATTCAGTACTTTTATTCACAAGAGACATGAAAAGACAAAGACTTAGAGAGAGAGAGAGAGAGAGAGAGAGAGTCCGTGGTCTCCGGACTAACCTTGCAGACTTATACCACAACTGTGTGCAACGACACAATGCAGACGTTGTTGTGGTGACCGAGACATGGCTGAACAGTGAGGTGGAGCCCACGTATGGCAGGATGCAGGGCTTCACCCACTGGGTGAGGAGGGACCGACAGGAGCGAACAGGAGGTGGAGTGGCTGTCTGCTTCAAGGAAGGAATGCAGGCCCAGCTACTCGACATAGACACGCCTCCAATGATGGAGATGATGTACTTCCGAGTAATGCTGGCAGACCGCTCAGCCCTCCTGCTGTGTGCCCTGTATCGCCCCCCGCGACAAGGGCCTGACTCACTCTTGTACCTGACTGAGACCTTAGACAACCTGATGATGGCACACAGCTGCAGCCACGTGCTGATTGTGGGGGATCTCAATCACCACCTGGAAAGAGACGCCTACGAGAATCTCCTGAGGTGCAGGGTCTGACAGATCATGTCACCTTCCCCACACATGAACGAGGAGGGACATTAGACCCTGTCATCTCAGACTACCAGGAAGACAAGCTTCAGTGTCATCAGCTGGGGCTCGTGGGCAGCTCTGACCATCACGCTGTACTGACACAGCTGGAAGTGGGCGTGGCTCAGGACGAGGCCACCACCCGCACCATCTGGCTGTGGAACAAAGCAGACTGGGCTTCCCTGCGCCGCGACCTGACCCACACCCCATGGGCCACTCTGCTACAGGGAGGAGCAGAGAGTGAAGCACTTGCACTCACCTCTCACCTTCTCGCCCTCCAGAGACGCCACGTCCCACACAGGGAATACACCACCAGATCGACGGATCAGCCATGGTTTGGCTACCGTTGCCGTGTTGCTGCCGAGGCAAAGTATGCTGCCTGGCTCCGCTACAAGAGGAACCCGACTCGGCGCAACAAGGACCTGCACAGGGCTGCATGCAGGAGGATGGTGGTAACCAGCAAGTGGGCCTTAAAAAAGTGGGAGGAAAGCCTGCGCCGGAAACTGTGTGGCACTGGCGTAGGAAACAAAACTTGGTGGTCTCTTGTTAAGGACAAACAAGGAACTGGCCACCAAGAATCCATCCCTCCCTCAGCAAGCAGGACGGTACTGTCGCCACCAGCAGTAAGGAGAGGGCACAGTTGCTGGCTTCCTTGTTTGCTGGAAAAATGAAGGTCGGGAATCCACAGCAGCCACCGCCTCAGCTGGTCCAGCAATGTGAGAAGACTGTCACCATGGTGGAGGTGACGCATCAGCAGGTGAAGCGATTATTGCGGGGCTGGACACACAGAAAGCCACCGGCCCTGATGACATCAGCCCGCACCTGCTGAAGCGATGCTCCCAGGAACTGGCTGCCCCTCTCACCCAAGTCTTCACAACTTGTGTACGGGAAAACGTCTGGCCTTCAGTGTGGAAGGAGGCTCGAGTAGTTCCTGCACACAAAAAGCTCCAGGACGGACCCAAAAACTACAGACCCATATCCCTGTTGTCAGTGGTGGGTAAAGTGTTTGAGAGGGTCGTGGCAGAGGTGGTGTGTAGCCATCTCAAGGACAATGCCCTCCTCTCAGACCAACAGTTTGGGTTCAGACCTGGAAGGTCAACCTCCGACCTAATGATGCTTCTCACCAGGCATTGGCAGGACGCCCTCGACGACGGCAAGGACACTATAGTGGTTGCTTTGGACATAGCAGGAGCTTTTGATAAAGTATGGCACAACGGATTACTAGAAAAGCTTCGTGCTAAAGGCATCCAGGGTGGCTTGCTACGACTCTTGGGAAATTACCTGCAGGACAGAAGCCTCAAGGTGGTTGTCAACGGGCAAACATCTGAGTCCCTGCCTGTGGAGGCATCAGTGCCACAGGGTTCAATTCTTGGCCCACTCCTGTGGAATATCTACGTGGATGATCTTCTCCAGCTACTGCCAGGAGTCATGGCCTATGCTGATGACTGCACCCTCTCCTATACCTATCCACGCCAGGACAGTGGGCGGGCTGCTGAGGCCATCAATCAGCAGCTACGAGTGATAAAGGAGTGGGGTGCTCGCTGGCAAGTGACATTCGCGCCGGAGAAGACACAAGCAATGGTTGTCTCTCGGTCCCCAGCCGCCATGGCAGCAATGGCAGGAAAGTTGTCTTTGGCGCTGCTGCTCTCCCACTCCAAGATGACGTCAAGATACTTGGAGTGGAGGTGGATCGAGGGCTGAGGTTTGACAGGCATGTCAAAACCATTGCCAAGAAAGCCTCTCACAGGATCTCCGCTCTCAGAAGGATCGCCAGTTTCCTCGACAGGAAGGGAGACTGCTGCTGTACAAGGCACAGGTGCGGCCCCACCTTGAATACGCAGCTCTCTCCTGGATGTCCTGTGCCGCCACACACAGAAGGAGACTGGACAGCATCCAACGCCGCGCCATACGGCTAGTAGATGCTGCACTACCACCTCACCCAGAGCCTGAGCGTCCCCTTGATTCACTGGAACACCGCAGAGACGTGGCGGCGATCGTAGTGTTCCATAAGGCACAGGTGCAAAGAGTGCCACATCTGGCAGGGCTGCGTCATCCTCTAAGAGTCACCGCACGGAGCACGAGAACGGTGCTCAATGGTGGTGACGCCGTAGAGGTGCCGCGATCCCACGGGTGTCAGCATCAACGCACCTTCGCAGGACGCGTCTCCAGGATGTGGAACTTGTTCACGGCCGCGGTGCCTCACGTCCAGGAGATGAACACTCACAGTGTCAAACTGATGGCACATAAGTGGAGACAGACACTGCCAACTCCTCTGACACTCTTTGTGACGTGACACTCAGTGTAGTGCAGTGCGTGAATAGTGCTAGTGAAGTGAAACGAATAGTGCTCCATTTGCATGCTGACCATCTTGTATATTATCTATTTTTAAGTCTTGTAAATATTGTAGAGAAATAGATTGTAGTACCCTTAGAATAGGTAGCACACGACAGTGCGCCTTTGGGTACATGTTCCTTTGTATTAAGTTTTGTTTAAATAAAAAAAAAAAAAAGAGAGAGAGAGAGAGAGAGAGAGAGAGAGAGAGAGAGAGAGAGAGAGAGAGAGAGAGAGAGAGAGAGAGAGAGAGAGAGAGAGAGAGAGAGAGAGAGAGAGAGAGAGAGAGAGAGAGAGAGAGAGAGTGAGTGTGTGTGTGTGTGTGTGTGTGTGTGTGTGTGTGTGTGTGTGTGTGTGTGTGTGTGTGTGTGTGTGTGTGTGTGTGTACGTTTCCTTGTTATTCCTTTTATTCTCAATCTCTTCTTTACCCCTCTAACCTCTCCTCCTCCTCCTCCTTCTCCTCTTTCTCAAGCTATTCTCATATCTATTTTTATTTTCATGACTACCACTATTACTATTATACATACTAGCACGGAGGCGGGTTACACAGAAGACCCTTCCTTCCCTTTCCAACACACGCCTCCTCTTCTATATCATTCCCCCTCTTCCTCCTCCTGCCCCCGCCGCGAATCTTACTTAAGTTGTAAGGGATTGTACGGAATTGCATAGGATAATAACCAGTAGATCCTTAGGTCCTTGTACAGCTGTTTGGGATGAGTAATAGGTAAGGATAGGATAGATCAGTAAAGGATGATAGGAAAGAGTAGAAGTGTAGGATGGAACAGTACTAATAGGATACTGCAGGAGGAGGAGGAGGAGGAGGAGGAGGAGGAGGAGGAGGAGGAGGAGGAGGAGGAGGAGGAGGAAAAAAGCTCGTTTTGCTACTCGTAAAATTCTCTCTCTCTCTCTCTCTCTCTCTCTCTCTCTCTCTCTCTCTCTCTCTCTCTCTCTCTCTCTCTGTTTTGTTCCATCATTTATTTATGATATCTTTGTCATTTTTTTCGATTTACAATATTCTTTTCTATTCAATATTTATTTTTTTATGATGGATTTATAGTATACTTATCAATTCTTGCTACACTATTTTCTCCTCCTGACTCCAATCTCTCTCTCTCTCTCTCTCTCTCTCTCTCTCTCTCTCTCTCTCTCTCTCTCTGTATAATTAATCAATGAATACGTAAAAGTCACACGTTTAATATTAATAGAAAATCTCGTCTGGTCGCTCCTCTTTTCCTATTTTCCTCGTCTTCTTACATCTTCTCTTCTTTTACTTCTTCCTCTTCCGTGGGCTTGAGGGAGACGTGGGGTGGTCTGGGGAGGGGGTAGATGGAGTGGAGAGTCACCGGTCTGAGAACACCTGCATGTAACGTAGAGCTTGGGGGGAACATTCTGTCTCTTTTCCTTACTTTGTTACTTATTTCCTTCAAACGTTAACTACTAATGTTCCTTTTCCTTTTTCTTTATTTTTGTTTTGTTTTTTCTTCTTTTCTGGTTATTTGTATTGCTGTAACGTATTGCGTCTATTGTTATTTTTATTGCCTTCTTTTTCGTTTTTGTTTTTCTGATTGATTTGTATTTTCTTCACTATAAGACCATTAGCAATATCATCTTTTATTTTCTGTTTCCTCTTTATTTTTTCGGTTTCCAATTTCCTTTCTTTTCATCATTACCATTTGCATTATCATCCTCTTTCCCTTTCTTCTTCGTCATCTTTGCTTCTTCTCTCCCCTTTGCTCTTCTTCTTCCTCTTCCTCTTCCTCCTCCTCCTCCTCCTCCTGTGCCTTGCCTTTCTGCTATTCTTCCTCAGTGATTATGTATTTAAATGCTTCGTTCAAGTTAATGCTGCTCCAGGCAAGACTAAAACATGTTTTGATAATTCCTTACGCGCCTGTGACTTTGCTTCTATTACTATTGCTGCTGCCATTATCGCTGTATTTATTGTCATTGTTATTACTATCATTATTATTACTTGTACTATTAACAAACAGTGGTGGTGGTGGTGGTGGTAGTAGTAGTAGTAGTAGTAGTAGTAGTAGTAGTAGTAGTAAAATCTAACAGTACAAAGTTAAAGTAATTACTATATCAGTAATAACTCTAGTAGTAGTAGAAGTGGTAGTAGCAGTAGAAGTAGCAACAGCAATAGTAGTAGCAGCAGCAGTACTAGTAGTAGTAGTAGTAGTAGTAGTAGTAGTAGTAGTAGAAATAGTAGTAGTAGTAGTAGTAGCAGTAGCAGTAGCAGTAGCAGTAGCAGTACTAGTAGCAGAATAAATGGTAGGCAATTTAAGTAATATCCTAAATGATAATCGAATACAACGAAAAACAAGGGAGAGATAAAGAAGATAAGTGAACAGAGGGGAAGAAGAGGAGGAAGAAGAAGAAGAGGAGGGAGAAGGAGAAACGCAATTACGGGAGAGGAAATAGTAATAATAGTAAATGGAATTGTAAAGAAGGAGGAGGAGGAGGAGGAAGAGGAGGAGGAGGAGGAGGACGAGGTGTTGGGAACGATCATGGAGGGGGTTAAGATTAGAGATGTACTGATACCAAAATTTTGGCCGATTCCGATACCGATACCAATACCACCTAATTGGGCCGATACCGATACTACTACCGATACCGATACCACCGATACCGATACTACTACTTATAGTGATTACTGCACTGGACACCAGGATGAGTTGGTGGACGGCGAGCGTTATCAGATGGGAGGCCTTGTTTTGGGGGATGCTGTAAGTCCTTCTGAGAACGTTTGTGAAATAGGACCAATTATAGAAGCTTTTTGAAGCCATTTGCAAAGGTAAATTACTCAGTAATTGGAATGAATATCTTCTCAGTCTTCTGATTCTTGTCAGTTATTATAAATTCTTACTTCTTACTCCTTTAGCGACCATTTGGTCTTGAGCATTTTCATTATTAATTTTATTGACGATATTTTGGCGATCAAAAATATTTTTAAAATTATTAAAATTGTAAAACACAAAATATTAGCAAAAGAAACTCATTTTGTTGTGTATGTTTCTCTTTAATTAAATCTGACATCCTTTGATATTAATTCATTACACATTAGTAGACCAATTCAGAAAAATGAGCTTTCACCTAATCTTTTCAATTAAATAGAAAAAAAGTTTAGTTTATTCTAAATTTCTAGTGTATTGCTATGATCTTAAATAATTAATATGCAACAAATTATACACAATGCACATGATTACAAAACAGAATCGTTACTTTCTTAGTTATGGAATTTTTACATCCTTAGGTTAACACAAGTAACTCAAAAATTAAACTTGCATTAAAATTAAAATACATATATATTCGAGCTTCCACCTATTCCAGTATGATATCTTGGAAAAGGCTACCACTAGCACTGTTATAAATTATTATAAATCAAATAAGAATATGCTGTTATTTACAATAATGCAAAATGCCTAACTATTATATATATATATATATATATATATATATATATATATATATATATATATATATATATATATATATATATATATATATATATACACGGTACAGGAGAGAGAAGACCCACAAAAGGACGGTTATCTTCATTATATCCACTTCACAACGTTTCGGGAAAGTACATATCCCATCTTCAGGTACAAAAAGGCACTGTAAAACCACACGTAAAACGTTAAAAGACGCAGTGGTCCTGCTACTTGTTCCTCCAACAGGTAAGTGGGGCAGGGCGACTGGCTTACCAGTATTTATAGGCTCCTACTCACTAGATGGCAAAATCTGATTGGTTCACTAAGAATTTCTTATCCAATACAAAATATAGTACAAAATTCTAATCTGTCATAGCTAATGCAAAAAAAGAGAAAATTTAAAGGTATGATGTACAACAGTTAGATAGTCTATTACAGAAATATTTAAGCCTGAACGAAATACTCAATGCTGATTGGTTGAAACAAAGTACACGTATATGAACCTACGACTCCTAACTATGCTATAATGACACTATCTCACCAAGTTCGAAAATATTAAGAGAAATTTAATAATTTGGTGGCTATTTCTGTACCATTTAACTCTGGCTTCTCTTTTACAATAAATAAAGATTCCGCTATCCTAAGGTCTGAGTTACAATATGCCCTATACTTTATTTTGAAGTCCTGATCAGTAAAAGCATGATTACATTGTAATGCGTGTTCTCTTATATTTGAGAAACTAGGCTCAGTGATACGAGCAATTGTTCTATACGATACTCCCAAGTGCTCAGAAATTCGAATTTTTAGGTTCCGACAAGTGGAACCAATATACCGTGACATACAGTCCGGACATCTAAAACAATATACAATTTTGAGCACAAAGGATTATGAATAGCATCTTTAAATTTAAATAGAGACCCTATGGTATTTTCATTAACAAAAATAGATCTAAAATCAACACTTATTTTGGTATTTTTGTTAATAAAAATACCATACACGTCCAATTTAGAGGTTGTGGCTTATTACCACAGAAAACAATATTCTATGACATACGGTAATCACCACGGAAACTTAATACGCCGTATTATATTAATTTGGTATCATCAATATCTTATATCGTATATATCACTAATTAGTAAATTCCTTTTAGGTATCAGAAGTATCGGCATAAAATAAGCCGATACCGATACCGATACCGATACCGATACCCAAAAAATGGGCCGATACCAACGATTCCGATACCGATACCGATCCATCGGTACATCTCTAGTTAAGATCGGATGAGTACGTAAAACATTCATTCTGGCCTCTTTGGATCGGGTACCGTATCAAGATTTCAAGGAGCGACAGGAGGAGCGGGATTCGTTCTATCGGCCCCTGCAACACCAGACTTCTTAAAGTATTGAACGCCGACACCGAAAGAGAGCGAGAGGGAGAGAGGATGACCGCTGCTGCACACACACACACACACACACACACACACACACACACACACACACACACATCGCAGCATTAGTCTTATATAGAAGTATGACACTCTGTATGTTTTCTATGCATATACACACACTCACCACACGTAACCTTCTTGAATAATACGTACATCATGTGAACATAATTTAAAACTTATTTACATGCAGGTTTTTATGTTGTTTAAGTTTTCATTCTTCTTTTTATATTACTATTATCATTATTCATTATCATTATTTTCATTTTTTCCTATTACAGCTTTCTCAGATTCCAGTCCTCCCACAACATCCTCTCCCTCTCACATCAAGGAGAGAGGGAGAGGGAGGAGAGAGCCCGCTGCAAGCCTCTGGTTATACGAGTATACTAAATATTTTCTCTGGGATTCGATATTGTTCGTGTGTGTGTGTGTGTGTGTGTGTGTGTGTGTGTGTGTGTGTGTGTGTGTGTGTGTGTGTGTGTGTGTGTGTGTGTGTGTGTGTGTGTGTGTGTGTGTGTGTGTGTGTGTGTGTGTGTGTGTGTGTGTGTGTGTGTGTGTGTGTGTGTGTGTGTGTGTGTGTGTGTGTGTGTGTGTGTGTGTGTGTGTGTGTGTGTGTGTGTGTGTGTGTGTGTGTGTGTGTGTGTGTGTGTGTGTGTGTGTGTGTGTGTGTGTGTGTGTGTGTGTGTGTGTGTGTGTGTGTGTGTGTGTGTGTGTGTGTGTGTGTGTGTGTGTGTGTGTGTGTGTGTGTGCATTTATATTAAAATAAAAACTAATTATCTTCACTCGAGTCTGATTCTGACTTTGACTCTCTCTCTCTCTCTCTCTCTCTCTCTCTCTCTCTCTCTCTCTCTCTCTCTCTCTCTCTCTCTCTCTCTCTCTCTCTCGCCACTCAACACCCACCCTGAGGAAGCCTGCAGGGACGCCAGTAACACGACAGACCGTGGGATAGCTCAGGCGTGAAGTCGTGGGAACAAGACGGGGAAGATGGTGACAATAGATGAAGTCTGGACACTTCCCTCCACTCCGGCCCCCAGACCGCAGACAGCCCCACCCCTCAGGACTACCACTATAGCAAGGCACAGATCTTTCTCTTTCCCAGTAAACGCAGGCAGACAATCCTCGGCGCCTAAGAAATGCAAGCGAGTCTTCTGCCCCCATCCCAGCATGAGTTAACCCTCCTTTCCCTCCCCACAGCAGGAGTCACCAGCGCTCCCCTGCTCGCCTTCTACCGGCAGAGGCTGGGAGACTTTGCCCGACGTGTGGCCGGAATAATCTATGCAAATATGCCATCCCGCCTAAACTCTGACCAAAAAAGATCTTCTGGTAACCTTTCCTCTCTTTTCCTAGGTGATGTTCGCGTGGTGGATCTCCTGGCTGTGGGCGTGGATGCTGTGGGCGTGCATGGGCGGCGTGGGAGCCTTATGGACGGAGGGAATAGACCCTGAGGACCTATTAGGACCTGAAGGGATAGACACGATAGACATTGACGTGGAAGGGGTGCACGTGGGTCCCGGCATGGGGGGATCCGCCATTCAGATCATGGGAGGAGAGCCGGAA
>NC_059278.1:7977655-7980155 GCF_017591435.1 Portunus trituberculatus | reverse complement strand
CTGGCTTCTATTTTGAATTTTTTCCTCTTTTTATCTTTTACTTGGGAGCGGCAAATTAGCACTGGATTTTCCCCTTCTTTCTGCGTCCTTGACCATTTTCTTTCATACATAAAAAAATTGTCTTGTCTCTGCCTTTTACAGTCTTAAAGTCTTTACAACTTAAATAACTTTATCCACTCATGAGCATCTTTCCTTTCACATTTTCCAATTCAGTCTTATACAACTTTACAATATAACCAATTTACTCACCCGCGCTAACTCCGTCATCCCCTCACATTCATCCATCCACCCATACACCGCTATCCACCACGAAACAACACTAACTCCATCCACACCTCCATCATTCCACCCATCCACCACTTCCACCACGCAACACCACACTAACTGCATCCCATTTCCATCCTTCCATCCATCCACTGCTATCCACCACATGACACTCCACTAACTCAACCCACCACACAATATTCTACCAACTCCATCACACCTCATTCTTTCCACCCATCCACCACTGTCCACCACGCAACATCACACTATCTCCATCTCACCTACATCCTTCCTTTCTGCCCACCGCACGACACCACACTAACTCCATCCACACCTCCATCCTTCCATCCATCCACCACGCAACACTCCACCCACACTACCCCGCCCCGCCCCGCAGATTCAGTGGATGGACAACAGTAAGCGGGAGACCATCCGTACGGGGTCCTCGGTGGAGACGGAGCCGCTGGAGGATGGCATGCGAGTGAGGGTTCGATCCCGCCTCACTTTCACCCCACGGAGGGCACACCACAACTCTTCCCTTACCTGCCTCACCTCCAATCAGGCCCTCAGCTCTCCTCTTACCAGGTGAGTTTACGCCCCCCTGACTCCAATACCCGCCCACGACGTGATCCCTGAAGTCCCCAAAGTCCCGCACACAGCCTCACATCCCCTCCATCCACCAAGCCACCCCTGAACTGAGTGACTATTACTTCAGTGGTGGTTATTATGATGTGCAGTTATCTCTTAATGACCTCGTTACCTCGTGTTGCTCTACTAGTGTCGGGGGAGAAGGGGAGGACGCAAACATTCCTACCTCTCACAAAGCTACGTTCTCTCTCTCTCTCCCTCTCTCCCTCGTCCCTGATCGCTTCTAACCCTCCTAATGCTCTTTCCTCCTCCTCCTACTCCTCCAGGTTCGGGTACACCACAAGACAAAGATGGCGTTTTAATACATTTTCTTTCTGAGCTAAGGAGAGGGAGAGGGAGAGGAAGGGAGTGGGGAGTGGTGGGCGGGATAGACTTATTTAAACTTGTGATATTGTGTCGTGTAGCTTTTCCTAAACGGTTTGGCGTTGCTTTATGCTTGGGAATGCTCTTTTTCATTAAGTACATGATCAAGTTTTGTAATATACTTTTATGATCTTACAAAGTCTCTCGCTTAATCTTAAAAGTTTTCCTATTGGCTGGGAGTCTTTCGAAGTTTTCGTTTCAATAGCTTAACTTCGGCATCCCTCGCCTCCCGCTGTACGTAGACCCTTCATTAAATAATATTCCCGATGCGAGCCCGTGTCCTCGTATCGAAGGGAAGCGCGGCAGAGAGAGAGAGAGAGAGAGAGAGAGAGAGAGAGAGAGAGAGAGAGAGAGAGAGAGAGAGAGAGAGAGAGAGAGAGAGAGAGAGAAACTGAGAGACGGAGAAACAGAGAGAAAGACAGAGAGAAAGACGAACAGAGAGAAAGACGAACAGACACGGACGGACAGACAAACAGACAGAAAGACAGTGACGGATAAAGAAAAAAAACCTCAGATTATTATGAATGCTCAAGAATATGCCGGGTGAAGGGATCGAGAGAGAGAGAGAGAGAGAGAGAGAGAGAGAGAGAGAGAGAGAGAGAGAGAGAGAGAGAGAGAGAGAGAGAGAGAGAGAGAGAGAGTTGGTAGGGTTCATTTTTTTCATTTACTTTCCCCCTGAACTTCTTCCGCCAACATTTTCGCTGGGATACTTCTTACATTTAATTTCAATTTTCCGGAGAGATTTCTATTTTTTTCTTTTTTCAAACGATCCTTGCCGTTTTCTTTGCATTCCGTCTTCAGTTGTGTACGGGGGACATTTATTTTTGCTCCTTATTCGTTAACTTATGCTTATTGCCTTTCTCTCTTTAAATGAATCCTTAAAACTAGCAAGCTATTTTTATATATTTATTTATTTATTTATTTATTTATTTATTTATTGGTAGACAGCGTATTGGTATTATAGTCGTAAATGCTTATTGTCTTTCTCTCGCTAATTGAATCCTAATTATCAGCAAACTATCTTTTATTAATTTTTCTTTTAGTAATTCGCGTATTGGTATAATGGTTGTGCCCTTTCTCACGCTCGTCTCTTCGTATAATTCTCATCGATATTCCAGTCACTTTTAAAACTCTTTCATGTCTTTCCTCTCTTCTATTTCTATCAGTATTATGTCTGTATATTCCAGCATCAAACTTCGATAAACATTTCCTTCCCTCTTTAACC
>NC_059278.1:7965155-7975155 GCF_017591435.1 Portunus trituberculatus | reverse complement strand
GCCAGCACGAGACTCACAGACATTCAGACAACATGAACATGCCGAATAGACCTCCAGACACACGAAATATTAACAGGGAGGCGTGTTGAGGGAGGATCGTGTTGATGAGAAGGGAATAATGTGCAATGATGAAGCGAAGCGATGCCAGTGGTTGTCTCGATTGGCGGGTGACAAGAGCAAGAGAAACAGGAAAGGGTGAAGGTAGGATGAGGGATACTTAGTGTGAGAAGGTGCTGCAGGTGGGGTGAGCAAGGTGAGAGTGGACGAGTAAGATGCAGCTTTTGTTGAAAGTGGGCGCCAGTTAAAAATTGAGTAGCAGAGGAGCAGCGGCGTGATGCGTCCTTGGTGGCCCTCCTCGCCCGGGAACACGATGCAAAAATAATCACTGACCCTAAATGAAAAAATAAACAAGTGCTACAAATAAATAAAAACACGCTGATCAATTTCATTAAAACGGCAACGCTTGGCTGTCCCGAACTGCGGCATGTGGGGGAAACATGAATTGAACATGGAACTCGCGGAAGAAAAACGAGGCAAGCGACATAAAGGTAACATAAACATCAAAATACAAAGGAGAGAGAAGCACACACACACACACACACACACACACACACACACACACACACACACACACCACACACCACACATCACACATCACATCACAGCATTATAAAAAAAATCAAATACAAAATCTATAATCTTTACCTTGCCGTTACTATTACAAACCATAACCTCTGATACAATGTTTGAAAGAAGGCGTGGCGAAGGGAATACCACCACGACTCACCCAGAACACCCCCAGCCCTCTGCACCCTCGCCAAAGGCCAGGAATTGAACTTTACCATTACAACCCTCCCCGACGAAACGAATGTACACTGCGGAAAGGCGCGAGACCAAGGGAGGGGCGGCTGAGCGAAGACACGCCCCCGCACCAGCAAGAATTCCATCACACGCGCACGTACAAAGAGACTACAGGGAGAACAGCCGCGGTGAAAAAGAGTGACAAAGCAGGATCGCAGTCGGCAGCGCAAGGAAGGAATGTTGCCTGCTGAATCACTTAAAACAGCATCACAGACAGCATCAGTAGCACCATAATAGTAATAGCACCAAGAAGCAGAAATTTTGTTCTAGCCACTACATGGCATCAGCATCAACAGCACCATAAAACAGCGGTTACAGCAGAGAAAGACAAAAAAAATTATACGGACTGCTGACTCCCTTAAAGCAGCATCACAGACAGCGCCAGCAGCACCATAACAGTAACAACACCATGAAGCAGGAGTTTTGTGCTAGTTGCTATGACATCAGCATCAACACTACCAAAAAATAAAGCCATAATAGCAGGTGATAGAAATGTATACAAACTGCTAACACACAAACAGCAGCACAAACAGCACAAATAGCAGTAACAACACAACAAAACAGGAATTTTGTGCTAGCTGCTACATGGAATTATCAACAACAGCAAAAAAAAAAAGTAAAAAGAAATAGAGAAATGTACAGACAGAACTGTTGATTGACACACACGTATCCTTAATCCAAACAACATTAACGACATCAGAAAATATGAATACTTCATTAGCTTTCAACTAACAAAGGCGACAGTAATACCAACACAAAGTCACTAGCAGGAGCAGCAACAAGAGAAGGAGCAACAGCAGTAGCAGCACCAGCAGCACCAGCAGCAGCAGCAGCAGCAGCAACCTCGCCTTCGCCACTGCAGGGACACCGCCACAAAAAACGGAACCAGAGAAAATCCACGAGAAGAAACACACAACTTTGTACCACAGTGTAAATCCGGTACTTTACCTGTGTTGCGGCGGCCAGGTGTTCCTCGGTCCCTGGAGTGATGCCGGGAGAGGGAGGCATAGAGGGGGAATGGAGGAAAGGTGCTGGGGGATGGGGGGTGACGATCCTTTCCTTCTTTCTTCCTCTTCCTCCTCCAGGCCAGCCACTAGTTCACTGCGGTGTATTTCTCAATGTATTTTCTGCAATGTCTTTCTTTCCCAGAGGGATGCCTTATTCACTTCACTCTCCGATTCTAATCTTTACAAAGTTCTGACAGAAAGACACCCAAGTTGGAAATATCACTTTTAACTTGATTTTTCGCTGCATGAATTGTCGGGAATATTTCGTTGCTTCTCCCACGACAATGTCTTCCTTTTTCTCATATGCAAACATAGTATTTAAAGTTTCCGAAGCCGCTCAACACCGACACATTAGAGCGCTACACTGGTCTTCTTAATCACGTGTCCGCCTGCCATCACCTCACTCTGGAAAGAAAAATACATAAATTAAGAAAGCGCACACGCGCGGACGCACGAACGCACACACACACACACACACACACACACACACACACACACACACACACACACACACACACACACACACACACACACACACAAACAAACACACACACACAAAGAAAAATCTTTATCCCTTTTACTTCTTACTTACTTATTAATATTCAGAGTCCGGTAAGAATTCATCATTAAATAAGAGTAAATTAGTAAATAATGATAACAGTGATGGTATCAATGATAAGAAGAAGAAGAAGAAGAAGAAGAAGAAGAAGAAGAAGAAGAAGAAGAAAAAGAAGAAGAAGAAGAAGAAGAAGAAGAAGAAGAAGAAGAAGAAGAAGAAGAAGAAGAAGAAGAAGAAGAAGAAGAAGAAGAAGAAGAAGAAGAAGAAGAAGAAGAAGAAGAAGAAGAAGAAGAAGAAGAAGAAGAAGAAGAAGAAGAAGAAGAAGAAGAAGAAGAAGAAGAAGAAGAAGAAGAAGAAGAAGAAGAAGAAGAAGAAGAAGAAGAAGAAGAAGAAGAAGAAGAAGAAGAAGAAGAAGAAGAAGAAGAAGAAGAAAAAGAAGAAGACGAAGAAGGACAATGATGACAACAATAATAAAAACAATCATTTGAATGGACGTTACACTCCGATACCAAAATGTCTAAAAAAACATATTGGTGATTATGGGAACAATTATCCAGGAGTGAAAGGATTAACAAAAAAAAAAACATTAAAAGAAAATAGCAAACAATCCAACACGCCCCAATCTTAAAATTTCAAATATTGAGTCTCAGAAAAAAACCCACATACTTTAGCATCTGTACACACACACACACACACACACACACACACACACACACACACACACACACACACACACACACAGGCGGGAGCGCGCGCGCGCGCTAGAAGCTCCATCTCAATCACTTATGAATTGGAATCTATTTTTCATTCTTCCTTTGAGTCACTTTCAGTTTGATAGAGTTTGAAATTTAAAGAGCCTACATTGCCTTAGCCCTACAATCCCTTGCCCAACCTATTCACTATACACTTGTTACTGTTCTTCTTTTATATTCCTTGGCACTGATGGATGAGAGAGACAGATCATACTCTCTTCAAGAAACATACATCGTCTACTCTTTTCCCTATTAGTCAAAACCAGTTCCCCATTACCTAACGTACCATAACTCCCTCACAGAGCATCTATTTATCCATTACCTAACTTATTGTAATGGAGAAGCCCCGTCACTACCCAGCCATAGGGAAGACGAGAGCACATAAAACCTATTCCAAATTACTTAATATAATATAATCCATAACTCCCTCACAAAGGCATCTATGTACTCTTTTTCCAATGCCTAACATATTACAATGACTAACTCCCACACTACCCATCCATAGGGAAGACAAGAGCACATAAAACCCATTCGCCATTACTCAACAGTACATTCCGTTGCTCCCGCCCTCACCACCAGGCCGAAGGAAGACAAGAGTAGGGGGAAGTAGAGCAGCGCGGCCAAATAATGCCATTCACCGCATTGGAAGGAGAGTCCCACGAGTATTAGCATTATAAGAATACTTCCCGCCACCTGAGGCTTCAAGAAATAATCCACACCCCAATGTTATTCCAGCCACATCATTATTCTGCAACATCTTACCCCGAAGGACAGACAAAGAGAGAGAGAGAGAGAGAGAGAGAGAGAGAGAGAGAGGTTTGTTTTGGTTCTGTGGGACAATTCAAGCCATGTAAATGATGGAATTTGGCTCGGTGCGTACATCCTCCTACACCCCACTTTCTCTCTCTCTCTCTCTCTCTCTCTCTCTCTCTCTCTCTCTCTCTCTCTCTCTCTCTCTCTCTGTGAAAGTTTCGAATTCTCAGTAGTGTTTTAACTTTTCTTCTTTACATATTTCTTCCTCCACTTTTTTTTATTTCTCTGTCTGTCAGTATGCCTGTCTGTCTGCCTGAGCACTCTTCCCTTCTCCCCTCCTCTCTCTCTCTCTCTCTCTCTCTCTCTCTCTCTCTCTCTCTCTCTCTCTCTCTCTCTCTCTCTCTCTCTCTCTCTCTCTCTCTCTCTCTCTCTCTCTCTCTCTCTCTCTCTCTCTCTCTCTCTCTCTCTCTCTCTCTCTCTCTCTCTCTCTCTCTCTCTCTCTCTCTCTCTCTCTCTCTCTCTCTCTCTCTCTCTCTCTCTCTCTCTCTCTCTCTCCTCTCTCTCTCTCTCTCTCTCTCTCTCTCTCTACGTACACCACCTTCGTCCTCTTCCTTTTATTTTTCTTTCCATTTCTTCTCCTCCTATTCCTCCTCCTCTAGGCTTCTCCAGGTCCCCGCGGCAAGCCAGCCCACTAGAAAAGATCCCAAACCAAGCTACAACGATGCTCACTCGTCCAAAGGAATATTTTCCACTGGATGTGACGTCTTGTGCCACAAGGAAACGAGGGGAGCAAAACAAGAATACAAACACACACACACACACACACACACACACACACACACACACACACACACACACACACACACACACACACACACACACACACACACACACACACACACACACGGCCCGGTAGCTCAGTGGTTAGAGCGCTGGCTTCACAAACCAGATGACCGGGATTCGATTCCCCGGCCGGGTGGAGATATTTGGGTGTGTCTCCTTTCACGTGTAGCCCCTGTTCACCTAGCAGTGAGTAGGTACCGGATGTAAATCGAGGAGTTGTGACCTTGTTATCCCGGTGTGTGGTGTGTGCCTGGTCTCAGACCTATCCCAAGATCGGAAATAATGAGCTCTGAGCTCGCTCCGTAGGGTAACGTCTGTCTGTCTCGTCAGAGACTACAGCAGATCAAACAGTGAAACACTTAAAGAACATGAATGACAGATACGTAGATAGACATTGACCACAGCAGATAGATACAAATTTTCATGTACATAATAGTGTGTGTGTGTGTGTGTGTGTGTGTGTGTGTGTGTGTGTGTGTACACAAATGCCCGCCGTAAAATGAAGAAAAGGCTGGAAACGATAGGTAGAGTGACAGTCAATAGGATCTCGTGGACGTGCAGCTGATAGACTCTTCCTCCTTCTCTTCCCCTTCCTCCTTCTGCTTCTCCTGTTCCCCCTTCAGTTAACTAAAACTAACAAGAAGTAAAAAAGCAACGCCGCCAACACCACCACCTCCTCCTCCTACTCCTACAACTACTATTACTGCTACTAATACTATTTCTACTACTAAGACAAAAATGTAACAAATAGTATACGGATTGGCAAACTATTACATCACACGATTCAATTTCCGTATACACTTGAGCTGAAAGGCATCACACACACACACACACACACACACGTGGCAGGCAGTACACCACCAATTCCCACACTCAAGTGCAGTGTTGCTCTCTGTAATGATGTCACTCATACTTGTCGTGACGTGTTTCAGGTGGTACCATAATACTGAAATTCTGCCCAACGAGACTTCCCGCACACTGACGCTGCGAAGGATAACCCGCAGCTTCCACCAGGACAGCGTGTCGTGCGAGGTGAGTGGGTGGGTGAGCAGGTAGGTCGCTCACTCACGAGACTAAATCATGACTTTTTTGCACGTGAATGATGAAATTAATGGTATTCAAACACAATTACCTGTCCACGTAGTAAAACTGATATAATTAGATATTTACTTTGACTCCCTCCTGACCTTGCTAAACGCTCACATCCTCGCTGCCTCATGTTTGGACACCTGTGCCCTCATTAGGTGTCCAATACGGTGGGCTCAGCCAAGAAGACTCTCAACGTGCAGGTGCAGTACGGCCCCGCCTTCCGCACGCTGCCCAGGGACGTGATGGCGGAGACAGGAAAAGAAGTGACGCTTCGTTGTGACGTGAACTCTCATCCCCCACCCACCATCACCTGGCTACGAGAGGCCTCCACGCAGGTAGGTACTAGTGGCCGTGTCTCACCTGGGCTCAGAGGATCGAGGGGACCAACAGAGAGCGGGAAAGGGTGAGAAGAAGCAAGAGGGAGAGAGAAGAGGAGAGAGGACAGCCGCCACGCCAAGTTGGGAGGTGGGGATTTCACTTGTTGACAGGACACACGGGAACTCCTGACTGTCTCTCTCTCTCTCTCTCTCTCTCTCTCTCTCTCTCTCTCTCTCTCTCTCGTCTTTTCTTTCTTTGGTGGAGGGATCTCAGTTTATCTCGGTTCTGTGTGTGTGTGTGTGTGTGTGTGTGTGTGTGTGTGTGTGTGTAATTCACTGTTTGATCTGCTGCAGTCTCTGACAAGACAGCCAGACGTTACCCTACGGAACGAGCTCAGAGCTCATTGTTTCCGATCTTCGGATAGGCCTGAGACCAGGCACACACCACACACCGGGACAACAAGGTCACAACTCCTCGATTTACATTCCGTACCTACTCACTGCTAGGTGAACAGGGGCTACACGTCAAAGGAGACACACCCAAATATCTCCAGCCGGCCGGGGAATCGAACCCTGGTCCTCTGGCTTGTGAGGCCAGCGCTCTAACCACTGAGCTACCGGGCCGTGTGTGTGTGTGTGTGTGTGTGTGTGTGTGTGTGTGTGTGTGTGTGTGTGAATGGAAAATAGATGGCTGATTGCCTGTAAGCACGTTGTCTGCTCTCTCTCTCTCTCTCTCTCTCTCTCTCTCTCTCTCTCTCTCTCGGTGTGGAGATACCGCGGTCGGAACATTATTACTGGGCTGTGAGATATAAACCTCTCATTAGCACAGGTAAGCCAGGTCTAATGTTGACGGTGCGTGATGTGGCTTGGCCTGCCTCGCTGTTTGCCTGGGACGCCTCGCTACTCCGTGATTATGACTTCACAGACCCACCAAATGATCATAACTGCCCTGCCTATCCCTCTCCCTCCCTCCCCACCTCCCCTCCACCACTCTCTCTCTCTCTCTCTCTCTCTCTCTCTCTCTCTCTCTCTCTCTCTCTCTCTCTCTTCCTTGCGTATTCAAATATTCATTTCCTTCCTTCTAACAACGGGTCGTCTTGCGCGCCCTCCATCCAGACGCAGTAGCCATTCTTTCCTAATTTTAGCTCCCTCTAAAAAAAGGGCCAATAACCACCTCGCTATAATCACTGCAGCTCCTTATCACCGGATCACGAAGGTACAAGGCCGCTCTCAGGTAAATTATAAATACGAGGTTAAACACGCACGGATACTGTCAGATTTCCTCTCTCTCTCTCTCTCTCTCTCTCTCTCTCTCTCTCTCTCTCTCTCTCTCTCTCTCTCTCTCTCTCTCTCTCTCTCACTCTCTCTCTTCTCTATTTCTATTATCACTACTGCTAATGGTGGTGATGCTGCTGCTGTTGCTGTTGCTGCTGCTGCTGCTGTTGCTGCTGCTGCTGTTGTTATTGTTGCTGCTGCTGCTGCTGCTACTACTACTACTACTACTACTACTACTACTGATAACAATAATTATAATAATAATAATAATAATAATAATAATAATAATAATAATAATAATGATAACAATAATGATAATAATAATAATAATAATAATAATAATAATAATAATAATAATAATGATAATTACCTAAACTAAGACTAACACACTCTCTCTCTCTCTCTCTCTCTCTCTCTCTCTCTCTCTCTCCCAGGTTCTCGGGACGGGCCGGGATCTTGCGGTGATGGTCGGGTCCACCACCGCCGGCGTATACGTGTGTGTGGCTCGCGTGCGGGGTTTCCCTGACCTGCGTGGCACCGTACGGGTCCTGGTGAAGGGCCCGCCGACCATCGTGAGCGCCGGGGAGCAGGAGGGCCGCATGGGGGACACCGTGAGCCTCGAGTGCAGCACCGTATCCATCCCAAGCCCTATCAGAGTCACGTGGACTTACAACGGAAGGGAAATCGACCTTAGTAAGTAGTCTGGCCTCATGTGATAGCAGGTTCTTGTCTCATACCAGGGGGTCGCGGCACTCAGGCTGTCTCGCCGCTCGTTGCCTCGTCCGTGACAGCAGCATAAAGGCCGTTTTGTTACATCAACGGGCGTCTAGTGTTTACGTGGACGAGGTGATGAGTCTGAGGAAGTGCCTCGCGCCCATCCCCTCACTCCTGACGGGAACACAGAGGGCGGGAGGCAGTTTAATTACAAAGAGCTAAAAGAGACGCCATTTGCTGCCACTCCATATATACCAGGAGCCAGAAATAAGGCAAATGGGAGCGCCAGTTTACGTTTGTGTATCTTTAGCGAGGCAAACACAACTCAGCTTTCCACTTTAGGCACTCCTGACTCTAACTCTAGGCCAGCAGGGGACCAGGCGGCGGCGGCGGCAGCGGAGGTGGTGGTGGTGGTGATCTTGTGTTGGTCTCCTGAGACTGTAGTGTCCCGTCCTCCCACAGGCGACCCGCGCTACGAGGTGATGGTGGACCGCCAGGAAGAAGGGCTTCGTAACGTGCTGGTGATTCACGACGCAGACACCCACGACTTTGGTGCTTACAACTGCTCCGTGGTGAACGAGTACGGCGTCGCCAGGAAGCAGATCCGCCTCAACGAAGAGAGTGAGTGTTCATCAACCTTCTAGTGTTCCAGCAACATTCCAGTGTTCCATCAACTTCCCAATGTTCCATCAACTTTCCAATGTTCCATCAGCTTCCCACTGTTTCAACAACCTTCCAATGTTCCATTAGCTTCCCACTGTTTCAGCAATCTTCCAGTGTTCCATCAACTTTCCAGTGTTCCATCAGCTTCCCACTGTTTCAACAACCTTCCAGTGTTCCATTAACTTCCCAGTGTTCCATCAGCTTCCCACTGTTTCAACAACCTTCCAGTGTTCCATCAACTTCCTAATGTTCCATCAACTTTCCAGTGTTCCATCAACTTCCCAGTGTTACATCAACTTCCCAGTGTTCCATCAGCTTCCCACTGTTTTAACAACCTTACAGTGTTCCATCAAATTTCCAGTGTTCCATCAGCTTCCTACTGTTTCAGCAACCTTCCAGTGTTCCATCAACCTCTCTGTGTTCCATCAACTTGCCAGTGTTCCATCAAGTTTCCAGTTTTCTATCAACGTTCTAGTGTTCCATCAACTTCCCAGTGTTCCATCAACTTCCCAGGGTTCCATCAACTTTCCAGTGTTCCATCAACTTTCCAGCGTTTCATAAACCTTCCAGTGTTCCACTAACCATACATTGGACCAGATACCTTCCCTGTTCCATCAACCTTCCAATATTCCAGCAACATTCCAATGCTCCAGCAAGCCTTCCAATCCCTGGCAGTCTTCCCCTCGCTCCCTCACAACTTACCCACAAGTAGAAATCCTTCACATACGTACTAGTCCCTCTCAAAAAGTCCTGCCGCCCCTGAATGCTTCCCTCAATCCCTGACAGCCATTACTCACCACCCCGAGGCTTGCTTGCCGTCACTCACAAAACTCATCCGTTAAAAATCTAACGTATCCCCAAACATACAATTCCTCACCCACCCAATGCAAGACCCACCATCCACCCACCAACAGTGAGACCCACCACCCAGTACTCGCCCACCTCCCCTCGCTCAGGACGCAAAAGAAGGCAAAACGAACTACCTCCAGCTGTCATGGCCTCGCGTCACGGCCTGAGTCGACGTCGGGGTTAGTGAGAGTATCAATTCAAGCCTCGCAGGATGAAATGGTTCCGCGTGAGAGAGGGGGACAGGCAGGGAGAGAGGGAGAGGGAGAGAGAAAGGGAGAGGAAGGAGATTGGGAGGAAGGAATTCGTGTGCTTGTGCTG
>NC_059278.1:7905155-7960155 GCF_017591435.1 Portunus trituberculatus | reverse complement strand
CGCCCTCTCGTTCCTCTCATCTCACTCATGTCCGCCTCTCATCCCTCACAGCCCTTCCCTTCCCGGCCACGACCCTCACCTCTGCATTCTAAAATGTTTCGAGGTTTGATTTGATCTCGACCAATTTTCAACACAGTGGATTTTTCAAGCGCTTCATGGTTTTAATGATAGTTTATGATTACCGTTGGGATGAAAAACACGAATGAGCTAGCTTGTTTAGTCATCTCTGTTGCATCGTGTGTGTGCTGGGTGTTGTGTGCTGTGACGACGTAGAGTAATTATGAGAGACCAAATCGTTTAAGAATATGGGCCTTTAAAACTCAGGAACCCGAAAATGCCCTCTCTCATGACCTTCATCCCCTGACCTCCCTTAGCACCACCAGGAGTCCTAAAATCTAACGGCCTGATGGTGCCCCGGCAAGCGTGAACTGAGGCAATGGAAGGGGGTGCAGATGGCCGCCTCGCCCCTTGTTATAACATATTCATTGCATCGTCAAGCATGTCACACCGCCTCGCCTCGCCTCAGCCTAGCCTAGCCTATCCTTGCCTTGCCTATCCTTGCCTTGCCTTGCCTTGCCTTGCCTTGCCTTGCTTTACCTTGCATTACCTTGCCTTGCCTTGCCTTGCCTTGCTTTACCTTGCATTACCTTGCCTTGCCTTGCCTTGCCTTGCCTTGCTTTACCTTGCATTACCTTGCCTTGCCTTGCCTTGCCTTGCTTTACCTTGCCTTGCCTTGCCTTGTCTTGCCTTGACTTGCCTTGATTACATTGCCTTGCCTTGCCTTGCCTTGCCTTGCCTTGCTTTACCTTGCCTTGCTTTGGCTTGTCTCGCTCCAGCCATGCCTTGCCTTGTCTCGTTCCAGCCTTGCCTTGCCTTGCCTCGCCTCAACCTTACCCTGCCTTGCCTTGCTTTACCTTGCCTTACCTTGCCTTGCCTTGCTTTATCTTGCCTTGCTTTGCCTTGTTTCGCTCCAGACTTGCCTTGCCTTGCCTTGCCTTGCCTTGCCTTGCCTTGTTTTGCAACCTGCCTTGCCTTGCCCTGCCTTGCCCCTTGCCTTGCCTTGCTTTATCTTGCCTTGCTTTGCCTTGTCTCGCTCCAGACTTGCCTTGCCTTGCCTTGCCTTGCCTTGCCTTGTCTTGCCCTGCCTTGCCCTGCCTTGCCCTGCTCTGCCTTGTCTTGCCTTGCCTTGCCTTGCCTTGCCTCGCCTTGCCTTGCCTTGCCTTGCCTCGCCTTGCCTAGCCTCAGTCCTGCCTTGCTATGCCCTGCCTCGCTTCAGCCTTGCCCTGCCTTTCCTTGCTTTGCCTCGGCTCGCCTCGCCTCGCCAGAATGAAAAGTGCAGGGCGACTATCTGGCTACTGAGGCTGTAAGAATTCCCGCCTGTGAGAATCCCGTGTTCTTAGGGCCTCGTGGCAGTAGGATACCCGGCTCTTAGGATTCTCGGGTGTAAGGATTTGGGATTTTTTTGCAAGTGTCTGGTTGTAAATCTTAGGAACGATTTGCCGATTTCAGTTTGTGATATGCCCACTTTTGATAAATGTAGAGTAAGAGAGAGAGAGAGAGAGAGAGAGAGAGAGAGAGAGAGAGAGAGAGAGAGAGAGAGAGAGAGAGAGAGAGAGAGAGAGAGAGAGAGAGAGAGAGAGAGAGAGAGAGAGAGAGAGAATAGTGTTTTATGTTGTTGGTCATAAGCGTGTCAAGTCTTTGCTAGAGTGTTTGGAGTTATGTATTAACAAGGAGGCGCACGGGGAAAAAAAAAAATATTAGCGTTTAGATGCGTCTATTCTCGGCTACATAATTTAAAAGACTTGTACGAGATAAGTGTTTAAAAATTGTAAGTGAATATGGTAAAAAGTGTACATCAAAGTAAGAGTGAGTGAAAATATTAGAATTCTTCCTTTGAAAACGATACTCTAAGCATTTCTTAATATAACATTTACTGGAGGGGATGGAACGAAGGAAAAAATAAACACTCTCTGAACAGGAAAAACAGCAACATGAGTGACATCGCATTTCACAAGATCGTTCGCAGGGAAACTCATGAGAAAAAAATGTAAAGAAAAAATAGTACGGAGGGATGAAAAGTTTCCCTCTTCGTCGCATTACCGAAAAAAAAGTGACTCAAAGTTCCTTGCTTGCATTCCCGGGGACTTCTTGGCAACGATGATTGGTTTTCGCTGCCTTGATATCATCTGGAAATGTTCATCTTTCTTTCTTTCTGATTTTATTTTTTATTTTCTTTACAAACATACGCGATAAAAGAAAAACTTCCACTCTTTGCTCTCTTGACAACCCGATTTACATACAAAACTTACGATCTCAAAGCCACACCAATTACCCTCACCTACATCAGACTTCTTACTCCAAGCCATTTTCCAGCCACACCAGCACCTCTCACAACCACACCACACTAGCCACATCACTTCATTCATACCAAACCTTTCCAAACCACACCACATTCTCTTCCTGACACACGGAACACCACAAAACACACACAATTAGAATCCAGTACCCACACTACACATATTACACCTATACACAGCTACCCCAGCCTCATTTAACCACACTAAACACCTAATTATGCCACACCACGTCTTAGCCACATATCTTAACTTTTCTCAACAGCTACAGTAGTAACCGTCCACCACACTAGACCTCAAAACCACACTGATTATCCTCCACTACAATAAACCAGGTCTCAGCCACAGCACAATTCGCATACCCACACTAGGCAACTTCTAAACAACCCACATCAGGTATAAATGAAATCAATATCACATTCATGGACCTCAGACACTAAATAGGCATATCAAATCCTTCTTCGTCATAATCCTTCGTATATTTCTCCCATGCACAACAAATCCTTCCTCACTCCTACGTACATTTCTACCATACACACTCCTCTAACCTACAATTAGCCACATTATAGCAAACTTAGATCTCTCCTAGTTAAACCAGAGTTCCAGTAGAGTAAGTAGACTCTTCTAAGCCACACCATAGCCCCAAAAAGCAACGCCAGACCCAATCCAAGCCAAGCTACACCACGTTCTTTCCAAGCCAGAGACCACCAAGTCATGTTAGACACCCGCTCCAAGCCTCACTAGACCACACCACGTCAAACCAGACCTTTGCCACAAGCCAGACGCTACGAAACTACACCAAACCCTACCACACCACACCAAATCCTACTGCACCATACCAAACCCCTTCCATAACGAGACAGATCCTACCACACTAAACCAAAACCCTTCTACACCACACCAAACACTACCACACCATACCAAACACCTTACACAACAAACTAGATCCCATCACACCAAACCAGATCCTTCCAAGCTGCACCAGACCTGCCACACCAAACCAGATTCCTACCACACCAAACCACACCAGAATCTTACAACACCACACCAATCCCTTCCAAGTCAAGCCCCATCCCTTCAAACCACAGAAGATCTCCAAGTTAGCCACATCAGAGCCCCGCACACAGACCACACCTCGCCAAGTAGCTCTCGTAAACAAGAGAAAATTCCCATAATTCTCGAAAGTAATTAAACTCTCAGCAGTATGTTGCATCTTCGAGCGGCCAGCGAGTTAGTGGGTTTTTTGTAAAGTTATCAGCCATGCCTTCGATACCGAGCACGAGGGAGAGGGGGACGGAGGAATGGGTGGAGGAAGGGATGAGAGAGAGAAAAGAGGAAGAAATGGAAGGATAGGAAAGGAGTACATGTGAGATAAAGGAAAGAAAGGAAAGAGATAAAAAAAATAGGAGGAAAGCGTGTATGAGAGATAAAGAAAGGAGTACAAACGCATGAGAGAGAGAACAAGAAAGAGAATTAATAAAAGAGTGTATGAGAGAAGAGGAAGAGAAAATGGGATGAGAGTGAAAGTAAGAGAAGATACGAGAAGAGATGAGAGCAAAAGTGCATATGCGAAAAGAGGAAGAAAGAGAAGAGGGATTTGAGGGAGTGTTCATAAGAGAAGAGACAAAGGAAAGGAAATGATAGGAGGAGAAGGCAACTGAGAGAAGATGGAAGACGAGAGATGGGAAGAGGGTACATAAGACGAAGAAAAAAGAGGATAGGGGCGTTTTTTGAAAGAGGAAAATAAGGGAAAGAAGAAAAGAAAACGAAGGGGAAGGAAAATATGAAAGAAAAAAGGATACTAACACATTCAAAAGAGGAAAATATAAGAAAGGAAAACCAAGACGGAGGAAAATACGCGCGTGGAAAAATGTGAACGCTTTTAAGAGAAGAAAATAGAAGAAATAAAAGGAGAAGGAAGGAAAACGAAGGGAAGGCATGGGATAGAAGAACAGCTGTGAGAGGAGAGAAGAGAAGGAGGCGAAAGGAGGTGAGGGGAAGCATAAGAGGAGCTGAGGGAATACAAGTGGCAGGCAACAGACAAAGAGGTCACAAGGAAAAGACCAGAGGGGAAAACCAAAGGAAAAGAGGTAATCACAGTCTTTTTCCTCTTCCTTCCTGTTTCCCCTTCTTCCTGTTCTCATTGTCGCCTGCTGTTGTTTCCTTCCCTTCCCTACGCTCTCTCTCTCTCTCTCTCTCTCTCTCTCTCTCTCTCTCTCTCTCTCTCTCTCTCTCTCTCTCTCTCTCTCTCTCTCTCTCTCTTTCACTTGCCGTTCATCTTTTTCTGAAATGTAACCTCCCCTTAGTGGCGCCGGGTCTCTTCTCTCCCCTCTCTTTCCCCTCTCTATGGCCTCCCTCCCTCTCCCTAGACACCAACTTGCCCGCCTTCTAAGTACTCTCCCTTGCCTCTCCCTAGCCATAACCTCCTCCCTTGTAAGCACCAGCCCTCCAAATCCTCACCGTCAAGTAATCCTCCACTCCTCCTCTTCCTCCTCCTCCTCCTTCTTTCCTTCAACATTTTATCCTTCCTTCTCTTTTCTCTACCTCTTTTCCTTAATCTTCCTCTAACTTTTTTTTCCTTTTTATTCCTCTCTTGATTCCTTGTTTATCTTTCAATCAGCACTTCCTCCCTTTCTTCTTTTATTGCCTTCTTCTTCCTCCTCTCTTCAATTGTATCGTTGCTTATCATTGTTTTTCTTTTTCCTTTTTCTCTGTCTTGATTTTCATTATTCGATAAGCACCTTCATTCTTCCTTCTTCCTTATCACCTCTCCACTTTTCTTCCTTTCCTTCGTATCGTCCTCTTCTATCCAACTTTACTTTACTCGCTTTTATTTTTTTCCTTTCCATTGGCCATTCCTTCCCTTCCCTTCCTTCCTTCCTTCCTTCCACATGCATCTGAGCGTCGTATCCTCCTTCACTAAGCCTTCCTTCAAATCCCCAAACCTTGCTACACTTTCCCTAACACTCCTTCGAAGCTCAAACGCACCGAGCGGGAGGGAAATAGGTGAGAGGGAGAGATGGACAGAGACAGAGAGACAACCAGGGGAGAGGCGGGAAGGGGGCGGCACGCGACGAAGACCAACGCAACCAGAGCAACAAAAAGTCCTTCTCCGAATTCCTCCCCACCAACAGCTATCTAGACCCAATCAATTTCTGGCCCATCACAGTAACCGAGAGCCTTCCTCGCGCCTCGCTGGATGGCCCTCGGAGGCAAACTCACCGGGATTAACAATTTTCCGCCGACCTGCACTGGAATCCAAGTTGGTAAGTTCCCTCAAGTGTTGGGGAAGGGCGGCCGGCAAAGAGGAGAGAGAAGGAGGAGAGTAGGAAGAGGAGGTGCTGGTAGTGGTGGAAAGGAAGGAGAGGTGGAGGGAAGGGAGGAACAGGAGGAGAAGGGATGCGGTAGGAGTAAATAAGAGAGGAGGAGGAGGAGGAGGAGGAGGAGGAGGAGGAGGAGGAGGAGGAGGAGGAGGAGGAGGAGGAGGAGGAGGAGGAGGAGGAGGAGGAGGAGGAGGAGGAGGAGAGGAGGAAGATGAGGAAGTAAAGTGTTGAAGGAGAATTCGGAGGAGGAAACACGAGGGTGAAGACCAAGACGCTTAAAACGCTTATAATAATAATAATAATAATAATAATAATAATAATAATAATAATAATAATAATAATAATAATAATAATAACAATAATAATTTACGAGGCTAATGAAAGTAACCTTGCCCATAAAGACACCGAATGAAGCCAGTTAGATTCGTGTTATCAAAAGGAGGGGGAACGCGGAGGGAAGAAGGAAAGGAGGGAGGGAGAGAGGGAGGGAGGGAGGGATGATAGGTGGGAAGAGGAAGGGAGAGAGGGAGGAGAGATAGTACGCAGGGGAGTTAGAGGATTCTTAAAGATTATAGGAAGAAATAAAAACACGCTAATGGGGATAATTGTGGCGAGCGTTTTATGAGGATTTAGTAATAGTGGTGGTGGTGGTGGCGGTGGTGGTGGGGCCAGCAGCACCAGCATTAGCAGCAGCAGCAGTAGTAGTAGTAGTAGTAGTAGTAGTAGTAGTAGTAGTAGTATCAGCAGCACAGTTAAGGACAGGAGTGATGAAGTGGCCAGCAGTCAGGTTGCCTCGAGTTGGTTATTGCCTACCAAACTTTTATTGTGATTGGCTCATGTCCGAAAAAGCTGAAAGATGATTGGGTGATGTAACACATGTAGAGGAGCAAGGAATCAAGCTGTTGTGGCGTAATGTGCGGGGCGCGGTGCTCTGTTGTAAAGGTCGCGAGTGTCTGATAGGATGATGAGCGGGCGAGGCTTCTTGATTGGCTAATGCGCAGTGAAGACCCGCTGTGATACGACCCTCAAACTGCCCAACTGTTGCAGCGGAACCATAACTTACCGTCCCAGCTGAGGCCCGCCGTGCATGCCCCCTCCACCTCTCCCTCTCCCCTGTCCCTCTACCCCCTTTCCTCCAATAGTATTCCATCTCCCCTCCACTCCCCCAAGCCAGGTCCCCAATAGCTCCCCATCCTCCTGTCCCCCCGTAATGCCTTTCCATCTATTCCAGCTTCCAAGTCCCAATTCCCTTCCATTTCTCCACAACACCGCCCAACTCCTATTATTTGTCTATTATCCATAGTACTCTCTCCCATCTCCCCTTTTTTTCCCATTCCTAAATCTCTCTCTTCTCCTTTCTTCCTATCTATCTCCTTGTTCCATCTCTCTTTCTCTCTCTCCCGCCTACATCCTTCCTTCTCTCCTTTCCTCCATTCACCATCTTTCCTTTCATCTCTCTTCTGTCCCTCTCCCTGTGCCTTCCCCTCAAGTCCTTCCTTCCTTCTTCCTGCTCCCTACATTCCTCCAATCTTCCCCCGAGTCACTTCCTTAATCTAGTGTTTCTCTAGGCACCTTACTTTCCTCCGGCTTGATTCTCTCCGCTCAGCCTGCATCCCATCCCTCCCAGCCTCTTCTCCTCGCTCCCTTCATTTCTGGCGCCCCTGCAGCCACACCACTTCCTCTACGCCCTACAGCACATCATCTGTCCTCCAGTGTTACCTCAAGCCTCCAATCCCCCCTCCAAGTTTCTTTCCACATCTCCCCTCATCTTCCTACTAGCTCCTCCCAGGCTCTCCGTGCACCTCTTCCGCGACTCCTGCCAATACCACGCCCGCAGGAGCATTAGCATTCCGGAGAGACGCGGGGGCATGAGGCAGGGAGGGCGGGGGCGTCTGTGTGATAAGAAGGACAGGAGGAGGAATTGCAGGCGGGGTAGTCAGAGTGGCAGCCAATGTTCACTTTATGACAAACGCATGCAGACTTGCCCAGCGCTGTTTGTCGAGTGCCCCTGTGGAGTGGCAGGGGCAACGGTAAGGGTTTCCAGAATGTCGTTTGGAGAGTCTGTGAATATCCGAGTATACGAAACATCTGTATAATTTTCTTCTGCATCTGCAACTGTGTTTGTAATTGAATATATGTTAACATGAGCTTTGAGATTTTATAAGCATCAGTATTTACACTCGCTTTTGCATCATTGTCACACACGAAGAGGTTGTGAAGAATGTATATGGGAAAAAAGTGACGGAGAGTTTGTTTTTCACCATTCCGCGATAGTGTTGCAATGATAAAGAACTGCAATGAGAGAGAGCTACATATCCGAAGTGAAGTGACTGGCATTTCAAGAGGAAGGTTTGACGGCAATTTTGGAAAGCACTTTTGACAATTCTCTGGGGATTGGCACTTCAATAGACCTTCATTTTAATTTTCCCTTGGCCACAGCTCACTCCATAGAAATAGACAATAAAAAAAATATATATATACGATAATTATTCTCAGAAATTCCACGTTCACATTTGCAAAGCAGTCAAACATTTCCTCCACATCCTCAAAAATACTTAACAATGATATCCACATATGTGCATTTGCCACTGTCTGAATTCACAAGCATCGTATATATCTCCAAGGCATGGTTGGTTGGGGTGGGAGGAGTGTTGGTGCGAAGCAGGATGTCATGTTTCCCTCAGGTCGTGCATTTGTGCATAGATAAGGCCGTGTGTGTGTGTGTGTGTGTGTGTGTGTGTGTGTGTGTGAGAGTGAGAGAGAGAGAGAGAGAGAGAGAGAGAGAGAGAGAGAGAGAGAGAGAGAGAGAGAGAGAGAGAGAGAGAGAGAGAGAGAGAGAGAGAGAGAGAGAGAGAGAGAGAGAGAGAGAGAAGCAAAATAATGCACTAAATCTTGGGTCATATAGAATAATGTATAATGTCAGCAGTGATGGATTTACGACTGGCTGTGGTCGATATACAATTGTGCTCCATCACATTTTACAGTTTGGTTTATTGATATTGTGTGATTCACATTCTATTTTTCTTAATTTGTTTTATTTATACTTAGGTTTTTCATCACACTTTATGGTTGTGGTTTGTTTTCCTTATCCCTTATTGATACCCTATGTTTTCAATTTACTATCCTTGAGTGCAACGAATTGTTTGCTTATGTGCTGACGTGCAGTGTTTGGTTTTGGAATCTTGCATGCTTTACATATCCTTTTTTTTTCATCGTGTTTATTCAACATTTCTTTCATTGGTTTTATTTCAGTGATGAATAGCCACATTCTACTGCAGAATAATTTAGATACCTTATGATCCCGTAGTCTTTCAATCGATCGGTCCTTCTGTGTAGAGGGAAGGATGTGCAAGTGTGTGTGTGTGTGTGTGTGTGTGTGTGTGTGTGTGTGTGTGTGTGTGTGTGTGTGTGTGTGTGTTTATGAGGATGGTGGATGGAGGGTTGGGGGTGTGACATGTGGCTTTACATAAATCAGAAGAGAATGGTGTCCACGGGTGCAGAGGGAAGCAAGAAAGGAAGAAGGGAAGGGAGTACAGGAAACAAGGAGGAGGAGAAGGAGGAGGAGGAGGAGGAGGAGGAGGAGGAGGAGAAAGAGGAGGCCCCTTGTTGTCATCGCCGCGGTGGGCTGGGCGGGGCTCTCCCTCTCCCGAGGAGGGATGAGGGAGCCTTCTAGCCTCGTGAACTAACGCTACATTTCGAGGCGAGGAAGCGAGACAAACACCAGAGTGGAGAGGTGGGGGAGGAAGATGTGCGTCTTTGGGTTGGCTTACAGAACATTGCTGCGCGTCGCCGTGCCCTGCTGTGCCTCCGCCAGCATTTTGAAGGCCAAGCGTGCGGCGACACGACGACACATTCCCGGCACGTTCCGCCTTCAGTGTGTCGCCATCCGCCACTCTGTCCCTGGCTTGCTCTGACTCGCCGCGCCGCCCTTCATTCTCCTTCAATTTATCTCCCACACGCTGCCCCCGACCAGCGTCCACATCGACACCCGCGGCGGCCACCTCTCCACCACCGCCTGAAGTATTGCTGGAGGTCGTGATGTCCTCCCACCCACTGCAGTAAAGATTCATTATCGGCAGGAGCCCAGCGAGCCTAGAACCACACCCAGCCCAGTCCCACCCAGCTCAGCCGCCCACAGTCCCATGTCATCCCACTCAACTCTAGTAAAGGCGTGGGATGTGATGATGATGATGATGATGATGATGACACTGGAGGTGATGGTGATACCAATGCAATTATTCAGTCATGAAAGAAATCGCGGTACAGGGCGAGGCCAGTACCTATGGAGGATCGTTGCCTCAGTGTTCATCTCAGTCCCTCAATCCCTGGAGGGCGCGGCACACAATCCAAACACCATCGTGGCCAAAAAATAGAGAAAAGCGGAAGTAGACACAAAAAATGCAGTATCTAACACTGTTGGTGTTTCCTGTATATTTTTGGATATTTGTGCGTTCCGGGTGAATGCAGCGGTTTGCCCCGCGGCCAGGGAGGCAGTGGCCGTGTGCAGCCGTGCGAGGCTCAGCGGTGGACGCCTGGCCGCGGCAGCACGGGTGGTTAGGCCTCGAGTCACGCCTCGCCTCGTCTGCAGGTCCCAGCGAGGGTGTTGGGACTGCAGGCAGAGGCGGCGTGGGAGTTGTACCCGAAGGTGGTGGTGGCAGTAGTGGTAATGGTGGTGATAGTGGCGTCTTAGGAATGGATGTAAAGAGTGTGGTGAAGGATGGAGTTGAGTGTACAGGGAGAACGAAATCGTTGTGAAAAGTAGCAGGTGATAAAGGAGGAGGAGGAGGAGGAGGAGGAGGAGGAGGAGGAGGAGGAGGAGGAGGAGGATAAAGCAGTGGGGGAAGATTATAGTGGCTGGTCGGGGTCAAGGTTGCGGAGCGGGATACACACAGGAAGGTCATCACTTGTTTCATTGCAGTTTGTGAAACTTGACATTGTGTGCCAATTACGGCTGTTACGGACTCTAACTTGGAGAAGACCTGCCACACTGACCCTGCAACGTGATAGCCCGATGGTGTGTCGCTGCCCTAACCACACCGTGAGGAAACAATTACTTGCACTCTGGTTTGAGAATGGCTGTCTATAAGAGGGAGGAGGCGACTAGTCAAGGGAACTGATAACTCCTTCCCTGATCCAAGCCGGGGGCAGGCAGTGACTCAGTCTGGATTGCCTGGGATTGGGTCAAGGTTTGTTAGTCGAGGGGAAAGCAAAGCTGAAGGAACAGAGGACGCCACGCCGCTCACCACACGTCGACGCTTCATATTTCACGAAAATGCCTGGGTGCGAGCTTACACACACACACACACACACACACACACACACACACACACACACACACACACACACACACAGTCTGCCGCGCCTCACCGTCGCTCTGAGCCAGCCACATTTTGGGATAATTGTTGCCTTCTCCCGCTGCGGCCATGATGGGTCACTAAAAATTAGAACCAGGATTTAAGAGCGTCACTGGGGAAGTTATTAAGCCTCAGGAGGTGGAGGCGGAGGAGGAGTCGTGGGGGAGCAGGGATCGACAAGAGGAGAAGCCGCTTTACTCCTTCCTTTCCTCTCTCTCTCTCTCTCTCTCTCTCTCTCTCTCTCTCTCTCTCTCTCTCTCTCTCTCTCTCTCTCTCTCTTCTCTCCTTTCTGTCCATTTCTTCCGCGTCTCTCCTCCCTCTCTCCCTTCCCCACCTCGGCCACCAGTTTGCGTCAGCCGCCGTCAGCTTTACAGCGTACCCGAGGGAGTTATGGAAGCAGTAAGCGAGAGATAGCAGAGAGATAGCGGAGACGACTTCCCGGCGCGTGACACTAAGAATCCTTTAACAGACCTTTCTATTCCTCTCCCTTACCTGTCGTCACTCTGCTCCACCTCTGCCCCACCCTTCCCTTCTCTCTCTCCCATAGTGTCCCTCCCTAGACCCACGCTCTCATACTGGTTAGAGGACGGATATAATTCCCCCGGGATTGGCTCACGTTTTAAGCTGCCTGTACGTTCGAAGATAGGCGTGGTGAAACGTCCGACCAGTGTGGGCGGGACATCAATTTCGGCGTGTAACGGGCGTGCCGTGGGCGTTGTGTGCTTTCATTATCAAGTGCTTTCATGATGGGAGAGAAAAGTTAGCAGAGGACTATGTTTCAAGGAAGGGATGTGGTGATGACTGCAGATGTGGTGGTGAGGGAGGTGAAGTGGTGATAAAGGAAGGGGAGGAAGGGGATGTGTAGTGGTGGGGGAAAAGAAGCAATAATGAAAGAAAGGAGGAAAAATGTGTGGTGAGGAGAGGAAGGAATGAAATGGTGAAAGAGATAGTGAGAAAGGGGAAGATGGTAGTGAGGAAGTAAGAGGAACATGATGTGATGATGACGGAAGAGAAGGAAGGGGTGTAATGTTGAGAGGGAAGACGAGACGGTGTGTGATGAGGGCAAGGAGAGAATACGGTGGTGGAGGAAGGGAAAGGGGAGGGGTGTGTGGTAGGGACAATGATGGACGAGGGTGTGGTGAGGGAAAGGAGAGGGGGGAGGTGGGGAGAGAGAGGGAGAGGGAAGGGGTGTGGTGGTGAGGGTTATGCAACACAAAATGCCACCAAAGGCCATGCACGATGCAACCAAAACAACACTATTTGTCCAATTCTTCCACCATAAACACAATAAATTCTCAGCATTATCAGTTCTTCCCGTTGTTTTGGCCCAGAGGTAAAAGAGGAGGAGAGGGGAGGAAGGGAGAGGGAGTGGTGGCTGCAGTGACTGACAGGGGAAGGAAAGCATGGAGGGCAGGCCAGACAAACAGGATATAGCAGCTTTTACATTTCCACTCTCATTGCTACTACCTTCTGTAATGGTAGTAGTAGTAGTAGTAGTAGTAGTAGTAGTAGTAGTAGTAGTAGTAGTATTATTATTACTCTCATTTTTACTACTACTGCTTCTACTACTGCTACTACTACTACTACTGTTATTACTATTACTACTACTACTACTACTACTACCACCACTACACACAATAATATATAACCAACCATTTATCACTCCACCTGACCACCTAAAAATATTTACAAATCAATCCTCCACACTTACATCACTTACCACACGACCCAACCCTCGCCACAAGATTCCCACTCACCAACACAACACAAAACTTAACATTTCAATCATTATACCCTTGAAACAACCCCAAGACACCAGAAACTTCCCAAAACACTGTCTCTTCTTCCCAAAAGGCAGTAAATGTTGATAGCGACAAATACCCTTTACTTCGAGGGCACAAAGCGAGGCGAGTCATCAATTTTTCCCGCTTGAGGGCCACGGAGGAGTAAGTGTGGCATCCAGGTTCCACAAGCCCCATTATGCATTGATTTCCTGGGTCTTGACTGGCGTGGACTTGTGGATTATTTAGAGTGTGATATCGGGACTGTGTGTGTGTGTGTGTGTGTGTGTGTGTGTGTGTGTGTGTGTGTGTGTGTGTGTGTGTGTTGGGCGTGTAAAGCTAGTGTAATGCAACATAACCTTCCCCACGTACCCTATCTGACAGCTCCGCCTCTTCTCCGCTCCACTCATAGCTGATACGCCATATGGAAAAGTGATAGGCAAACACACTCGCTCACCCGCTTACACACACACACACACACACACACACACACACACACACACACACACACACACACACACACATTTACTGACCCTGAAAAATGCATTTATACAATAATCATACACACACACACACACACACACACACACACACACACACACACACACACACACACCAAGCACTTTCCTACACCACAACCTTGTTATGTAAAACGGCAAAGTTCAGAGGATCAAAGGTCACAGTTTATTCATCAGCCCTCAGAGACGTGACCTTAGCCAACCTGACCCATACAACCAAATGGGGAACACTGCCAACTTTTTTTTCTTGTTTCCTGCTGTATATGTCAAATCGCAACTTTACATTACCTTTCTTACCCTAACTATACGTGACCTAACCTAACGTGACCTAACCTTACCTAACCTGCTAAATGTAAACCAACCTATCCTCCACTAACTTAAATTCATACTGACTTCAAACTTTAAACTAGCCTAACCTACTAGCTGTACTGAACCTAACTTAGTCTATCCTAACTTATATCTAGCTCCCTTTTAACTTATCCTAACTTAATTTTTAAAGGGTATAGAAAGCATTTTATCACTGTTACTTACAAACCTAACCTAAACTAACTTAACCTAACCAAACTACTTCTACCTTAACATAATTTAACATAACATTTAATTAACTCAACAAGCAATGCAGAATAATGGAGAGATTTTGTGCCTGTTAATGTCAAATCTTATATAACCGAATATAACTCAGCTTGACATAACCTGATTCAGTTGAACTTAATCTAACCTAAACAAACAAGCGATTACCAACATAGATATAAATCCAGGTCAGCTTTTAACACTCTCGGGAGTATCACACGTGCCTCTATTTGGCCATTTAACGTTAATGCTTATTAGCTTGTATAAAGACCATAAAGAGTGATGGATTGTGTCTGAACCTATTTTGCCTCCACCATGATAAATTGAAGCCGACTAATTAAATCTTTAACAATTATCGTGTGTGTGTAATTCACCTCGGTCGCCTGCTGGTCACCCAGCCAGTCTTCCCCATTACGGAGCGAGCTCAGAGCTCATAGACCAATCTTCAGGTGGGACTAAAACCACATCACACACAACACACACCGGGAAAGCGAGGCCACAACCCCTCGAGTTACATACCGTACCTATTTACTGCTAGGTGAACAGGGGCTACACATAGAGGCTTGCCCATTTGCTTCGCCGCTTCCCGGGACTCGAACCGGGGCCCTTTCGTGTGTGTGTGTGTGTGTGTGTGTGTGTGTGTGTGTGTGTGTGTGTGTGTGTGTGTGTGTGTGTATTTTTGTCTATATTTGTCCCTGTCTTTTTACTCATCTGTGTGATTCTGTATCTTTTTTGTCTACATTTTTCTATTCACTATCTATCGTCTTGTTCGCTTCTCTTCTGCTGTCTCTTCGTGTTCGTCTTTGTCTCTCAACCTACCTGTCTGTCTTTGTCTTACTATATACATATCTATCTATATTTTAATTTGTTCATATGTCTACCAGGTCCTCTATTTGTCTATACGCTTATCTGTCTGTCTGTCTGTCTGCAGCAAGGACGGGAGGGACGGGGCGGGGCGTTGGGTGGTCATTTAGTCTTACTCTTAAAGTTACTGCGAATTCCTGCCTACTCTGCATCTGTCACTTATTGAATCCAGATCTCTCTCTCTCTCTCTCTCTCTCTCTCTCTCTCTCTCTGGGTCCAATAATAATGGTAATTTTCCAACACGTTCTCGCAGTCCAGCCGTCCCTCACCCCCCATGAATACCTCCATCTCCCCACACTTCAGGTCCCCCTTCTCTCTCTCTCTCTCTCTCTCTCTCTCTCTCTCTCTCTCTCTCTCTCTCTCTCTCTCTCTCTCTCTCTCTCGCCTTGAATATCTAACTGAACCCAGTCTGCCTTTGTGATACTTTGCTTCACCCTTCCACATCCCATATTCTTTCCCTCCTACCTCATTGAAGTCCATTTCTGTGACCCTACATTAAATCCCTCAGTACTTTCCTCCCGACATTTCAGCATTTCCTTCGCCCTTTATACATCACCCCTAACCCTTATGAGACTGGCTTTCCCTATCCTATTCTGTTAGTATTTTCATCTCCCCGCCTAAGCTCATCTTCAATTGTTGGTTTTTTTCTTTTTATTACATTTCTCTCCTTGTATGAATTTCCCATCACACGTTCAGTACTTTCCCCTCCTTGTCTAAATACTACGGTACTTTCCCGTTTAAATCCCTCCCCACCATAACACTTCCTCCTCTCCCATGTGACACCTCCACTGAGAGCCGCCTCCCTCCCCAGAGAAGGTGCCGGTGGTGCTGGTCGCGGGCGGCGTGGCGGCGCTTGTCGTCCTCGCCCTTGTCGCAGCTTCCCTCCTCCTGTGTAACAAGCGACCTCCGCCAGCCAAAGGTGAGAACCTAACGCCCTCCTCTCTAATACTAATAAGCATGGATTGTCTGTTTTCTCCTGACACCATTCCAGTGTTGTTATACGTTCAGCGAATAATAAAAATTTGTCATGTGAAAATTAAGAGAGAATGTTTGATCTTTCTATTGTTTGCAAGTTAATTCATTATTACGAACTGATATTTTCTTACACCACAAGGGTATATATATATATATATATATATATATATATATATATATATATATATATATATATATATATATATATATATATATATATATATATATATATATATATATATATATATATATATATATATATATATATATATATATATATATATATATATATATATATATATATATATATATATATATATATATATATATATATATATATATATATATATATATATATATATATATATATATATATATATATATATAACTTTACTATTTTCATAATAAAATCACAAATATATTCTAAGCTATACATGACGAAACAGTGAAAGGTCCTTTTTGTAATGAATGAATTCTGAAAGTCATGCAAGACAGAGAAATGTCCGTGTTTATCAATAAAGCGTACCGGCTGATCTGCAATGCAAATAAAAACAACACTTTATAATAATACTTTTCAATACAGACCAGTAAAAAAAATAAATGGAGGAAAGAAACAGACGAGCATGTATAAAGTTTCGTGACAGTTCGAAGTGATTCCCGGAGCATACTAAGAAAAATCGTGAATGGTGTCCTGTTTTATAATGAAAACCATATAAATTATCAAACTTTTACACTGAGAGTCATTAATTTTTCACGATTACACCAGAAAAAAAAATATATATACATGTTTAGTATTTCCACGTCGTCCCCCACGCTGCACAAACTTCCATTTTTTTCACGAATATATGCATACACTTACCTACTTGTATAAAAAAGGACAAATATTTGCACAGTGAAGAGTAATTTCCCACAGCAGAGGAGGAATAGTGAATAGAAATCTCTGGTCTGCACAAGCGTGGCTAAAAATAACTGATGTATGAATCACCGTGAGTCGAACTAAAGAAGATAAAAATTAATCTAGATCCATTACTCGGGAAAGTCATTACTTGTCACCGAAAAATATGAGGGTGACGAGTCATGGGTTTCTATAAATCAGGCAAAGAAGGCCATTAATCTGCATGATGTGGAAAAATCATTAGTGTGGAAAAAAGGAAATACATATTGAGTTTGGAATTATATACGAAAATGTACACTAACAGCGGAAAAATGCAAACAGAGGGGAAAAACAGAAACACACACACACACACACACACACACACACACACACACGTAGTTCCGAATGACGGACCGAAAAATACGAACAAATTACGTTAATGGCAAGAAAAGAAACAATTAGTCTGTGTAAAAAGTTAATGTACATGATTCATAATTTATAAAAGGCAAAAAATTTGAACAAATCAACATTAGTAGTGCGAAAATGCAAGATAGAAAAATGCAAAGTTATGATTAAAAGACATTAGTGTTAAGAATAATTACTTTGCATGAGAAAGTAAATAGAAAAATAAATAAATAAATAATGAAGAAGAAACTAGAACACTGATATGCCATAAAAGCCAGCAGAGATAAAATACAGTTATGATAAAAAACAAAAAAACATGAACATTAGCATTAGAAAAGGAATGATTACTTTGCATAAGAAAGTAAAATAGATAAATGAATAAATAAATAGGAAATTAAGGATAAACTAGAACACTGGCATTCCATAAATCCGAGCACGCCGGTAGCTGCTGATAAGACAGGATAAGAAAGGAGGTCAGGCCATCTTTGCTGGGACTTGATGGGCACACTCGAGAACAAGTGATAACACAGGGCACGAGGCCACAATGCGAGTGAACTGTGTACCCGAGGCTCGGCGATCTGAGGGCTGCTCTTTTCACTTGTCTTTGTGGGGCACCAATACACTCAGACACAGACATGATGTAGACGTTCATTGATTCACACAGATGGTACAAGGTAGATAAAAGGATTGAAAGTAGATTGACAGACAGACAGACGCACAGAAACAAACTCAGAAAGATGCAGTAACGAATGAAAGATAGAATGAAAGATAGAAAGAAAAAAAAATGAAAAACTGAAACATCAAATCACTTATTCACGCAAATGGTACAAGTTAGATGAAAAAGACAGAAATTGACAGACTAACAAACAAACAGAAACAAACGCAGACAGTCGAAGTAACGAATTATTATTATTATTATTATGAGGTCAATGAAGGCGACCCACTGGAAAGCATAACTGCATAAACCCAAAGGCCCAGTGGGCGGCACCTCACCGATAAGTGAAAGGAAGTAACAGGAATGAACAACAGAATAGGAAGATTGGTAGAGATCTAAGAGGTAGTGAGTTCAGAGAGAAGAAAGGTATTCACACGTTTTTTAAATGCTTCAATGTTACTAGAATTAACAATCTCGTTGGGAATTGTATTCCAGAGTCTAGCAGATACTGGGATAAAACACCGGGAAAATTGTGAAGTATTACATCGATTCACAGACAAGGACCGGTCATTCATGATCAAGGATTGTCTTGTAGCACGTGCTGGTAGTGAAGGGGCAGGCAAATGACAATGCAACGGGTGGTTGGAATTAGACATGATTTTGAAGAAATAGGACAATGATCCAACCAAACGACGATGCCGAAGATTAATCTCAAGATAATGAAAGAAAAATGTAAATATTGAGACATCAAATGAACCAATAGAGATACACGAGATGCACAGAAATTAGTGATATGAACAGACGAAAAAACATGACACGCAGATAGATTGGAAAAATAAACTAACACTTAAATAGACAGGATGAAAGATGAAAAGATAAATGTACTCCTATATATAGATGGATATGTAGATGGGTAGATCCAGATAGATTGACCGACTTCTTGCTTAAATGACCGACAGGTGAAAGATGAAGAAAACTGAAAGCCGCAGAGGCAGAAAGAAAGACAGGAACGGAGAGAAAAAAGGAGGAAAAAACTTGACCCCAATATCTATATAAACTTCTCGGATCCTTTCTGAATCTCTCTCTCTCTCTCTCTCTCTCTCTCTCTCTCTCTCTCTCTCTCTCTCTCTCTCTCTCTCTCTCTCTCTCTCTCTCTCTCTCTCTCTCGCTTCAAATAATCTCAGGTGCAGCGGGGACAAACCTTTGTGTTAATTGTCCGTTCAACGCGTAAAAAAAGTTCTGAGGCAAACGCAGTCTATTTACCGTGGATTAAAGTGTTCATTAGCAGTACGTAGCGGCCCGCGGCGGTGCTGTGACCCCCACACACACCGCTCGCTGCGCGCCATTACCCAAACACCACCGCCAAACCAAACACATCCACACACTGTTTTCCTCGTCATGTGGTCGTCTGGCGTGGTTCTCAATGTTGCATGATTCTTAATTAATTTTCGTTTTTATTTGTTTTGCAGAGGACACGGTGGTCTAGCCATCGGAGGCCTGGAGGTGTCAGCCCCAGCCTGTGAGGGGGAGTGCCGGGGCGGAGCGCACCTCCCCACATCTGATCTGCACCGGATCAGGGACACACCGCCGGACGGCCTCGTGCTCACCCCCACCAATAATAATACATAGTGAAAAACAATGTTACCAAGTGTTGGAATATCTGACCTAAGGCAGTGAGGCCTGGTGGTGGAGGGACTGCCACCATAATGGAGAACTTGGAGGTGAATCTAGAGTGGTGAGTGCTGCAGGCAGCTTTCTAGCCTGTGGCGGCCTGCCCGCCCCGGCATGGCTTGCTGCTTGCTTTCCGCAGGTGATGCTGGTCCACTGCCTCATTCCAGCAGACTGCAGCCGTCCCGTCCACTCCCTCTTCACCCCCTCCGGCCGCCCACCCTTCTCTCCACCCTTGCTCCAGCTGCCTCTGCTCGCTCAGAACGGGTACGGCGAGAGTGGCTTATTGAGTCCTGCTTGCAAGTTTGCTGCCGATGACCCAGTGGCCGGAGACTGCCTGGCACTGGAGCAGGCTAGACCTGGTCTGCAGCTGGCTGGCGCTGTGCAGCGAATATATCCCTCGTGTAAATAGTGTACAGCAATTCCTTCGTTCCCACCTTTTGATGTGTAGGCCACCCTGTGTACGGGACACTGCAAGCGCCGCAGGCAGGCTGAAGTGCGCCTGCCGTCCGTAGGGCAAGGATGCCTCGTGCTACCAGGGAGAAAAGGAAGGATGGCCGCCACGTGGCAAGGCGGCGTGCACACCTCTATAGGTACCTCGGTCACCTCTGCCTCGCTAAGAGTCCTGCGCAGTAACCATGCCCTGTGTGTCTCAGTCTCGTCACCAGATGCATTCCTCGTACGAATAGCGAGTTGTGTACATATCATCTTTCCTTTGTTATAATAAATAGAGAACAACAGGTAACGGTTATTTTCTTACATGCCCAACACTTTACCACAGAAGTAGACAGTATACCAAAAAAGTAAATAAATAAGAATAATACACAGAGGGACACAAAGAGGTAACAAAGTTTGCACTGCTGCGGGAAGCGTCTCTACTTCAAGGAAAATGCTTCCAGTGCAAGGAATAGAATGCCTTGACAGTGCCGCATTATCCATAAAGTTAACCAGGCTGAAGCGTACAGCCCCACCCAAGGCAGGGGACTTTGCATTTTTTTTTCGTAAGGTAATATTATGGATATGGCAAAACAGCTCACATATCACTGAAATTAATTCTATTGTAATCCTTAGGATAAGAAACAATGAGTGTTGTTAAACTCTATGAAAATAAAAAAAAGTCATGGTTTAATTTTTGTGAAATTCTGACACCGTTAAACTTTACAAAGCAATGCCAGAGATCTGGCATTGCTTTGTTTCATTTTAATAATGGTGTCTGATAAGATATCAATCTCTTTAATTGTTTCTCCGATGATTATTTTATCTAAAACATTATTGTTATAAATTGTAGGAGAGTAGAGCGTGTGATTTGAGGGGATGTCGAGGAGCTCAAAGGAGCTGGAGACCTGTAACACTGCCAGGGGTTAATGTGGCACTGACACACGACGGACAAGAATCTATCATTACTGTGTGAAAGAGGCTTCCTTCACCAGACCTGAAGTTCTGTCTCCTATTTACACACACACACACACACACACACACACACACACACACACACACACACACACACACACACAGTCAGAGACTGCAGCAGATCAAACAGTGAAACACACTACACCGCGTAGTGTAGTGGTTAGCACGCTCGACTCACAATCGAGAGGACCGGGTTCGAGTCCCGGTAAGCGGCGAGGCAAATGGGCAAGCCTCTTAATGTGTGGCCCCTGTTCACCTAGCAGTAAATAGGTACGGGATGTAACTCGAGGGGTTGTGGCCTCGCTTTCCCGGTGTGTGCTGTGTGTTGATGTGGTCTCAGTCCTACCCGACGATCGGTCTATGAGCTCTGAGCTCGCTCCGTAATAGGTTGGGTGACCAGTAAGCGACCGAGGTGAATTACACACACACACACACACATGAAACACATAGCACTGCACACACTGTACTGTACATTTCTGAAATACTAACCAACTCAGTTATGCATTGATAACCATTTTCTTTGATATTCTTCTATATTTTCATGGCTAACTTAGAAAAACTCAAGTCACTTCTCGAATTGTTGGACCACTACGAGGACATTGGAAAAAATATAAATGAAATAATAATAATAACAATTATAATTATAATTATAATAATAATAATAATAATAATAATAACAATAATAATAATAAGAAGAAGAAGAAAAAGAATATATGACAATCACTAAAAAAATAAGTAAAATAATGATGTTCCATCGAGTGAATACTACAACACGGGAGAGCAACACCTGGTGGGGGGGGGGTGGAGGTGCCAGGAGAGGCAGCAGAGTCCCAGCCAGCACCAGCATCAACACTTAAGGGGAAACAATCACTCAGAAGGAATGTAGCGAGCGAAGTTCGTGCACAGGTATTACATAAACACCTTCATCCTGCAGATATTTACTTGGCAGGGGAGCAAGAAGGGGAGAAGGGGGAAAGAGGGAGGAGTGTGGTGAGAAGAAAATGTAGGAAAATAACGATGTATGAGGAGCATCTCTCCGCTGCGGAACAAGGAGCTTGTTCTCTTCCCAGCAGAGAACAGCAAATCCTACCGCGTCCCGGCCACGTCTTCCGGAGACTGACATGACTATTCCTCGTTCCCCTGCACCCGCCTAAGTCCCACCCCGCCCCCTCGCCCCCACGCCTCGTCCCTCAAGGCCTACTCGAGGCAGGTCGTCACACTATCACAGGTGAAATCACATTATGACCCAATTCTATCAGCGGCAGCACGACGTGTTCGCCGATGCCCCAGGCGTCCCCAACCCTCCCCCACCACGCCTCTCCGCCGCGCCCACCCGTGAGGAACGTACGCAATGCATTATTCATTTCCGAGAGAGGCACCGCTCTGCTCCTCGTCCTCTACCTCCATCTCTGAGCAAATTGATCTTTCTATTATAACCTGCTGAAGGAGACGCCCCACACCGCCCCGCCGCACACCGCCCCGCATCCGTGGCCGTGGCCTCTGCTCCACACATGTATTCCCGCTGGAAGTGAACATATATTCGCGTCCCGGCGAGCTACACTTCACTTCTGCCACATTTTCTTTCCATTTTTTTCTTATCCAGACTTTGTGGTGCAGACTGGCGTCGCTCATTCCATCGTCCTGATTTGTCTTTGCTGGTGGCAATTCGAGGTTTTTATGTTTAATTCTAGAACCACTTAGCGCCGGCAGCGAAGGAAACGCAATGATTCTTATTAATGATTAAAAGATTTATCTCTGCCTCAAGGCGACGTGCCGGTGAGTGACTTTTGGAAAATTAATTAATTCCTTGAGATAATGAATGCATTCAATTGAGTGTTGTTTTGTCATTATTTTTTTTTAAATTCCTTATTTAGTCACGCGCCCGTTTTATGATGGAGAGGAACTTTCTTTCACAATATATATATATATATATATATATATATATATATATATATATATATATATATATATATATATATTATTCGAAAGCAGAGATTAGTAATAAAAAGCAAACACAGCTACTAATGGAGTCGTGAGTGTAGTGTTTCCTCATTAAGAATGTGTTATTTCAGTCCACCTGACCCAGAGGCGCCGAGGGAGCCAGCGGAGGGTGGCGCCGCAGGAGGCCGGTGGACAAGGGTACAACTAACGCCTCCCGCTCTTGTGTGGATCGATGTGGAGACTTCTGTCAACACCTTCACGCTCCCCACCTCTCTTCACACCCTCCCTCTCACCCAGCCACCTACAACATGCCCTTCCACTACCACCATCACCACCACCCTCTCCACACTTAGTGACCTCCTACTGGAGCCAACCATCATCACCGTCCACCATGCGCGTCTTCTACCTTAGCAGCGTCACCATATGATGTTGTGTGGGGGGAAGGGGAAGGAGGAGCGGTAAGACTAGCGGAGAATTTCGAGTTACATTACGATGTGAATATGTATTACTGTTGTTATTGTTTGTTATTGTTGTTGGTTTTCTCGAGGGTAGTGGTGATGGTGGTGGTGGTGGTTGTGGTGGTGGGGTTAGGGATGGTGGAGGTAAGGAGGGGCGAGGCCCGGGGGGCGGTCGGAGAGGTGGTGGTGGGGAGATGGTAGTGGTGGTGGTAGAAACGAGGAGTATCCCTAACTCTTGTTTTGTAGTTGTTCTTTTTTCGCCATTCCGAGTAAGATCTACAACTTCACGTACGCCAAAGGTTAGTTTGAGGCTAATCTTTAATTGAAAAATGTCATGCAAAGCGAACTTCGGATTTTTTTTTTTCTTTAATTGATGTTACGAAGCCCATTCCCAGAATTCAAGATCGTAATAAAATAAAACCTAGCCAGACAGCCCTGCAGAACTCGACAAACACAAGACTGAACTATAATTACCATGACAAAACTTTCCCAATTTCGGTAAAGTTTTTTGAGCTGAAATACTGTGGTTCAGCTCAGGCGACAGGTATCGTAACCTGTTCATGTCAATCGACACAAGACAGCTTGGGACTTCTCTCTCTTTCTTAGATTTACAAGACAGAAAAAATTGTAGATGGTTGTCAGAATCTGTCCTCCTGATTAATCCAGAATTGTTCATCCTTCTGACTTTGCTTGATATATTCTAATTAAATCAGATACAGAGTTGGCTTCTACCTTTTAAAATTATGGTGTCCTGATTATATTGTTTATCTTCCATCACTGTGTTTAATTAAGTTACAAGTGCCGCGTCTGATGAAAGAGGTAAGGGATCTGCCATTCATGTGATATTTGACGTTAAAATAAGGATTGTAGTGTGTGTGTGTGTGTGTGTGTGTGTAAGTGTGTGTGTGTGTGTAATTCACCACGGTCGTCTCTTGGTCACCCAGCCAGTCTTTTCCATTACGGAGCGAGCTCAGAGCTCATAGACCAATCTTCGGGTAGGACTGAGACCACAACACACACCACACACCGGGAAAGCGAGGCCACAACCCCACGAGTTACATACCGTACCTATTTACTGCTAGGTGAACAGGGGCTACACATAGAGGCTTGCCCATTTGCTTCGCCGCTTCCCGGGACTCGAACCGGGGCCCTCTCGTGTGTGTGTGTGTGTGTGTGTGTGTGTGTGTTTCACTGTTTGATCTGCTGCAGTCTCTGACGAGACAGCCAGACGTTACCCTACGGAACGAGCTCAGAGCTCATTATTTCCGATCTTCGGATAGACCTGAGACCAGGCACACACCACACACCGGGACAACAAGGTCACAACTCCTCGATTTACATCCCGTACCTACTCACTGCTAGGTGAACAGGGGCTACACGTGAAAGGAGACACACCCAAACATCTCCACCCGGCCGGGGAATCGAACCCCGGTCCTCTGGCATGTGAAGCCAGCGCTCTAACCACTGAGCTACCGGGCGTGTGTGTGTGTGTGTGTGTGTGTGTTGGAGGAAAGGAGATTAGTATCGCTGTAAGCTTGGTGTGCTGCACGAGCAAGGTTCAAAAACAATCGAAATTAACTATGTACTGGGAACACAAAACACAAAAAAGCAGAGATGCACTGAAGAATCGCCCACTGCTGATACAGACGGCGTTACAGTAGGAACTATAGCGACGCCTCTCCACCTCGACCCTCCTTTCCTCTCATCACCATCACCTCCATCACCAATACTACCCATTTGAAGAAAGGCGCGTTTGCTCTTACCTTCTCACCTCCTTGCAGTGTTGGTCGCTGGGCCTTTTGTAGTAGTAGTAGTAGTAGTAGTTGTAGTAGTAGTAGTAGTAGTAGTAGTAACAGTAGTAGTAGAAGTAATAGTAGTACCAGTAGTAGTAGTAGTAGTAGTAGTAGTAGTAGTAGTAGTAGTAGTAGTAGTAGTAGCAGTAGTAGTAGTAGTATCAGTAATTGTTATTGCTGTTGTTGTTCGCAATGGGCTGTAAGACGAAAACATGATTGCATTAGTTAGTTATCTCATTATCATCAATCATATTTTCAGTAAACCATTAACAGGAATAAAATAAAAAGTTTTGTTTTAAACAATTATCAGTCAAAATAGCTTTTAAAATTAAAAGTGCGTTAAAATAAATATGTTTGTGGTTCCTAATGGCCACAGATGTTAAATTGTCAAGATTTAACATCCACTGTCAGTCAATAGTAGCAATCTGAGACAGTGCAATTCAATGACTACATTGTTGTTGAGAGGAAAATAACAATATCAAGGCTTTCATGAAAAGTCTTCAATATTTAGTCTTTACTGTAGCGTACTGTGTTAATAAAATGAAATGGTAGAACATCTTAGACAGGATGGCAGCTGCTGGTAATAGCCAAGTCATTGTTGTGATGGAAAATACTAACATGAGTGCCTTTTATCTGAGCATTGGATGCAAAGGAAGATAATATTTATTCCATTGAAAATTTCATATATCTACTTTGGAAGGGGCGCATGCAGTGATGGCGTCAATAGCGTCAGTACACGAGCCAGGGCTAGTTTCATCATACGTATGAATATTTTCTCATTTTAATATCAATTTATGTATTTAACCACACCGAGTACTTTCAGCAAGTAGTGTGTGAAGAGAGCTTTGTGTGAAACTTTGTAATTCAACGTTCATACAACATGCTGAAAGTACTCGCTAATGTCAACAGTGAATCGTCAAATGAGAAAATATTCGGACATATGGTGAGGTGTACTGACCTTAGTTGCACCATTACTGAGCCCCTTCCAAAGTAGAGATGCATTATTTTCAACAGAATAAATAATATTTTCCTTTGTATCATCATACAATCGTTGGTAGAGACGGTAATGCCACGTAATCATTATCAGAAGTCATTCGACCATGGATTGGTGTTGCCTATCTTCCATGCTTCTGGCATCTGCAACCACGGTCACCAACACTTTTTACATTCTGTACCCAGAACAGTAATCTGCAACGATTCATTACCATTCACTTTGTTCTTCAGACACATCAGCTTTTTTTCTTATTGCTAAGTAAGTCTCCAGTAAAGGCTACTTAGCCATTTATTTATATAGCCGCCACCAGCAGTTTCAGGCAGTGTTGTCTCCGGATCCAGATTCCCCAGATCATAATCCTGATCATTCGGATCAGGGTAAATCCCGATCAAAATATAAATACAACACTGGCCACGCGATCAGATCAGTGATCTGGAACGAATCATGGTAATAGACGACGAGGTTTAGTTCAGTTAATTAATTTCACTGCTGATCCATTCATTGTGTAAATCACAATTTAGAAAGGCATCATACATTACCAAGAAATAAAAATACTCAAAGATTAAGGAGGCAAGGTTATATCCATTATACCAGAATTGCAGTAATGAGACACATTACGCAGTATGGCAACCTAACCTAGCTGTTAAGTCCATGTGTGATCAAAACAAGCAGTCTGACAAGCTACTTTATTGTTCAAACTACGTAATATCTTTTGGTTATATATGAGTTCTGCATCGTTTTCGCAATTAGAGTGTTTCATTACAAGCACAATATAACGTGGAAATATGTGATTATAAATTTACCAGAAGAAAGTTTGGTCCGCCGGCGGTAGAGGTGATGAGGTAACGATGTCCTTCATCCCTTGATTAAAGAAATTTGACTGATGCATTAACTTTTCCGTGCAGACGTTAGCTATGACAATTAACTTTCACGACATGCTTACCAGTTCAGCAGTCAGCAGATGGAGTGCAGCAGGAAAGGAAGCAAGCAGCGGGTGGCGGGTGGCGGGCGGAGGGCAGCATAGAGATGCCAGATCTTTCCAACTTAAGTTTGAGCGTTCTTGTGTCACCACCCTCCATTCTGTTAAGTGATGTAAGCGGGTACTTGAAATTATGAGGATGTGTGTGTGGCACAGTTTCCTGGCTCCACGGGACACACACACACACACACACACACACACACACATACCAATAAGTAATCACAGGAGACTAAGCAACAACTGACCAACCTGCTTGCCTCCGTAGTACTGCCAGATCAAATCAGCTTCCAACACACCTTCAACATCAATTTTTGCTTTATTACCTACGCATCAGAGTAATAGTAATAAATGTAGGTTGAATTTTAACATAACATTTGTATATTCATGTGGTACGTGCTGCAAACAGATAAAGAAAATGGAATCTAACGGGAAAGGAAGGCAGCAGGAAAACGTCATTGATAAAGGGACAGATGATACTCATGTCATATAGCCGAGAATATAGGCGTCGTGAATGTGGATCCGCATAAACTAATACAATCTATCCCTTCACCCAGCCTCGTTTATTTCTTCATTCAATCATTCACTAAATAGATTACTCACTCATACACACACACACACACACACACACACAGTATCGCCGGCCTGATCGTTCAGCCTCAACGCTGGGTGCATGGCGTAGTTAGCTAAGGCGGTTCGCGTTCGAAACCTTGCCAATCCTAGTTGCCTGGTGGGAGATGTAGCATTCTCCCGTTAATCCTAGCGGTGCCATATGATGTAAGTTGTTGCGGCGCCTAATGGAATAATTTTGAGTCTCAACGCAACTCAAAGGAAGAAGCTGCATGGAGAGAGAGCAAAAACTTGAGGCCTTTCGTACGCCGGTTACATGTAGCTACACTCTCACCAGCCTTGATCTTCTGCCACACACACAATAGTAGTAGTAGTAGTAGTAGTAGTAGTAGTAGTAGTAGTAATGGTAATAACTAATTATGCAGTATTATTCTATAGAACGTAACATAAGGAAGATTTGGAGCATTTGAATCATAAACTGCGCGGGTTCATCATAAATCTGCGAGGCTGCTAAAGCTTTTCTCGTACGTTACTTTGTACCTTTCCTGAAACACAAAATTTTTCCTTCGCGCAGCAACAATTCATATACATGATGCTGTGATAGCCTCTCTGCATTCTAAAGCAATGTTCACAAGTCATCCACTTAAAAAGAGAAATAGCGTTATTGTATACTAACCTTTCAGCAGGAATACGTGTTAAATAGTATCTATAGATAGATAGATGGATAGATAACTACTAGTTCTCATTTTCATTCTCCATAGACATTCTGAAAGACTGGAAATATCAATAAAGTGAAACCACAAATTTCAACTACTTCTGTTTCATCACTACAATTCAGCATGACTGTCTCACTCCATGGTAAGTGTTCAGCTGAATTGTCATTTTACCTCAATTGTGTATACGAGATCTTTCTTTTTTTTTTTTTCTATGCAGGAGAGGAAACTGGCCAAGGGCAACAAAAAGTGGAAGAAAAAGAAAAGGCCCACTGGTTTTCCAGTTCCCGTATAGTTCATAAGAGTTATCCAGAAGTGAGCGACAAAAATCTTGAAACCTCCCTCTTAAAAGAAGTCACATCGTAGAAAGATGAAAATACAGAAGAAGACAGGGAGTTCCAGAGTTTACCAGAGAAAGGTATGAAGATTGAGAGTACTGGTTAACTGTTGTATTAGAGAGTTAGACAGAATAAGGGTGAGAGGAAGAAGAAAGCCGTATGCAGAGAGGCCCTCTTGTCAGAAGGCTCATTTAAGGCTCATCAAAAAGTGAGAAGTGGCAATCTGCGCAGATGTGACAGCAAGCTGGTCATTATGTATTATTAGTATGTGAGAAAAAAAATAATGTAAGTGTCATCTTAAGAAATCAAAGATATTGCCAAAGAGTGTGGAATTGTAGTTGCGTCTCGCTGTCCACTCTAGACACTCAATGGGCTTCCTGCACTGCGACTAGAGTTTTACAGGGCGCGACACGAAGGTTAACTGACCCATCAAGTGGTAATGAAACAACAGCTCAGGAGTTTGACTTATAATTCATGGATTTTCTTTTAAAATGGCGACAATAATTGCATCACTTATTTACAAAGCAGTAATCTGTGCAATAAAAATCTTTGTTTCTATGTTACAAATCAGTATAAAATGAAAATAGTCCTCTTCATGACGTCACATGGAACCAGCACAGAGTCTAGAGCCTGTATCGAAACGAAACGAGTCACTGAGTCGAATGCTGAACTCGAGAAAATACGATAACCAAAAAACCTAAAGAAAAGCCCTCACGAGCAGATCACCGCTTACTTCCTCACCCCTACAGGATGACTCTCACACCTGGAGCCCGAGTGTCACTTGCACCGGTGTAGTCATGCGTCACTCCACATTCTTTACCGCCTGCAGACCTTTCAGTGACATGTCCTGGCCAGTTGTGACGAGGTGGCTTAATGCTGTCCGTCTTTCCTTGAGAGAGTTTACCACACTGTGAGAATATCATTGAGGTAACGTGGTGGTGACTGAGGCAAACCCAGCGAGGGCAGTAGGGCATTAAAGAGCAGGGTGGAGTGGCGGTGGGCTGTGAGGGCTGCTAGGAAAGAGTGCAGAAGTGATGTATGGATTTATGTGGTAGGGAAGGAGAATGAGAACTGGACACCGTGGCTCCATGCTAAGGTAATGTAGTTGAGAGCTCAGGAGTTTTCAGGTATGGCTGGGAAGGATATGAAAAGGAAATATGGCTGTGAATGTGGTGGTGAGAAGTAAATATAGATGATGTCCAACACCAACCTTGTGTGTGTGTGTGTGTGTGTGTGTGTGTGTGTGTGTGTGTGTGTGTGTGTGTGTGTGTAATTCACCTCGGTCGTCTGCTGGTCAGCCAGCCAGTCTTTCCCATTACTGAGCGAGCTCAGAGCTCATAGACCGATCTTCGGGTAGGACTGAGACCACAACACACTCCACACACCGGGAAAGCGAGGCCACAACCCCTCGAGATTCATCCCGTACCTATTTACTGCTAGGTGAACAGGGGCCACACATTAAGAGGCTTGCCCATTTGCCTCGCCTCGCCGGGACTCGAACCCGGGCCTCTCGATTGTGAGTCAAGCGTGCTAACCACTACACTACGCGGTATGTGTGTGTGTGTGTGTGTGTGTGTGTGTGTGTGTGTGTGTGTGTGTGTGTGTGTGTGTGTGTGTGTGTGTGTGTGTGTGTGTGTGTGACTTATATTTCCAACGTACACCTCCCTTGTCCTCTCTACAAGAAAATGACCTTCTTCCCTCCTCCGTAGAAGGACAAATCTGCATTTTTCGGAGTATTTTCTTTACCTGAGGTGAACAGCAACACGCACCATGTATAATACTAACATTCAGTGCATTAAGTATATCTTTGCACATCTCCTGAAGCCTTAAACTAAATATAAAGTCAAAGTTTACCTGGGATATCAAATTCCTAAAGACAAAGAGTTAGTCAGAGAACTTTGGATAGATCAAAGATAGGGGTTACGTGTTTTGTTCATTAATCATCTGAAAGATATTAATCGGCAAGCTCGTCTCTGAGAATAGCAAAAAAATAAAATAAATAAAAAAATAAGAAAAAAAAGAAAAAAATAAAAGAAAAAGAAGTTTGTGAGGACGACGGTGGGAGGTAGAGCTGCACTACTATGAGAAGAGGAGGCATTAACGTCAAAATACTGAGGTTAGAGGTGTAAAATAGCGCTTATACATATTCCATATTATTATGCCGTGTGTCGCGCCTCACGCCTCCACAGCTTCCATATCAACTCCTGGTTCCTCCCCACCGTACAAGCCCCACGAGGAGGAGAGGGCCATGCGTCACTCATTCCCTGACATCCCGTACAGATTACTCACTATTCCTGTCCGCCAAGCGAAATGCCAATGTGTCAGATGATGATTACCAGACGTATTGAGGCTAAGTGATATTCCCACTCTTCCCCTCCATCCATCACAGACCTTCCCTATTCCATTCCGCTCCGTCAACCCACCGCGGAGGGAGAGGGGTAAAAGTGGGGAGCGTGAGGAGGCGTGATGCCACCAGACGACACATCCTAAACACACGAACGAAAATTATAATACATAAAAATAGAAAATTAATCTTTGCGTGTCATGATATGTACAGAGGAATGCTCCTATCTAGTCTTCGCGTAGGAATTAGGTATTATATATTAAGAAGACGCTTGGAGACGCCGATATGCTGCGCCGACCTAAAGATATGCAACCCTGGCGAAGAATTAAAAAGAGTATCGTTCCCTCGGCGGCGAGAAGAGACAAATTGATTTATTACTTTGCTGTTTTAGGATGATTGATGAGGCTCGTGGTAGGATATGCAGGAGGTTATGTAGCGTCCAGTAGTGCCCTGCAGGATGTACACTACAGGCGTCAAGATATGCTAAAAGTGATATGTTAAGATGGTCTGCTTCATGTGAACCGTACTAAGGAAATGTTGACGAAATGTTTGTTAAAATGTCTTAAAGATTACTAAATAGGAGCAAAAATCAACACACAATAACGATGATGGTAATAATAATGGCAATAGTAATAATAATGATAATAATAATAATAATAATAATAATAATAATAATAATAATAATAATAATAATAATAATGGTAATAACAATAATAATGATAATAATAATAATAATAATAATAATAATAATAATAATAATAATAATAATAATAATAATAATAATAATAATAATAACAACAGTAATAATAATCTGTACTCTACTGTAATGTAGCGCCTTTTAAAAACCTATCCCCTGAAATATATTCTTTGTTACATTCTGAACAACTAACTACGAACGTGAGAAATATCGAGAAACTTCTGTTATTCACTTTGCTTTTAAAACCAAACAGCGATTGATCAAGTGTTCCCAGCGTCCCTAAACCCTTCCCACAATGCGGATCACGTACTTCTTGTGTTTTGTTTGTTTGTTTTTCAAGGGAACACGCTGCGGCAGGAACCTGATCGCCCAGCACAGCAGTCTTCTCTCCCAAAGAAACCAACAATAAGTGAACTTCTTTCAGCATCCTATAAGTGTTTGAAATTCTCACGAGAAATATTGGTCTCTCTAATCCGTGTTTTGTCCGAACCACTTAATAAAAAATAATAATAATGAAAAATAAAACAAACATTTAAGAAGAGACTAGCTGACTCTTCCTTTTTTTTTTCTTCCTTCCTTTATCTCTCTCTTCTTTCTTCTCCTTTCTTTGTTTCCATCTCGCTGTCTGGCTCGCTCGCTTTCCTGGGCGTCAGACGCCACAGTGAGGAAGCGACAACTCAGTCTGCCAACAAAGTGCCTCTTCCACCAACGACGGGAGTGGATACATTATATAGTAGGTTTGTTTTTCTCTCGTGGTTGTTGTGTGACCCGCCGTTGGCTGCTCACCACACCGAGCACTTCTTGTCAGGATTCATCCTACTCCCGACGGGACAGTTGTAGGACCTGGCGAAGTCTACGGAGTTGGAGAGTGGCCCAAGGACACGTATGGGGCCGAGAGAGTGCACGGAGGAGCGGATCTTGGAGAGGGCGTCTTCGGGCCTCATTGTGCCACACCAAATCCGGGCGTAATTGAGGAAGAAGAGCTGATCGTGGGTTAGGTTGATGCCTGGCAGTAGCTTCTCCTCCCCATTCCTCTCCACCCACTGCCTGTATGCCTGCAAAGACGAGCTGGTTCAACACGGAGGGACGTGGCAGACACAAGTTCAATACTGAGCATAAGTATACTTTATATAACAATTTGAAGAATATTAATCATTAGTAAAAGTTCTGCCCTGAACACATCCTTTGTTATGAAAGACATTAATAAGGAACTACAAGGGAGAGGGTAAGGTTGTCGGGGGGACTAAACTTTTTTGCTATTTTGTTTAGGAAGTTGCTGATGCGAAACGGCAGTCATAACTTTACTCAAAGAAGACATGTCGTGTTTATAGAGGCACAGGTAGTAAGAGTGAGAGAGAATTTCTGTGAACCCCTCAGTACATCAAAATAGTGTTATTTATTAACCTACATGCCAATTCTAACATCATCATTCCCTAATTACATTAATGAAACAAGTGTCAATAAGTGCCTTTCCTGTCAGTTACTCTGAAACTAAAACTGCACCTTGATTTATGCAATGGAGTTCGATGAAATATGATGATAATATGAAAGAGTGCAACAACTAATTCTTTTGATCCCTAGGTACGCATACCACTTCACCCACACACGTGTAAGATAACCACAGTGGAGGAGTGATTGTTTTCATGCAAAACACTCCAAATTCAGCACTCATATGCAAATTAAAAGGTAAAACCCTCTTATCCAATCTTCTCGAGATATTACCATTTCTTCCTTCCTACCTCTCTCCCTTCCTGTCTCTTTCAATTTCCACCTTTCCTTCCTCTCTCTTCTTCTCGCCATAACACCCCCTAATGCACCCTTCACTCTCGTTCTTCCATCTCAATACATCTGAACTTTAAACTTTGAACACACGCACACACGCGCACGCACACACACACACTCTCTCTCTCTCTCTCTCTCTCTCCATCTATCTATTCATCACTTTCTCTCTTCAAACTTACCAATACGTACGTTTTTTATTTATACCATGTGGACTTTTCACGGGAATTTTTGGGCTAAATGGGATACTTTTTGGGTACCCCCTATCTCGAAGCCCACCCGCAAGGAAACCATTGCCCCGAGCGAGGAAGCCCAACCTACACTCGGACCGTGGACAGGATTCGAACCCGTGCGCTTGGAGACCCCTCGGACCACAAAGCAGGCATGATTCCACTGTACCACGGCGGCCCTTTCCCTCTCTGACTCACCGATGCCTGCATTCTCCCTTCTCCCTCTCTCCTCGACTCACCCTGTACGCCTGCTTGATGCCTCCATTGTCCGCGATGTTCTCTCCCTGCGTCATTCTCCCGTTAATGAACTGATCCACCTGGTCCACCTTGTAGCCTGAGTACTGGTCTATGATGCACTGAGCCCGTTCCCTGGAAATGAACAAGTCAGTCAGTCATTGTGTGTGTGTGTGTGTGTGTGTGTGTGTGTGTGTGTGTGTGTGTGTGTGTGTGTTAAAGAACTAAGTAAAAAGCAATGAATCTCTTGTGACAGTTGTGCCATATTTCACAGCATTACTATCCCCATGGATTTGTGCTATATTCAGTCCATTTCATTTCAAGGACAGGTGAGCGTGTTATCGTGTCGGACTCAAGATGACATGGTTGGTTGCCAAGCGTCTTATCTAACTTGGAGTGGATGACATGACCTAAAGTGGAAATACCATTAGCACTTCCCTCGCAGCGTTTATAAGAGCTAATAGTCAACGTTACATTACAAATACGCTACTTTTCGTTCGTAGAACATGAGATTAGATACCATCATAATTGCACCTCGTATTGTGCAATTCTGCAGACTCACTGGAGATTAAAGGTAAGTACTGCTTATTAACTGAGTCAATAAGTGTTAAGAGAGGTGCTAGACATTTCTTATTTTTTCTTCCTCTTCCTTCTCTTCATGCTTCTTCAGTTCCTTCCGTTCGTGTCATCTCCTCTTCGTTCTGTTCCACACCTTACTTCCTCACACACTCACACTATAAGTAAGCACATCTCACTCCGGGACAGGTGTGCGGCGCCTTACCTGAACGCTTGAATGGTTCTGTTGTTCCACCACTGCTTCAGATTCCCTTCCTTGTCGAACTGGCGCCCCTTGTCATCGAAGCCGTGAGTCATCTCGTGCCCGATCACCACTCCGATACCACCGTAATTAAGGGACTTGGGCAGGTGCTGGGAGTAGAAGAGTGGCTGCAAGATGCCCGCCGGGAACACTGCCGGAAGAGGAACAGGTTACACAGGTTACTGCTGCAGGTGTCGTGTGGTCTCCTGCCAGCCATCTCCTTGTGAACTCTTTATTCTTCTGTTTGGATGTGGCGGTTACTTATCAAGTACGTAATCGTGCGGAGACGATAACCTCAATCTTTTTTCTTTCTTTTTTTTAATACAGGACATGTATTATTGAAGAATTCCTGAGGAGCAGCTGAAATATGCATACTATCAAGTGTCGAGACGGAATTCAAAAGTAAACGTCAAATTAAAGAAAAATAAAAAATAAAGATGTAAGAAACTTATACACTGCGCACAAAAAGATACGAGTTCACATAACCTCGATCCGGTGCACAGCGGGTGACAGCTGACAGCGGAGAAGACAGTCAATAGTGGTCAGTGGTCAGGTGTCTTGACTTCCGTGTATGTGTGTGTGTGTGTGTGTGTGTGTGTGTGTGTGTGTGTGTGTGTGTGTGTGTGTGGGTGGGTGTGTTTGTGTGGTAGTGTGTAATTCCTTCTATCATCAACCAGCACCGAACCACCAACAAAATGCTACCAACGCAAGTCACCAGGGCGCCTGCGGGGAGCTAATCAACCAGCGTGGCAAGGCCGCTGTCCTTGTATCTGGCTCCGTAACCATAGATGGGCGAGGCGGCACGTATGAGGTAATAGGTTATAATGAAACAGTGATCCTCCAAGACACTCGATCTGGCCTTTAAAATAATGTCTTCAATGACCGAAGTGGCGGGGTTTGATGACGGCAGACTGAAGGGTGGGTGGGTAAGGCAAGGCAGGTCGGAGTGATGGCTAAGGATACAAAAAGTAGCTTAGTATGTTGGGAAGTCTGAGGTGAATGTAGGACAAAATAGGTCAGAGGAGAATTGTGGGGAGAGCGGGCAAAGTTGAGGAGGCAGTAAAGTGGCTTAAGTAATTAAGAGTGATAGCGTGTGGAGCGGACAGGACGCTAGGGAAGCAATGAGATAACAAACTTTCTGGAACTCTGTTTATATTGTAGTTTGTCCTATTGTGAAAAAAAAGAAATAGGCCGAAAAGATCACAAAAATATACAGACCGCGTAGATAAATTGTACGTTTTATTATTACAACACGAGAACAGCGACGTACTCGTATAACTGGAGAGACTTCTTTGCGTTGAAAAAAAATTGTACTAATTTCGCTAAAGCACCACATCAATAGACGACTTAGAAACACAGGTACGTTTTCATCACTGCATCACGCTAACAGTACAAACACAGATACTAACTGATAAGGAGTCAAAGGATGCGTGAGTGTGACGTCTGATCCAGCACCTGAGAAGCTAAAGACGCTGCGAAATGACCTCAAGTAAGACACAGGTGCGTCACAGAAACCCACCGTGATATACCCAGCACAATACAGCTTTAGATTCCCTCGTCGCCCATTGTGGTGATTGATTCTTTTTAACACCACTGCCTCGCCTACAGCCAGTCCACTCACTCTCTCTCTCTCTGTCTACTACAGCATCGACACTTAGACAAAATGGCAACATAAAGAATATAACAGGAATGAATATCACGGGGAAAATGTCACGGGAAAATATCATAAAACCTGGACTGGGGAGAAAAAATGGGCCATAAAAGATAATTGAATGTTATGGTATCGATAAGGTTAAGTTATTTTAGACTTTTTTATACCCACTTCACTCTTCCTGTACTAGTATTTTTCCATCCCCATTTTTCATTCTGTCACTTTTTTTTCTTTTATGTTCATTGCATCGCCGCCGCCACCCACCAATCACGAGGTACCGTTAAGGTCAAAGGTAGAGTAACATGCCACACTTTGTTTGGTGTTTTCCTTCAATCTAGTCTGTTGGGAATCTTTAGGTTAGGTTAAATTAAGTTAGGTTAGGTTAGCAGTAACACCACACTCATTCTCTGCTTAGCTTCTCTCAGTGTTAAGTCCTCTGATCTCCAAAAAATATTGCGAATTCAGTTGTCAGGTTAGGAGAAACACCACACTCACTCTTTGCTTTCCATTTTCTCAATCATAGGTGTTTTGAATTTGGATCTATGGGTTAGGTTGAGTTAGATTAGTAATGACATAATACATTCACTCTTCTCATGTTTAGGGGGTTCCACTCACACAATTTTATTAGATAGGGTAGAATCAAAAGTTTCAACTACCATCCTCGGACTGACTGTCTTCAACCTTCTTCTCACCGCCGAAATGTTGCATCTCTTTCTAACTTTTATAGCTTTTTCATGCTAACTGCTCTACTGATCTTGCTAACTGCATACCTCCTCTCCTGCGGGTTCGCTGCACAAGTCTTTCTTCCTTCTCTCATCCCTAGTCTGTCCAACTCTCTAATACAACAGTTAACCAGTATTCTCAATCATCCATACCTTTCTCTGGTAAACTCTGGAACTCCTTGCCTGCCTCTGTATTTCCATCTTCCTACGACTTGACTTCTCTTAAGAGGGAGGTTTCAAGACCTCCTGTCTTTTGGCTAATTCCTTCCAAATCTTTCTAGGGAACTTGCAGTTCAAGTGGGTCTTTATATATATATATATATATATATATATATATATATATATATATATATATATATATATATATATATATATATATATATATATATATATATATATTTTTTTTTTTTTTTTTTTTTTTTTTTTTTTTTTTGCCCTTGGCAGGTTTCCCTCTTGCATTAAAAAAGCCTGCCTCAGTCTTTTAATCTGCCAAGAATCAATGAATAGTCATGTTTTGTTGCTAGACTCAACAGATCAGAGGATTTGAGACTTGATGAAACAGTGGACGTGAGTGGAAAAGACTAAGTGAAACAAAGTGGACGTGAGTGAACAAGACTGAGAGGAAACAAAATGGAAGTGAGTGAATAGAACTAACTAAAAGAAAATGGAAATGAGTGGACGAGACTGAGATGAAAAAAATGAAACTGAAGTGAGTGGAGAAAACTGAGAGGAAACAAAATGGAAGTGAGTAGAGAAGACTGAGAGGCACAAAATGGAAATGAGTGAGCAGAACTAAGAACAAAAAAGTGGAAATGAGTGGACAAAACTAAGAAGAAACAAAAGAGAAGTGAGTGGACAAGACTGAGATGAAAAAATAAAATGAAAGCAAAGGAGAAAATGAGAGAAAGAAAACGGAAGTGATTGGACAAGACTAAGGATGAAAAATAAACTGAAAATTAATGGAATAAAGACAAACAAAATAAGACTGGACAGGATTACTCTATGACTGTAACAATACACGACTCCAATCACCAGCGACCATCCAATCAACAGCAACTCACGCCGTCACCGTCACCACTCACCTATATCGTTGAAGTTAGGGTTGTAGAAGGCGTTGAGGACAGCAGGGGCGGTGGACCACTTTGACTTGTTGACGTCCTCCCTCAGACGACCCAGGTTCTTCTTTGCGTCATAGCGAAGCCAATTAAAGATGTTCTGAAGATGCTGGTTCTCCACGATGGTCAGCTGTGTGTGTGTGTGTGTGTGTGTGTGTGTGTGTGTGTGTGTGTGTGTGTGTGTGTGTGTGTGTGTGTGATGGACGGCCGGAAGTGGTGTGGAGGAGGTAAAAAAAAAATTCTCACATTAAACATTGCTAACTTTTTTCCCTTGTCTAAGCCGTCATTCATTTCAAACACCCACGCATTTCCGCTTGAAGAACATAAGAGGAAGAAAAAAATTGACATCTAACACACTTATGAAAAGGCTAAAAAAATGGAACTACACATAAAAAAAAGTCCAAATCTAAACCAACTCAGTAAACCAGGTCAAAGCAACAGACATTTATCCCACACCTGTTCAAAATACACATTCTTTACTACCTTTCCATCCCTCTCTTTCTCCTCCTCCTCGTTTATACTCACTCACATTTTCATATTCCTTGGCAAGTTCATTCGGTTTCGTCAACATTTCTGGGTATCCGATCTTCTCGTTCATTGCATTTGCCTTCTCCCTGGCCACCGTCCTCGTCTCGTCGTCCATCCAGTCGTTCTCCTCCAGCAGGTCGGAGAAGGCAGAGCGGAGGGTGTGGATCATCTCAAGGGCAGTCTCCTGCAGTCAAGGCAATAAATGTTAAGTTGTCTGGGTAACTGTACTTGGATGCGATGAAAGTGTATTGCGTTCTCTCTCTCTCTCTCTCTCTCTCTCTCTCTCTCTCTCTCTCTCTCTCTCTCTCTCTCTCTCTCTGAGGCAATTTTCCTATGGCTTCCCAAACATGTTTACTTGGGAATATATTGCAACAGAGGCTCGAGGTGAGTTCTTTATGCATGAACCTGTAACGTGAGGGTCAGCCTAGATGGCGTGTGTGTGTGTGTGTGTGTGTGTGTGTGTGTGTGTGTGTGTGTGTGTGTGTAGCTTTTCATATTGACTTGGAGTAGTAGTAGTAGTAGTAGTAGTAGTAGTAGTAGTAGTAGTAGTAGTAGTAGTAGTAGTAGTAGCAGTAGTAGTAGTAGTGATAATAATATTGAAAATAATAGTAGTAAAATAGTAGTAGTAGTAGTAGTAGTAGTAGTAGTAGTAGTAGTTTTAGAAGTAGTAGTAATTGTTGTTGCTGTAACAGCAGAAGTAGCAGCAACTACAATAGTGGAATTTTTTACTATATTTCCTTTCCAATAAAACAACTTGTACATAAACCAATAAAATGTATCATAGAATTACACATTTTTATTCTTGCAACTTTAAAACTTTTTCTACTTGATATCTTCCTCTTTTCCTAACAGAGAGAGAGAGAGAGAGAGAGAGAGAGAGAGAGAGAGAGAGAGAGAGAGAGAGAGAGAGACCGTAAGCAACTAACACAACCTCTCTCTTACTTTACTCTCAGGATTGAAATTCTCCTTGATGAAGAGCGCCCCCACCGCCATGCCCAGCCGCTTGTTGGTCCAGTCAATGCACAGGTTCCAGCGGTTGCGGTCAGACTGAATCCCCAACAGCACCTTCTGGAACTCATGACGGCGTGCGCGGTAGTCACGGTTGAGGTGTTGCGTCATATCCAGTGTCAGACGCCACAGCACGTAGTTCCACAGCACCCTAGGAAGAAATAACTTTGAGGTGTATTCCGTAAGGTGTGTCTCCGTCACCTCTCCTTTTTCTAGTATAGATGTGAAGGTAGTGGTTGTCTTCTTTACCTGATGGTTGTAATGGTAAGTATATTGTATTTATTAAAGGAAAATCTTTTCCTTTTTCGTGTTATGTATTAATCTATTTGTATGTACTCCTTCGTTATTCTGTTGATGTGTAAATGACGAGGGGGTGAAAGTAATGTCACTAAGGGTCTTTATTACCAGCTAAATAAGGAATGGTAACAGAAGAGCATTTCTCCTCATTTCCTTCAACCCATCTTCCTTTCCAATTCATGAGCAATTAGTGATGAAAGTTTCTCAAAAGTCTAAGGTGATAATGACGGTTTCTGCCACGAGTCTCTCCTTACATAGCTTTGATTTTCACCTGTATGTATTTCTCCAATGTGCTGCTTCACTCCATCCCACACTCTAGATATTTCAGTCCTCACCACCTGCAGTACATCCATTCACTCAGCAGCGCCATCCATTTATTTGTCAGCTAAAGCTATTCATCTCGCGGTGAATTCGTCATGTATTCAATATCTTCTCACTAAGATATACAATATATGATCACTTACAAACAAACGTACCACACACATCAGCATTTTAATAAGCATAATACTCGTACACGCCACATCACACACACACACACACACACACACAGCTGCCCACCTAGTATCAGAGGACACCATGATCTTGGCCAGACGCTTCAGGTAGGGCATGGAGTACACTACTATGGGTTCGTCGTCTGACAGATCTTCGTCCAGGAAAGCAGAAAGGTAGTCTGCCCACTTGAACTCCGGAACCTCCTGTTCCAGCTTCGCCAGGCTCATCTTCATGTAGTTCTCGCCTGTGTCATGACGGTCGGCCTCCGGCATGGTGGCCTGTAGGTTGGAGGTGAAGCTACAAAGGCATTGTCTGCTTGACAAAAACACTCTATCTCAGGGAAATTATAAGAAAGGTGTTGCAGGAGCGTGGTATGAGAAGTGGTTGTTGGAGGAGAAAATGTACTTTAGAGGGGTGTCGGGAAATGGTTGAACAAATTAATTGTTCGAGGAATTTTAGTTTTCACCTTCAGTATAGCCGCTGGTGCTGCTGTACCAACAGTGGTTCGTGCTGCCTCACAAGAGCAAAAAATACAGTACTCACTGACTATCATCACAAAATCACATGAAAATAATGTTAGAAGTATTTCCTTCTCCCTCACATTCCTCTTGAAGGAAAATAATGCCAGCCACTGGCGTGTTTCTCTGACAAAAAAAAAGTCGTAAATGAAGTAAAGTGAGGCGCCAGGAATGCTGGAGGAATGATTAAGTCAGCTCACATGAAGACAAGACTAACAGGAAAAAATCAGGAGAGATATTTTTATCTTACCAGAAAAAATAATGTACACACTTAACGAATTTATCTTGTATTTTTAAGCTAGCTATATCAATCTGTTTATCAAGAGAGAGAGAGAGAGAGAGAGAGAGAGAGAGAGAGAGAGAGAGAGAGAGAGAGAGAGAGAGAGAGAGAGAGAGAGAGAGAGAGAGAAAATCTTGCTGTAGTGTGGTGCATGGTTGTTGTGGTAGTGGTGTGGGTGTACTGTATGGTTGGGGGCAAGAAGACTAACAGACGTCGGGCTTCTCAGGGAATTGCAGCAAAAAAAAAAAAAAAAAAAAAAAAATTGCACCAAGTAGTGAAAATAATACAAAGACGTGAAGAAGACGGAGTTGAATGAGTTAAAGGAGAGTGAGTGGGAGGGAGTGTCTTGGAGCTAGTGCAATGATTACCCGAGGACAATGAAAAGCTCCACCACCACCACCACCACCGCCACCACCACCACCTCAAGGTCACAACGCAGGCAAGCACGCTCGTACTCACGCACACACGTTCTCCAGTCATTGCTCACTAACTTCACTTCCTGGTGCGAGACTTTGACCTAAACTTTGGGAGGCGGACTTTTAGCACACTTCCGACGCTTTGTTTGGCGTTCCGAAGCTTCCACCTTTACCGACACAAACTTTTCCTCACGACAATCTGTGCGCTTAATATGACCCTTAAATCCTTTGATGCTCGAATAAAGAAAGAATAAATAGATAAGATAATGATAATAATAATAATAATAAAATAGAATAAAATATTGATAAAGCCATATTAAATTAAGAAATAAGATTAGAAGTTAAAGAATATGTTGTTGAGGTACCATGTAAGAAGGAATTAAGCGCCTCCGTGTGTCGTAATTACAAGACAAAAGACCAAAGGAAAAAAAAGGAAAGGAATGACACCTCTGAGAACTAGGTCACTCTCTGGTATCCGGGAGAACAAGGGCAATACAGCAGTGTCGTGACGAGACAGGGAGGTAAGGGGGGGACAGAAGGCACGCTGGAGGGAATAGGGATAGGTTGTCTCAGCAGGTACTCACGTTGGCGAGGCGGATCTCCAAGGCCAGCACCTCACCAAGCTCCTTCTGTGCAACATCTCTGTCCGCGCCCTGCAGCACTGCCACATCCTCCATGAACCTGTAGAAACACTCTCTCAGTCACACCGCCGCGCCACACCTCTCACCCACACCATCACACCACACCTCTCACCCACGCTCCCACATACCACACCTCTCATACACACTACCACACACCACGCCTCTCAGCCACACCATCACACAACACCCCTCACACACACTACAACACCACACCTCTCACCCACACTACAACACCACACCTGTCACCCACACCATCACGTCACACCTCTCACCCACACTACAACACCACACCTCTCACCCACACTACAACACCACACCTCTCACCACACCATCACACCACACCTCTCACCCCCACCATCACACCACATCTCTCACCCACACTACAACACCACACCTCTTACCTACACCATCACACCACACCTCTCACCGCACCATCACACACCACACCTCTCACCCACACTCCCACACACCGCACCTCTCATCCACACTCCTACACACAACACCTCTCACTCACACTCCCACACACCACCAACACCATATCTCTGAACCACACCAACAAAGGTTATACTTCATTAGTCATCACTGAACTACATTCTGTGGCTTAAACTTGCATTTCTAAGGACCCTTCAAAGCCACCCCAACACACACCACAATCACACCTGAGTCACCCAAACACACCACACCAACACCTTACAGTAGTCATCAACAGACGCCACAACCACATCTTAGTCACCAAAACACGCCACAACATTACTTGAGTCACCAACACGCCACAACCACACCTTAGTCACCAAAATACGCCATAACCAAGTCTTAGTCACCAAAACACGCCACAACCACATCTTAGTCAGCAAAACACGCCACACCCACACCTAAGTCACCACCACAAGCCACGCACCAAAAATTTAAAATGAGCAGCCTTATCATTTTTTCTCATCACACAAGCACGTCCCTGTCAAATAAGTCAAGCAAACTGGAGTCACTCAAAATCGTTCTTGAAGGTCACACTGAACACTTACATTCTCAGATTACACGCTTAAGTAAAAGGCCACATCATATATTCAAAATTTTGCCCCGAGTCACACGTCACATCACTCACTCCTCACGGCAAAAAGATAAGTTCGCATTTGAAACTCGAGGTTGCACTGTATAGTAAAACACTGCAGAGAAGAGTAAAGCAACCACTTCTCACTACAAGACTCCACATGTGCTTGTTATTTGAAGGGGAATGCTCAAGAAAATAAAAAGGCAAAAAAAAAATAGGACAGTAGGAAGAAGAGATAGGAGTAGGAAAAGGAGGAGGAGGAGGAGGAGGAGGAGGAGGAGGAGGAGGAGGAGGAGGAGGAGGAGGAGGAGGAGGAGGAGAAGGAGGAGGACGAGGAGGAGGAAGAGGAAGAGGAAGAGGAAGAGGAAGAGGAGGAGGAGGAGGTACTTACTTGAGGTAGGCATTAAGTGCTCTGAGGGAGGAGTTGGCTCTCAGAAAGTAATCCCGACTAGAGATTCCGAGCACCATCTGGTCTAGCTGGAGAGTACAGCAGGTCAAAACACACACACACACACACACACACACACACACACACACACACACACACACACACACACACACACACACACACACACACACACACACACACACGTACATATGTAATTATAAAAGGTTACAGAATCGCTTTAATTGAGACATAAATCTACTGATGAACACAAAGAAGAGATAATATGGTGACATCAAAATTTCTTCATTCAGGAAAATTTTTGTCGAGTGGTGTGTAAGGCGAGACGTGAGTAATACCCTGGGTCCTACACATCTCTGCTGCCATCAAAACCGTAAGAATAAATAAATGAAGAAGCAAATAAATAAAAATGAATAAAAGGCAAATGAACACTCTAATAGCAACCCTCGCCTCAGCACACCATTCCCTTTAAATCAAACAAAATTTACAAATACTAAAATAATAAGACCATAAGTACATCTCATCAAAATATCCAACGAAGGAAAAAAAAACTAAACTTTTTTTTCTTTCTTATCAAGGTGAATATGAAAAAAGGAAAGGGAAGGCTGGTGGCGCAGGACACGTCAATAATCTGGTCTTTTCCTGAGAAGTGACGAGTGGAGAGGAGCCTTGGCGTTCCCGAGAGACCACCGAGACTCTTCACATCTTGCTAATTAAATAAAAAAAAGTTAAATAAAAAAGGTCGACACATTTTAAGGTAAATTTTGTGTGAGCTTTCCTTTGACGCGTGTCTGATTAGCAACACATTTTTTTTCCCTTTCCAAGTTAACAAAACCTGAGTACTGGCCCGAATATTTTTCAAGTGGGATTCCAGGAACTTGCGGGAAGAGGCACCTGTCAGCTCTTGAGGCACAGGTAACTCTGGGGTTAATTAGCGAGCCTCCAAAAGTTAGCCGAAGTGCACTGGAGGGACTTGGACATCATGTGAAGGTCAGGAAAGGTCAGGGTGGGTCAAGATAATGTTGTGGTCGTGGCGTGGTGGAAGTGGTGTTGAGAAAGGTCACGTGGTTTGGGGTGAATTGTGGATATGGTGTGGATGGTGATGGCCTGTTTGTGTTTGAGTGTGCGGTGTTGGTGTTTATGGTGATTGTGGTCATGAGTGGGGTGGTGTCAATGCTGAAGATGTGATGTTGGTGATGATGATAGTCCTGGTGGTTGTGGTGGTGGTGGAGTCAGTGCAGTGAGAGTATATTGGTGTATTTTGATTACTTTGGGTTACGTTAGGTTAGATTGGCGTAAATGTTGGGTTGGGTTACGTTGGTTGGTGGAAATGTTAGGTTAGATTAATGTTAGGCTGGTGGTGTTAGTGAGTGTCGGTGATGCTATGTCGGTCTGAGTGGCCTCACCTGTATGACATTGACAGAGCTGTTCTTATCATCAGGTCCCACCCACTGGTCGATGAGGATGCCCTGGTTCAGCTCGCCCCGCAGTCGGCCAATCAGGGTCTCCACAGTGAAGTTCGGGGCCGTCCAGTTCGGGGTGGTGACGGGCCAGCCTCCCAGGGACTCCAGCACCTCCAGCAATGGCGCGTCGCCCGTCTCCTCGATCTGACCTGACGCAGTGTTCACTTTTTGGGGACGCTCATAATGGTCTGACTCAGTCCTATCTCCTGACTCTTTAATTTCCTTACTTATCTCAATGACAGGGGTTTGTCTCGGCACTGTCTCCTGTCTCTCTACCATTCCTTTCTTGTTTATATTGGTTTGACTCGTCCCTACCTTCTGTCATTCTACATATTGTTCGTTGTATTTTGTTCATATTGGTTTGACTTCGCCATGTTCTCTGTCTCTCTACCATTACTTTTCTTGTATTTTGTTCAGAGTTTGATTTTTCCCCTCATCTCGTCCTATACTTATGCTGTTTCTTCCAGTAGTTCACAATGGCATGACTCGGCCTTGTTCCCTGTGCCTCTATCATTCTTTTCGTAACTTATTCATAGAGGTTTGGAATGGCCCGTTTTGTATTTTGACTTCACTATCTTGATTCGAGCCTGTACCCTATTCCTCTATCGTTTCTGTTTGTATCTCGTTCATAGAGGCTTGACTCGGCCCTGTTAGCTCTCCCCTCCTTGCATCTTGTTTATCACTGTCTCACTCGCCACTGCTCTCAAACTATTGCTGAGGTTCATTGCATCTCGTTCATGTACGTAGTATTTACTAAGTTATGTCTCTTCATTCTTCTTTGAATTCTGTCTTTGAATCTCTCTCTCTCTCTCTCTCTCTCTCTCTCTCTCTCTCTCTCTCTCTCTCTCTCTCTCTCTCTCTCTCTCTCTCTCTCTCTCTCTCTCTCTCTCTCTCTCTCTCTCTCTCTCTCTCTCTCTCTCTCTCTCTCTCTCTCTCTCTGTCACACACACACACACACACACACACACACACACACCAGTGTTTATTATTTATTCTCTTTCCCAGTCCCTCTTCTTTCCTATTCCTACCTTCCTATTTCCGCTTGAGAGTTTTCGCTTTCTCAAATCCTACTCGGAAATCCTAAATCCACGTCCCCGCCTGTGTTCCGCATTCCCATTTAATATCTGAAATCCCGGTGCCTTTCCTTTCCCTCCGCAACATACATAACCTGCGTGTAATTCCGCCCTTGCCCTTTCATCAGGATTCATACATTTTACGAGGTGTATTCATCCGTTCCCTTTTATTAACCTTCATACATTTTGCCCACGTACCGACCATAATGTTATCCAGTATTCCTTATCGCACCATCTCTTCATCTCTCTCTCTCTCTCTCTCTCTCTCTCTCTCTCTCTCTCTCTCTCTCTCTCTCTCTCTCTCTCTCTCTCTCTCTCTCTCTCTCTCTCTCTCTCTCTCTCTCTCTCTCGCATTGCTTTTCAATTTTTGCTATTTTATCTTTTTCTACCTAACGCCTACCTACCTACCAAACTCACTCACTCACTCACTCACTCACTCACTTCACTCACTCACTCATTCACTCACTCACTCACCTTGCATGTCTCCTCCACTTTCATCCATTTATTCTAATTCACCTTCGTTTCATATTCTGTTTTATCTCTACAGCCTTTTCCGTGTCTTTCTTTTCTCATACCTCGGTATTTCTTATTTTTTCTCTATTTCTTATATTATATGATTTGTTTATCTTGTTTAGCGGTATTTCTCCTTCTCGTTTTCGTTCTCTATCTTTTCCTCCATTTACTAATTATCTATTCATATTATTTATTATCTATTCATACTATTGATCATCTATTCATTCCCTTTCTTGCTTTAATCTATTTCATTTAGCTATCTATCTATCTATCTTTTAGTCTTCTTTCTTTTTGTTGTATCTACTTATCTTTCCTTATTCCTTCTTCTTTATGCAGCCAATCAATTTTCAACCACATATTCCATTTCTTTCTTTTAATTTTCCCTTTCTATACCATTTTATTGTTTTCCTGCACTTCTTTTCTCCCTTATTCGTTTACCTGTTCCTTTTTATCAATGTTCATTACCTTTTCATAACCCTTTACCTTCCTTAGTCTGGCCTCTTCTCTTCCCCTTTCCCTTCCTGGAGTCCTCCCGCTCCCATCCCCGTCCTGAACTCCTATCCCATTTAACCTTCTGACTTTTCCCTTCACTTTCCCGGCTTCCTCCCGCCACATGTCATTTCCTGGAGTCCTCTCGCCCCTTTTTTCCTTTCTTGGAGAACTCGCCCTATTCCATTTCCTGGAGTCCCTTCCCTTTCTTGACCTCCTATCCTTTTTCCTTTTCCTGAAGTCCTCCCCCCCCTCCTTCCCGTCCCCCGCCGGAGGGTGACTTACTAGTGTTCATGCAGGCGCTGAAGAACAACTTGGCTTTCTTGGTGGCTTCTCCTTCATCCTCTGTGATTGGATGCTGGAGGAGACCTGAAAAAGGAGGAGGAGGAGGAGGAGGGAAAAGAAGAGGAGGAGGAGGAAGCGTGGAGGAAGCAAGCTATAAGAAAAATCCTCACAAAAAGTCATCTTCACATTGTAGGCATTGCAAGTTTTACTTTATTTTTTTTTCAGACAGTGAGTGTGAGTGGGAAGAAAAGTATATAAAGTAAAGGTTTCATGAATAGCATAACTGACTGACTGGCGGCGGCGCAGTGACAAAACTTTCCTTCCTTTAGTCATCTGGCATTCAAAAGCAAGGAGAAAATTAAATAAGTCTTGTCATCTCTCACAAGATTGCAATGCACAGAGTTTACTTAGACAAGAAAAGAAACAAAACATAGAATATTTAAGATGAGAGCAGAGAGAGAGAGAGAGAGAGAGAGAGAGAGAGAGAGAGAGAGAGAGAGAGAGAGAGAGAGAGAGAGAGAGAGAGAGAGAGAGAGAGAGAGAGAGAGAGAGAGAGAGAGAGAGAGAGAGAGAGAGAGAGAGAGAGAGAGAGAGAGAGAGAGAGAGCATATACCGAGGGGGGGAGGACTGCGGCTGTTGAGAGAAGTAAAGAGGAGATAAGGTAGTAAGGAGATGATGCTGAAGATAAAGGTGATTTGTAACGAAGAAAACGAGGCAATAAAGGACGAATGAAGAGGGCGGAAGAACGTGGAGAGGATGAGGCAAAAGTAAGAGGAAGAAGGTAGTGAGAGATGGGAAGAGATGTGAGAGAGAGAGAGAGAGAGAGAGAGAGAGAGAGAGAGAGAGAGAGAGAGAGAGAGAGAGAGAGAGAGAGAGAGAGAGAGAGAGAGAGAGAGAGAGAGAGAGAGAGAGAGAGAGAGAGAGAGAGAGAGAGAGAGAGAGAGAGAGAGAGAGAGAGAGAGAGAGAGAGAGAGAGAGAGAGAGAGAGAGAGAGAGAGAGAGAGAGAATGAAAAGCCAAGGGAATGAGGGAAGACATGAGAAACCTCATCGATACCTTTATAAATTACTCAGGAATGGAGAGACAGAGAGAGAGAGAGAGAGAGAGAGAGAGAGAGAGATGAAGAGAAGAAAGAAAACCATGAAGAGGACAAAGAAAGAAAATAAATAACGAAACAGAAAATTTTCGGAGAAAAGAAAAATAGTGAACATTTCTTAGCATTAGATAAGTAACAAGAACAAGAAGAACAAAACAAAAACAAGGACAAGAAGAAGAAGAAGAAGAAGAAGAAGAAGAAGAAGAAGAAGAAGAAGAAGAAGAAGAAGAAGAAGAAGAAGAAGAAGAAGAAGAAGAAGAAGAAGAAGAAGAAGAAGAAGAAGAAGAAGAAGAAGAAGAAGAAGAAGAAAAAGAAAAAGAAGAAGAAGAAGAAGAAAAAGAAGAAGAGAAATAGGAGGAGGAGGATTAGGAGGAGGAGGGGGAAGACAGATACAAGGGAAATAAGGAAGATGAAGAGTAAGACAAATGCACACCTCTGAGTATCTTCTGCAGCTGGTCCGCCATCACTTCGAAGGTGTTGATGGAGGCGCGGTCCTCAGGAATCACATGCTTCCTGTTCCACATCCCGCAGGCAAACTGGAAGAAGTCATTGCACGGGTCCGCAGTCTGGTCCATCGCCTCCAGCAAGGACGCGGCTGCCAAGGAGGAGGAGGAGGAGGAGGAGGAGGAGGAGGATGATATTATTACACAAGTTGATTCAGCAGCAGGTAACACTTGTATCTTAGTGTGATTGCTCATGTGCAAATTTTAACTTCAATTGATTAACTTCCTAACTAACGAACTGACAGCTATCTATTTAACCATAGGAAATTAAATAACACCAGGCAAATTTGAATTAAATATGGTAAAAAAAAAAAAAAAAAAAAAAAATATATATATATATATATATATATATATATATATATATATATATATATATATATATATATATATATATATATATAACACACTTGCAAAAACATGACAGTAACAATCACTAAAGATTTAAAGTTCTTCTGAAAGCAATGAACTCCAACTTTGCTTGCAGACACACTTAGTAAGATTTAGCCTTCATTATTTCACCAGCAAACTTGCATCACAAATATATGATATTTCTTCAGTTCCGTCTTTACTGCCGCTGTTTTAATTATAATCCAAGACAAGTAAATGACGAGAAGTGTTGAGTTGAATACTAACTGAATTCATCTCTTCCTTTACACTTAATAATCCACGCATTTAAAAGCATAGTTTAATGCATAATTTTTTTTCCCGCTTCTTTTATCATCTATTTCTATTCTCCTTCCTGCTTAACGTGACCTTGAGAAAACGCGACAAGCAAGGAAGGAAGAAGCTTTCAGTGTCAAATCAGGATGCAGTGCGAAGCTCCCCTGACTCGCAAACACCTTCATTTTTATATAAAACTTGCGAGACAGAATTTTGGCTCAACTCAAGTGGGGAGGAAGCCTGCGACGCGGAATCCTAAGTGAATAATGTAAGAACAGCAGTAACAACGGCAACAGCAGCAGCAGGAAGAGGAGGACGAAAAGCAGGAGGAGGAGGAGGAGGAGGAGGAGGAGGAGGAGGAGGAGGAGGAGGAGGAGAGAGGAGGAGGAGGAGGAGGAGGAGGAGGAGGAGGAGGAGGAGGAGGAGGAGGAGGAGGATGTGGAAGAGGAGAAGGAGGAGGAGGAGGAGGGTAAGTATAAGAATAAGGAGGATAAGGATGACGATAAGGACGAGGGAGAGAGGACAAGGAAGATCACTAAGACGAAAAGAGGAGGAGTAAAAGGAAGAGGAGGAGGAGGAGGAGGAGGAGGAGAAAGAGGATGGAGGATGACGACGACGAAGACGAAGAGAAGGAAAGCAAAGAGTGCGAGGACTGAAAAGAGGCAGTGTTATCGTTGACGGCAAGACAGGCTGAGTGCCGGGAAAATTCCTTGGTTAGAGTTGCCGTGACGTAATAGAGAGTGTGGCAGGAGCTCATGTGTTACCTGGGTGGCAGGTTATTGCCCGCCTAACAATATGAGGGGAAGGCAATATTCTCTACACCCAATAACACCCACCACCTACCCATAAGTAACCCGCTTTCAATAGGGTGTATGTACCTCGTTCCTGTCACGACCCTGCTATCCTCTGGCTCTTCTTCCTTTCTCTCTGCCCTTAGCGTTATCCTATCCCACTTTTCCTCTTGTTCTGTTTTCTCGAGAGCGCCGTTTTTCTTGGCTTAGTTTTATTTCCTCTTGTCCTAACCTGTTATTACCTCCTCCCTCTCCTTTCCAAGCCTGTTATCTCCTCCTCCTTCCCTGAGTGCTCTTGTCTCCTCCTCCTCCTCCTCCTCCTCCTCCTCCTTCTCTTCTTTCTTTTTTACTTTTCTTTTTTTCTATTTTTGTTCGCCCCGTTCGTCTGTTTTATCTTATTTTCCTTAGGCATTTCAACATAAACCCGTTTTGTTTGATCTATCTTCCCATGTTTATCTAATCTCTTCTTTCAGTATTAATCTTCTTTTTCTTCTTCTTCTTCTTCTTCTTCTTCTTCTTCTTCTTCTTCTTCTTCTTCTTATTATTATTATTATTATTATTATTATTATTATTATTATTATTATTATTATTATTATTATTATTATTATTATTATTTGTCTTCTTCTTTTCTTCATTCTTCTTCTTCTTCTTCTTCTTCTTCTTCTTCTTCTTCTTCTTCTTCTTCTTCTTCTTCTTCTTCTTCTTCTTCTTCTTCTTCTTCTTCTTCTTCTTCTTCTTCTTCTTCTTCTTCTTCTTCTTCTTCTTCTTCTTCTTCTTCTTCTTCTTCTTCTTCTTCTTCTTCTTCTTCTTCTTCTTCTTCTTTCTTCTTGTTATGTCTTTTTCCTTTCTTTTCTTCTTTCTTCTTGACCATTACTCCTTGGAACACGATCTCCCTTCCCATTTTTCCCCCTTAACACTCAGCTTCCTTTGGTACATTCTGCACTCTATTTGTATAGTCTCCTATTGTTACTTATTAGGTTTGCGTCTCCCTCTGGCCTCCCTCAACCTACCTTTTCCTCCTTCACTTTGGTCTAATCTCCTTATTCTCTCTTATTCAAGTTTTTCCTTCCTATTTTTTTTTTTTTTTTTTTTTATCTTGTATGCTCCCTAAGGTCTCTATACTCTTCAGTATCTCGCTAGGTCTCCCCTTACGCACGTTCCAGCCTTGCTCCTGCCGTCACTGTCTTGCCTTAGTGTGTTCTTTTCTGTGTGTCTAGGCAGCAAAAATGTCGAATGATGTTTGATCTTTTTCTTGTTTCGTATGCTTGTTTTCTTCCATTTGCTATAAAAGTTGGCATTATATATTCGAACTGAAACTTTTATCTCTTGATTTGTGTTGTTGTGTTGTGTTGTGTTATGTTGTTTTGTGTTGTGATGTGTTGTGTTTGCGTTGAGTTGTGTTGTGTTATGTTGTGTTATGTTATGTTATGTTATGTTATGTTGCGTTGTGTTGCGTTATGTTGTGTTGTGTTGCGTTATGTTAAGTTATGTTATGTTATGTTGTGTTTTGTTGTGTTGCGCTGTGTTGTGTTGTGTTGCGTTGCGTTGCGTTATGTTGTGTTGTGCTGTGTTGCGTTACGTTGTACTGTGTTGCGTTATGTTGTGTTGTGTTTGCTTTGCGTTATGTTGTGTTGTGTTGCGTTATATTGTATTGTGTTGTGTTGCGTTATGTTGTGTTGTGTTGTGTTATGTTGTATTGTGTTATGTTGTCTTGAGATGTGTTGTGTTGTGTTGCGTTGAGTTATGTTGCGTTATGTTGTGTTGTGTTATGTTAGCTTATGTTATGTTGCGCTGTGTTGCGTTACGCTGTGTTGTGTTGCGTTATGTTAAGTTATGTTATGTTATGTTGTGTTGCGTTGTGTTGCGCTATGTTGTGTTGTATTGCGTTATGTTGTGTTGAGTTGTGTTGTGTTGTATTGTGTTGTGTTGTGTTGTGTTATGTTGTGTTGTGTTGCGTTATGTTGTGTTGTGTTGCATTGCGTTATGTTGTGTTGTGCTGTGTTGTGTTAGGTTATGCTATGTTATGTTGTGTTGCGTTGTGTTATGCTGTGTTGTGTTGTGTTGTGTTATGTTATGTTGTGTTGTGTTGTATTGCGTTATGTTGCGTTGTGTTGTGTTGTGTTGTGTTGCGTTATGTTGTGTTGTGTTGTGTTGTGTTGTATGTTATGTTGTGTTGTGTTGTGTTGCGTTATGTTATGTTGTGTTGTGTTGTGTTATGTTATGTGTTGTGTTGTGTTGTGTTATGTTATGTTTGTTGTGTTGTGTTGCGTTATGTTGTGTTGTGTTGTGTTGTGTTGCGTTATGTTGTGTTGTGTTGTGTTGCGTTATGTTGTGTTGTGTTGTGTTGCGTTATGTTGTGTTGTGTTGTGTTTTGTTGCATGGTGTTGTGTTGTGTTGTGTTGTGTTGTATTGCATTGTGTTGTGTTGTGTTGCATTGTATTCCTCTGTGTTGTGTTGTCTTACGTTACACTGCACTGCATTGTTTGTGTTGCTGTATATAATGTTTCGTTGCTTTGCATTGCGTTTCAGTGTATTGTATTGCATTATGTTGTGTTGTCTTGCACTGCAGTGTTTTGTGGTATGTTGCGTAGCGCTGCGTTGCGTTGCGGAAATCTTGTCTTCACACCAATATTTTTGATGTCGACTTTATCTCATACTTCTCAACCACGTACTTCCATTTCTTACCTTGCTTTATTTCTATCATAAATTCTTTCACTCGCTCCCTTGCAGGTCGCTGTGAACACGGGGCGCCTCTCGTCCTCCCAGGCAGCAACCATTTACCTCCCTCTTCGCCCTTGACCCAGTGACCCAGCACCAACAGCAGGCCATCTCACTCAGGCAGCCGATACTGACCCAATGTATCAACAGTAGATGAGTGAGATATGCGGCGGTGACCCTGACCCGCTCTGTTACCTGTAGGAGGGGAGCTGGAGGGGAAACTCACCTGTTTTGACGCATTCCTCCGTCAGGCATATTCTGGAAGTGTCTGAAAGGAGAAAAAGAGAGAAATATTTCATCAGGCTGAACACACGTGGCAACCTTGATGTGTGTTTCTAAATGTGTATCTAAATGTAGGACGTAACTGAATATTGCATATATACATACTACAGTGGTTGGGACACGAGAGAGAGAGAGAGAGAGAGAGAGAGAGAGAGAGAGAGAGAGAGAGAGAGAGAGAGAGAGAGAGAGAGAGAGAGAGAGAGAGAGAGAGAGAGAGAGAGAGAGAGCAGCAAGAAACGACAAAAGATATTCTAAACTGCTGATTTAATATTCAGTTGATGGGGCTTCACTTCCTCTTCTCTTCCTCCTCCTTCTCCTCCTCCTCTTCTCCCCTCCTCCTCCTCCTTCTCCTTCCTCCATCCCCACTTCCTTCTTTTCCTTCCTCTTGCTCTATTTTTTTGTCTCATCATCATCAAAAGAAAAATATAATTTCCAAGGAAAGATATTTAATCTCAACATTAATAATTCCGTTTGATGAATATGATCCTTTCTTCTTCCTGTTGTTGTTGTTGTTGTTGTTGTTGTTGTTGTTGTTGTTGTTGTTGTTGTTGCTGCTGCTGCTGTTGTTGTTGTTTTGGGTTCTTGTTGTTGTTATTATCATTATCATTATTATTATTATCATTATTTTTATTATTATTATTATTATTATTATTGTTATTATTATTATTATTATTATTATTATTATTATTATTATTATTATTATTATTATTATTATTATCTTATGATTATGATTATTATAATGATAATATTATTATTATTATTATTATTATTATTATTATTATTATTATTATTATTATTATTATTATTATTATTATTATTATTATTATTATTATTATTATTTATTATCTCTCTTCTCTCTCTCTCTCTCTCTCTCTCTCTCTCTCTCTCTCTCTCTCTCTCTCTCTCTCTCTCTCTCTCTCTCTCTCTTTCTGTTATCTGTGTCTCTCTGTATCACCTTTAACTTCTCCCTTGCTCTTTCCTAATATAGCCGGGTGGAAAAGAAAAGACAGGAGGAGGAGAAGGAGGAGGAAGAGGAGAAACAGTTCGAGAAAAGTGACGAGGAAAAAGATATAGAGGAAGAGGAAGAGAAAGGCAGAAGGTAAAGACAGAAATATTTAACTGTCATTTTTTTCTTCCTCGGAACATTTAATTTTCATTGATGCCGGAGGGTTAAAGAAGGAGGGGAGAAGGAGGGAAAGGAGGGCTAGAAGGGGTGGGTGAGAGAAGATGGATGGGAGAGTAAGAGGCAAGCAATAGGTTTACGATAATAATGACGTCAGTATCACCATCACCACCTTTTCACTATCACTACTATTTCATCACCATCATCTTCATCATTCTTACTCTATTCTTACTTTTATTATGCTATTGTAC
>NC_059278.1:7897655-7902655 GCF_017591435.1 Portunus trituberculatus | reverse complement strand
CAACCATCTTTGTTTATCCTTCGGTCGCTTCTTCCCGCTAAAACACGAGGCCGCGACCTTCAAGAATGCTAAAGTCACATTTAAACTCAGTAAGGTGGAAATGTGTCACAGCTACACATTAGACGCCGCTTCCTTGCTCAGGGGCGTGTCTAGGTAAGTGCGGTTCGTTCACCCACAGCATCACTTCCCGTCCCCTCCAACACTAAGCCTCCGCTGGAGAAAAGTTTTTTCGCGAAGGAATGTTGAATCGAAGGAATGCTGAATCGACTGCTCTTCGTGTATAGTAACTATTTCACATCTTTACTTACTCAGTAAAAACATCAGTGCAAGATCAGCACTACACTGCAAAATACTATCACCGTGTATCTCAATGAAATATTTTAAGTGACGTTAATGTGTTCCTAGGTATTCTTTATTGAGATATACGTGGAAATTTCGTGGAATTCGTGAATAGGTGAAGAAAAAGGCAACAAAAAAAATTAAAGATAAGGAACACAATATCTTTCACGAACAAAAGACAAACTATAGTTGCAAAATTGTATTTATAGACTTCAAACAAAGAGTCTTTACCTGTTTTGACTCTAAAGATCTCTGGAAGGAACTTATTCACAACCCATTTTTCAGAAGCACAAACCAGATACTTCTTCATAAGCACTCTTGAGACACATTCCAGCTACCCACGTCCTGAATACCACTCGCATACCTTTTCAGTAATAATCCGCACAAAAAACCTGCTTCAGTGACACATCTTCACCCTCTCCAGCAAACCCATCAGTCCCTCAGCCGTTAGCACCGCGTCAGCTGGAGTTCCGAGCCTCCAGTTAAAGGTTCTCATCCCTGGCTTAGCGCCGCTCCTCGTCCGCCTCCCGCTCGCTGCCTGGCACGCTAACCTACATCTGCTAGTGCCTGGAGGAGCTCACAGACGTCCCCTCACTTTAAAACTTCCACAGCACAGAAAAAAGAGAGAGAGAGAGAGAGAGAGAGAGAGAGAGAGAGAGAGAGAGAGAGAGAGAGAGAGAGAGAGAGAGAGAGAGAGAGAGAGAGAGAGAGAGAGAGAGAGAGAGAGAGAGAGAGAGAGAGAGAGAGAGAGAGAGAGAGAGAGAGAGAGAGAGAGAGAGAGAGAGAGAGAGAGAGAGAGAGAGAGAGAGAGAGAGAGAGAGAGAGAGAGAGAGAGAGAGAGAGAGAGAGAGAGAGAGAGAGAGAGAGAGAGAGAGAGAGAGAGAGAGAGAGAGAGAGAGAGAGAGAGAGAGAGAGAGAGAGAGAGAGAGAGAGAGAGAGAGAGAGAGAGAGAGAGAGAGAGAGAGAGAGAGAGAGAGAGAGAGAGAGAGAGAGAGAGAGAGAGAGAGAGAGAGAGAGAGAGAGAGAGAGAGAGAGAGAGAGAGAGAGAGAGAGAGAGAGAGAGAGAGAGAGAGAGAGAGAGAGAGAGAGAGAGAGAGAGAGAGAGAGAGAGAGAGAGAGAGAGAGAGAGAGAGAGAGAGAGAGAGAGAGAGAGAGAGAGAGAGAGAGAGAGAGAGAGAGAGAGAGAGAGAGAGAGAGAGAGAGAGAGAGAGAGAGAGAGAGAGAGAGAGAGAGAGAGAGAGAGAGAGAGAGAGAGAGAGAGAGAGAGAGAGAGAGAGAGAGAGAGAGAGAGAGAGAGAGAGAGAGAGAGAGAGAGAGAGAGAGAGAGAGAGAGAGAGAGAGAGAGAGAGAGAGAGAGAGAGAGAGAGAGAGAGAGAGAGAGAGAGAGAGAGAGAGAGAGAGAGAGAGAGAGAGAGAGAGAGAGAGAGAGAGAGAGAGAGAGAGAGAGAGAGAGAGAGAGAGAGAGAGAGAGAGAGAGAGAGAGAGAGAGAGAGAGAGAGAGAGAGAGAGAGAGAGAGAGAGAGAGAGAGAGAGAGAGAGAGAGAGAGAAAAGAAGAAAACGAGGAAATATTCTTTAACAGCTTAAAAATTTGTTTCACGTCCTTGCAGTGTCTTTGTGTCTCCGGTTCTTTGTCCTTCTTTGTATTTTCTTCTGCTTATACTTTCTCTCATATGACTCTGCCTTTGTTTGAGTTCTTTTTACGTTCTCTTGTCTTGTTTCACTTTGCTTGGTTTCTCTTTTATACATAGTCCCAGGAGAAGGGCGGGCTAGGGAGGACAGAGGCAGTGAAATACGGGTAGCGTGTTCCTAAGACTTTTTGACATGTACCGGCTTCCCTCACACAAACGCGCGCTCTCTCTCTCACACACACACACACACACACACACACACACACACACACACACACACACACACACACACACACACACACACACACACACACACACACACACACACACACACACACACACACACACACACACACACACACACACACACACACACACACACACACATGCTTGCACACGTATATTTACAAGGTTCTACATGGTTAGATTGAAAAATGTTAGAGAAGAGGAGAGGAAACGTGATTGGTTTCAGGAAGGGGAGAGAGCGTTGCAGGACAAGGCAGGGAGATGGGAGTAATGGGGGGATCTACTGGGGATGAGGGAGCTTGAGGGTCACGGAAGGGAGGAAAAGGGGAGAAGGAGGGGAGAGAGGAAAGTACGCACAAGCAGAGAAAGAGAAAGGAAATACCAGAGAGAGAGAGAGAGAGAGAGAGAAGGAAGCAGGAATGTATCTCCGATGTGACGCTCACGTTGAATGGAAACACAACAGAGCATTGACTGATTGAATGACGGGTCTGGGGCTTAGCGGACTGAGCCGATGGGAATTAGGCCACCCCTCTCCCCTCCCCGACATTCACGCCCCCCGACCATCCCTATCCCTCTGCACACAATTCACCTCCCCATCCCTGTCGACCGGGGAATGAGTTGCCTTTAGCCCCACGTGACCTCCTGAATAAATGGTTAGCTTCCAGAAACAGGAAATTTCCCGCGGGAAATTATCATATGTCTTGGAGTCAGTTGAGTGCATGAGGAGCCTAAAAATCTAGACACTTCTTGATGGACGCTGGCAGGGTGTGGGTGCGTGGGTGGAACGTGCAGCGGGATGGAAGAGGCAGTGTGGTAGGGTAAGGAACAAGCTTGGTTGGGCTGATGTGGTGCAAGATGGAAGGAAAAAGTTAGGATTGCTTAGGGCATTGGGTGAGGAGAATGAGGACAAAGTGCGGACAAAGGGACGGTACAGGGCAGAAACTGAAGGCAAGAGGAGTGTAGGTAGTGGTGGAGTGAGGTCAAGGTAGGATGGAGAGAGTGAGGGCACGAAGCGATCTACTCGTATCTTATCTGCAGTGCGACGCTCACTTACGTAATATCATGATTAGATTCGCCAAGATAATGTTCCAAAAACTTGGTAATGCTAATGTCAATATTTGTTTGGTCATTAGAAGAAACACACACACACACACACACACACACACACACACACACACACACACACACACACACACACACACACACACACACACACACACACACACACACACACATACACACACACACACACACACAAATATAAACGCTTTCTTCTATCCATCACCACCATCATCATCAACACATCATCACCATTACGACTGCTTTCTACGTACATTACCAAGACTTTCGCACACCACCACCCACACACCACTAACACCACCACCACCACGAGCATCACTCAACGCCAGCTGCCGGATTCTTAAAGGGCAACACCCGCTCCTTCCTCCACACGCACTTTGCACACACTCCGCACAGCCTTCAAAGTTACGCCTAAGGAACTTGCTCTCCGCTTACTCAACATCTTCGTCCACCAAATAAATAAATAATCCGTCTTTCAGCTGTTGATCCTCGAGTGCTGAGATTCCCTTTACTTTGAGGTTGTTTACTTTACGTCTTAATGCACTGGTTAGGATCTCTCTCTCTCTCTCTCTCTCTCTCTCTCTCTCTCTCTCTCTCTCTCTCTCTCTCTCTCTCTCTCTCTCTCTCTCTCTCTCTCTCTCTCTCTCTCTCTCTCTCTCTCTCTCTCTCTCTCTCTCTCTCTCTCTCTCTCTCTCTCTCTCTCTCTCTCTCTCTCTCTCTCTCTCTCTCTCTCTCTCTCTCTCTCTCTCTCTCTCTCTCTCTCTCTCTCTCTCTCTCTCTCTCTCTCTCTCTCTCTCTCTCTCTCTCTCTCTCTCTCTCTCTCTCTCTCTCTCTCTCTCTCTCTCTCAAATAATCTCCTTTACCACGTCTAAAAGCGTCTCTTCTTTCACCGCCGCATCTATTTCCCCCCGTGACAGAGCCATTGCCCACAGTGCTCTCACTTACCAGCGGCTCACCAATCCCACAAATGCACCTGCTTTGACATGTAGGAGCCGCACAGGACATAACAGTCTCCACGAATCAACAGGCCATCCCATTATAACAAGGAATCCGTAAGAGGAGATGAGGAGACGTGGATGTGTTTGGCTCACGTGAGGGCCTCTTGTCCCTGTAAGAATTAGGTGAGAGGAGGAAGAGAAGAAGGGAGTAAGGAGAGACGGGAAATGTAATTGAGTTAACAACAGCAATCAATAAAGGAGTTAGGGTGATGTGGCTGTGTGACAGAGTGCGTAAAAGGAGAGTGAGGGTAACGGGGAATGAGCGCTAGTGAGGGGGAGAGTGAGTGAGTGAGGAAAGGAGCGAAGGACCTTGAGGGCGACAGCACGAGGTAACAAGAGCCACACGAGCTGTCAGTTGACACTACACATCTCCCGCGGCCCTTATCTCACCCCGTGTTGGTTTCTCTTCCATTCCGTATCGGCCTATGCCTGTCTCCCCTCTTCCCTTTCCTGCTCACACTATCGGTCGCCTTGTGAATGCCGTCTCGTTATCTCCCGCGCCCCGAAACTATATTCTAAAGGGGAATCAATATTTACAACATAGAATTCTCTCCCTCTCCTCTTCTCTCTCCTCGTTCTCCTTCCGCATTTGTTGCCACACATGATTTCTTGCTCAGGCAGGCCGCACTGTCAACACCGCCACTGCCACCACCACCGCCGCCTCCCTCACACAGTAGGTGGCAACAGGAGGCACGCAAGCTATGCAAA